>NC_081408.1:338298292-338607917 GCF_030272615.1 Cryptomeria japonica
GGTCTTTATTTCACAAACAAGAAGAAATAAGATAATAGAGGAAAAAATATAAAAAATATAATTGATGTCCTTATGTCCTCTGAGGGTTCCTCAAAGGAGACACTTTTGTTTTTAGAGGAGACAAGGGGCATGGTATTTTGGGACTTTATTTTAGTAGAGCATGAGGTATTGGAACAAGAATCCTTTTGCAAAATGAGGGTTTTTTAAAAAAGAGTATGTGATGTTATCAGTGTTCTTAACATTGTAGGTAGGGTTTCTCCCCAAGATGAATGAGGGATTGATTATGCATAGGTAGGAGGAAAGAGTTGGTGTAAGAGATAAATTGAGCTATTAGAGGTGATAAAATAAGATCTTGTAAATGAACATTGACTTGTCATTGGCCAACTATCTTCTTTTACAAAATACTCCAATAAAGAATAAATCTAGAATGTGAAATTTGCCATTACATTATGACTAAAATTATTAAGAATAGGACATAATTGGGAATAAAATATTTTGAAGAAACCATAAAGAGTAAAATACCTCATAAGAACCTTAGTAATAGTCTTCCAAACCTCGAAAGGTCCACACAATTTAAACCATGTTGCAAATGGTTGACCTTTTCCCATCTTTACAAAAAAAAATTCATGTTCTCTTGGTAATTACCTTTGGGATTTCTAGATAAAGTGGCTTCTTTGAGACGGATGCTAGTATTCATCAAGATGAGATAAAAATTAACATTGAACAAGAGGCCCCTAACATCAACCACTCCATCTTTCAAGTAGTTGGTGAGCTTAGTCAAGAGAATGGGGTCATGACTATTCATATCTTCAAAATAAGAAGCCAATTTTTTAGATTAGACCAAACCTTGTGATTATTCTTGAGAGTCTCACAATTATTAAGTTCCACCTAGATGAGGTATCATCCCAAAGAGAATGAACTAGATGCAACATAGGACATAAAATAAGGGTAGGAAAATATACATTATAGAGATTTCCAATCCAAAAAAATTAAGGTAGAGAATAAATATGGATTAATTTACCATTAAATATATGCGAAGACAAATCGCATAAATCCTAAACAAATCATTATTTAAATATTTAACAAGTGTATGAGTTATTATCATAGGAAAGGTTACCATCCTTGCCTTTGACATTAGAGGTGATGAGTTTTTTGTTTCTTTGGTAATTGAGTAACTCACATATTTTGGGAGAGAATATATATAGTTGAAACATTAATATTTTGGATAAAGGAGTCAATATTCACTAACATGTTAGTTGACATGTTACCTTCATGGAAGATTTCTTTAGCCTACTCTTCTCAAGGCTTATCATGTTGAGACAAGAATTGACAATGAGGTTTCATAGAGACTAGCTAGGGATGATACATCCTTGTAGTATCATAATAACCTTTTTAGAATCTCCTTCAATTATTACATTAATAAATGTCTTTTCCTTATCCAAATTAATACCATGATAAGTAGTCACCACCTCAACAATTGTTGACTAAAAAATAGGAAATAGACATTGGTCCATAGATATAAGGGTTAATCCTCGAATGTGGTTTTGGAAAATATAACTTAAGAGATAGAATAAACTTTAGGGACACTTTATAATGGTTGAATCCTTATCTAGAGATATAGGTATAGATAAGAAAGCTATCCACCAATATATGAGAGTGATAGAGAAGAGTTAGAAACTACAGTAAAGATGATATAAATCAAAGGAGATGTAAGGAATGTGTTGAATATGTTTATATATAAATATAAATACATTTGATTACTAGGCCTATATAGGTGTGTATTGTTTATTTCTATTTAAATACTTAAAATAGATATAAAAAAATCTATTTATCACCTAAATAGTGTTGAACACACCACAAGACTAAGAGGGGGGTTGTGGTAGCACCTAAAATTTTGGTCAAAATTGTCATTTGCATCTTTGGTTTAGTATTTACCTTAAATCTTGATAGTGACTTGAACCCCAAACCCTTAGCTTGCAAAATATCTTTTATTCTTTAACCTTGTATTGTGTTTCAGTAGCAACCAACAACAATTCCCAATTTTTAGTTATGTATTTATGTCATTTGAATCTCATCGATCACAGACTCCTTCTCCTATCGACTTTCTTGTGTAGTTTCTCTTTTATCCCTAAGTCCATGTATTTTTTTTCCCATTTCCTAAAAGGATTTCATCAATGACTAGTGGGGCTTTGGAGCTCTCTAACATGTTAGAGCTAATAGACCTTCAGAAGCATGCAAGTTGTCCAATACATGATGGGTCCATTGGAGAGTTTGAATCACATCAATGTGCAATGGAGCATTCTGATTGGAGTAGAGCTCTCTTTTGATATAACATTTGCTTCCAAAAACTTTGAAATATCTAATTGTTGGAACATGATCAAACCTTAACTCATAAGGAGTCTTAATGGAATCACCTTTTATATGCATCAAGTTGAATGTGTAAACAACAGTGCTAACAACTTATTTCCAAAATATTTGTGCAACATCTCCTTCAATCAACATAGTTCTAGCAGCATCCAAAATGGTTATGTTCTTTCTTTCAACAACTTCATTCTGCTGAGGGGTTCTAGGAGTAGATAATTGAATTCTAATTCCATTCCTCTCATAAAATGAATCAAACTCACCGGATGTGAATTCTTCTCATCTATCAGATCTTAGACACTTCATCTTCAACCTTGTCTCAGTCTCCACCTTAGCTTTGAATATCTTGAATTTCTCAAGTGCTTCTAATTTATCCCTTAGAAAAGTAACCCACATCATTCTAGAGTAGTCATCAATGAACAACATGAAATGCCTATCACCCTGCATGCTTCTCACTCTTGTAGGACCACACAAGTCAGTATGCACAAGATCTAATAATCCATTAGATGTATACAACTTACTCTTAAATGAAGTTCTTGTTTTCTTTCCAATTGATATTCTTTACACATCGGATTAGAAGGCTTCACAATCTTAGGCAAATATCTAATAGCTTGAGTATAACTTATCCTTATCATGTGGTCAAAATTAACATGACATGTCCTTCTATGCCATAGCCAACTTTTATCAATCTAAGAAATCAAAAAACTTTTCTCATCGGCATTCAAGTGAAAGATATTACCTTTAGTCTTAGTCCCTAATGCAATCTCTATACCAGAGGCATTCGGAATCTCGCATTTACCATTCTTGAATTGTAAATCATATCCTTTATCAACCATATGTCCAACACTCAAAATATTATGCTTCAAACCTTCAACATATAAGACATCATTAGTATTATGCTTACAATCAAAGGAAATAGAAACTCTACCACAAATCACACAAGCTTTATCATCACCAAATCTTACTATACCACTATCATACTTTTGCATATTCATAAATTTGTTTTTATCACATGTCATATGATGTGAAGAACTGATGTCAATTACCCATGCATATTTCTCTTCAATCTTGGCAGCCAAAGCTTTCTCCTCAATAATGCGGCTTGTAGAATTCACTTGTACATGATCATCTTCCTTGATAGAAATAAATACAAATTCATCTTCTGAACGCCCATTCTTAGATTCCTCATCTGTCACACCTTCATCAACATCATAATAAAATCTCTTATGATATTTGTGCTTATGTTTAGGCTTATAGGGCTTATCATACTTCTCATGCTTCTCATATCTATCATGCTTATCAAATCTATCATTCCTTTCATGCTTATCATACTTAGACATTATTTTAGGACACCTAGAAGAAAAATGTCCTATCTTATTACAAGAGAAACATTTCAAAGGTAACTTTCCATCATACATACCAGTTCCCTTAGGCAATCTCCAGGAAAAAGGTGCTTCAAGCTCATCCATCTCTCTTTCATATTTAGAAACCCTAGATGAACTCTCTCTTGGATCATAAATCTACTTTCTGGATACAAAGGCTTTAAATGCATTCTTAGTCCTACTATGTGATTCTCCAAATTCAATCAACTCAAAGGTAGCAATCTTACCAGCCAACATGTCTCTTGTCACAGTAGTCACACTTTGGATCTCATCAATAGCCACAACTTTATCTTTGTAAGCGGGAGGCAAGGATCTCAGCACTTTAGCAAAAATCCAATCTTCTTCAAGAGTTCAACAGGCACATCTGATGTTCATGATAAGTTCATTCACTTTATCCATAAAGGATGTTATGATCTCATTTTCTCCCATCTTCAATGTCTCATACTTTCCTTTCAAACTCTGCAACTTAGCAACTTTAACTTGTGCATCTCCTTCATACAAGGTCTCTATCTTTTTCCAAATCTCATGTGCAATCCACAGACCCATCACATTAGTCATCTCTGAATCGGTCAAGGCACTCAACAATGCTTCCTTAGCTCTTATGTTATGTTTAGGATCCTTGATTTCAGCAATAGTAACTGGACTGTTTTGAGGAACATTGTAGACATTCTTTGTAATCTTCTAATAATCATCTCCATGATATTTCAAGTGAACTTCCATCTGATCCTTCCATACAGTATAATTATTTCCATCAAATCTAGGACTCTCTTTCTTGAAAACATATGTTGCCATCCTAGATCTCCTCAAGTGGTCAACCTTCTTCCAGAGGATCTAGCTCTGATACCAATTATTGGCAACAACAATGAAGGAAAACTAAGAGGGGGGGGGTGGATCAGTTTTCACCAAATTAAACAATTTAAGCACAATCTCACATCTGATCAAGTATAGAAAGAATAAAGATAAACATAATAACAACAACACACATAACACCAAGATTGTCATGTGGAAAACCCAGTTAAGAGAAAAAACACGGTGGGACCCTACCCACAATAAGATGATACTTTGTAGTAGTATGTGTAAATATTACAATGGGGAATGCACATGCATTTAGGAACACTACCCAGAGCTCACTACTCAAAATACAATGGCCTAGAAGGCTAAAACCGTCAAAGAAGATTCACTACCTTACAATAATATTCGAAATATAAACCAGTTAAGATGAACTTAAAGAATAACATCTCTTAATGCCTGATGACAGTTTTGATTAAGCACAATTGTCTACCCTGCAACACTCTTTGATCAATACACCACACTAAAAGATTAATTCTCTCATTCTCACATACACCACTCTCTGATAATGCATATACAACACCAACACCTCATCGATCTTCCACTTACATGAACATGACACCTATTTATACAAATCATCAACATTTACTACAAGGTCGGCTAAACCCTCAACACCTAATTACAAAATTACATCACACGATACATAAAATCAGCCACTAGATGAATACAATGTCATGACAACATAGAATGGACCCAAATCAACTCTCAAACATGAAACACCACTAGAAATATCACCAAGATCAACTACAACATGTTACATCACCGAAAATACCGCATAACATGAAGAATATCACCAGACCCATAATATTTTCAATAACACACACAAAGATCAGCGAGGACCATTAAAAAAAATAGGACATGATTAAGAAACACCAACAAGCACATTAAAACCATCCGCAATAGTTGCACCAACACAACTTAATAAAATCTTCATCGATCAACACTCTAACACTCAAGAACAACAACTCAGACAATAAAGATAACTTGCAAAGCACCAAATAACGAACCATCAGAATTGAAGATACACACAAACATCCCAATCACTCTCCCAAATCCATAACACAAGATATAATCATTCCAGAGCACAACGGATCAAACACCAAAATACTGCAATAGTGAACATTGAAAAGCAATCTTCATACTGGAATCCACAACTTGATCAAATCACCACATAGCATCATGAAATCAATAAAGAATGAAGTATCTCTAGTTGATTAATAGATAAACCAACAACAAACACTGGATCACCAAAACACATGAATATGATTACATCAATGACAAGAACATATCCTAGCAGAAGCAATATCCAACACCAAGGGTATGGGAAATAGAAAGGTGGAAAAGGTCTAAAAGACCTATGAAAAGATGTGATTGTTGAAGAAACCAAATAGGCAACCACAATGGGATGCAATATAGGAGTAATGCAAGACCAAATCATAAACACTCATGTCCAAAGGTGATAACAAGAATTTGAGAGAGAACAAGGAGAAAAATAAAACAAGGAGAGTAAACATAATGGCTAGCCTTAATGGAGATGAGAGAAAAATCAAATAGGAAATGGAAAGAGATTAAAGATACCAATAGAGAATGGAAATAACAAAAAAAGAATGATTGGAACACACCAATAAGGGTCTTATTGGGTGTGCCACTATGGGTGTTGCCAAAAAAAGAGGAAATAAGTTGAATAAAAGATTAAGACGTATTCAAAAACTTGAATTCGCAATTTGATAAATACAAGGATTGGTAAAAAATATACAATCAACCTTTGAAGGGTATGATAGAAGGAGATTGCTATCAGGGGCATGTAGTAGCAAAATGGCCCATTCCATACTACAAATCTTGAGGAAGTATTTCACTAACATCATAGTCATACTAGATGATAGTTCTAGGGAGTTCCTATAGACTTCAGAAAGAACACCATCATTGGCTGACGAATACTTCAAAAAGTTAGTTAATTTAAGCATAAGGTAAGAGAATATGGAAATACAGAAGATAATAACCAAGGTTAAATGAAAAATTGTTGTCAAATATTATATTATTTATGAATCAAGGAACAAAAGGGTGTCTTGAAATGACACAACCCATAGACCAAGACCCATCCCTAGCTAGATATAAAAGTAGGAGAATTGAGATAGAAAAAATACCAAAGCAAGTAGAGAGGAGCACAAAAGAGTAGGAGCACTCAAAACCAACTGGAGAACAAGACATATTGTGGAGTGAGATAGTAGGTGAAGAGTAATTTGATAAAATTAGAACAAGAAAAGGGTAGAGAATATAAGCCCCAAAGTAATAGAAAAAATAGTAGAAACCACTTCACCAAAAATCGGTACCTACATTGGTAAATTCCATATTAGAAGCAACCAAAACCCAAAGTGAATACTAAAATGGATACAATAATCAAGATCCCTACCTTTAAAACTAACACCACTAATACAATAAAGCATTGCTTCATTTTAGAATCCATATGGGAGAAGATAGGAAAATTTACAAACGAGGACTAAGTATTGGACTATGTGGGGACCCTAAGGAAAGAGTAATTAGAATAGTATGTGAAACATTATCCTCAGCATGCAGCCACATGGAAGGAAGTCAAGTCATAATTCTTACTAAACATTAGAACATCAGTAGTCCCCAATAAGAGTGTGGCAAAAATGAGAAACCTCATACAAGGAACCACATTTATCAAAGAGTATGATAGGTAATTAAAAGTAGTCTACATAAAGTTTGATGAAGCTTTAATAGAGAAACAAAATATTGAGTGGTTCGATTCTTGACTAAATTGGGACATAAGAGATAGGTTAAATACAAGTTCAAAACTATAGGGACTTGATCACAATGGCCTATAGAGGCCCAAACCTGAAGGATTTCAAAGAAAGCCTGAAACCCATAAATCTTATAAAATATATAGGAACAAGTGAAGAATCTATATTTTTAATAGGAAATAAGGACATCTAAATATAAATGCAGATGGTGCAATTAGTGTAATAGAGAAGGTCACATCTAGAATGAATGTCCCAAGGATAAGGTAGAGAAGACATTAGTTGTTGGAAGAGAATTTAAACCTAATCCTGTGTACTATGCATATTATTAGGATTTGGATCTACAACTCATTAATAATTATCTGAGAAATAGATCCCATCTGGAATGGAGGTAATACAAGTTTCTCAAATAGATATTGTCCACAAGAAGAAATAGATGGTACATGCTACTAGATTACCTGATGGTAGGATAACCAACATGCTCATACAATGTAGAACAATCAAGGGTACCAAGATAATGATAGAAATTCTAATCACAAAGGGCATTAAGGAAACAGAAGAATGAATGATGCAACTACTTCAAATATACACAAATTAGCCAATATGCATTAGAGTGTTGGGAAAAGAAAAGACTAAGATGCACATTTTGCAGAGGAGAAGAATACATAATTTTCATATGTGAGAAATAAAGGAACTTTAATACAATTCAAGATATTAACCAGCCTTACCAAAGCAATGAGCTACATAGGGGAGCTAGGATGATCCTAAGAGTACCACCACAAGGAGTAAGAGGTTGCCATTGGATGGATGTGTGGACTTCATACACTTCACGTGATGACAACTTTAAAGAAGATCTTGTAGTAGAAAAGAAGAGGAATAAAAACAAAGCCAATAAGAAAGCTAATGTGCTCAGTAGCTAGGGCACTAATACTAGGAAAAATAGGAAGAAAACTCCAACAGACAAAGGATTTGAGGATTGTCTAAAATAAATTAAGGAAGATTAGGAACTGGGATTGTTCCAAGTAGATATGAAACAATATTATAAGGTAACATAAGAGGATAAAGAATCTATAAAGTAATAGTTGCAGAAAGAAGTAGTATGTTTTATTCAACAAGATGTTCAAATACTAAAGGTTCTAGCTACCATGGCCAAAGAAAAAGACCTATTATTCAAGATAAAACAATTGGGGAAATATATGAACAAACAACCACATGAGAACCAATAGTAGAGGACCAAAATCAGAAAAATAGCCTCTTACTCATTAATGTGCAGTTAAAGGATCATAAGCTTATGTATGTAATGGTTTATATTTGTGCCAACCTTAATATGACCATACCCTCTACAACATGAGAAAAAATAGGAAGACCAAAACTAGTAAAAGAACCCATGAATATTTGTCTGGCTAATGGCTTTGGAATGAATACTCTAGGCACATATTAGAGGTTAATATTAAAGGAATCAAACAATGTGTTGATTTTGAAGTAGTAAAGATTAAGGTACCCTTTAACACATTCTAGGCTCTACTTGGGCTTATATGGTTTGTGAACTCACATAGTATTGTGGACTCCCAAAAAGAAGAAATCACCTTTGCTAATGTTACTAGAATAGTCAAAATCCCCTTAATTGACCTAAAGAATAAAACTTATGTTAAGGAAATTACACAAGAATGAATCAAAGAGGATGTTTAAAATATTTATACTATATCTAGCCTTCTAGATGGTTGGGAGGAAGAAAGTTCAAATACTAAACTAGAATTGGAGCTTGAAAGAAAAATGACTAGCACTTATAGAAATGAAGTTGTAGAGTCAAAAATTGCATAGCCCTTTGCAATTTTACCTACACTTTTGTAGCTTCTTTAGCGTCCATTCATCTATCATTTGATTAATGATAATTTTAGCCCTTGTATCAACATTTTCCAACTCAGGATGCTAAGCACACCTTTGTAGTAGCTACCTTTCAGTGATAATTTTCCATTATTCACATATCTCTTATAACCTATTGTTTTTTAGCGTGATTTATCTCGATATTATCCTATCACATCTTAACATTCAAATACTAGATTTGAGCATTTTGACACTTGTCACCTACCTTCTAGAATGACTCACCAACCTCTTTGTTCCCTCCAATTATCTTTGTTAAATCCATCTTTTTACTCCTAGTGTATACACCTAAAAATGGTCTGAAGACAATTAATTGAATAAGCAATTATTTAATTAATCTCCCTCCCCAATTTAATTGAATTCATTAGCAATTTGATAAAATTCTTCCACTCATCTACTTATTAATAAATCTAAGGATTTATTTAATAGGTTCATTTCAATAATCCCCTTTGATTAATTAATTTAAATTAATTAATCCTCCCCCCCATCTTAAATTCAATTCTTCTAATCCTCTAATTAATTAAAACAAATCAATTTATGAGTTGTTGAAAGTTAATTAGTCTTTTCCTATTATTTGAATTTTTAAATTCAAATTACCCACATGCCTCCTAACTTCTAACCACCTAACCTAACTACTTCTAAACCTAATCCATTCCATCTAACCCTTGGTTTAATTAAACTTGTCTTAGCTTGCACATCCTAACCTCCTATGGTGTGGATACTCTTCCCTTGAGGCACATGGCATTCTTGGGCCACATGTCACCTTTCTTTAAACACTTGCCCTCTCATGAGAAAAGCTTCTTGACACTTGTCAGCATAGAGATGGAAAATGTTCCCTTTCCACCAACCTCTTTTCCAACCTCCTCCAATTTCACCATTGATATCTTCAGACTCAATCTTGACCATTGATTCCTGCCACCTCACCCCTGGCCTTGTAAATCCTATAAATATCCCCCATTTTGGAGCAATAATCATCCCATCTCATTTGCATCTTATGAATTGTTACTATAGGCATAATATATCTTAGCATATCATTTGAGCATTGTTATTATAGGCAATTACATCTTAGATCTAGCTTAATTTGATCGGTTTCTAGCATAATTGTTGAATCATATAGCTTAATCATTCTCTTTTCTAGCTCAATTGTATCATTATCATTTCAAATCCTCCATCTAGATGTAGTCAAGTCACTAGAATTTTCTTATCCAGATATGAGAGAAAATCCACACTCGCATCTCTTAGGAGGCGATAGATCGCTTTGCTATGGTTTTATCTTTCTTTTTTTAAAATTAGCTAACCATGCTTGTAATGATCTATTGAGTGTTTTGTGTTGTAGCTACAGGTATCACACTTCACAGACATGACATTTTGGCGCCCACCGTGGGGCCAGAAATCTGATTTTTGGCCTCTCAAACATCATCAAATCTTCATTTTTGGTCGGGTTGGAATCAGAATCTCGTACGAGTTCCTTTTCTGGCTCGTACAAGATCCTTTGTGAACTGAAATGACAATCCATCTTGACTCGTATGAGCTTCTAATTTTTCGTATGAGCCTGCTTCTTCACTCATACAATCTCAGAAAGATTCTCATACGAATAGGTAAATCGTGTCGTATGACATTCTACTTCTGTGTTTTTAAAATAGACTGCAATTTTGGGGTTTCATGCTTTGATTTGATTATTACTAATGCTAACCCTAGTCTGTTTGTGAGTTTTTTTGGCAACCTAATTGGTTTTTGCAGGACGATTGTCAAATATTACGCTTGTCAAAGCTTCATTTCAACAAAACACATAATGACTACTAATGCATTTATTTTACAGGTTGCCTAGGAGGACTCAACTAAACTCTATGTCTTCTTTAATCTTTCTAGGCACACTTGATTTTGCCAATGGAAATGAACAATCATGTTTTTTGTGTTTTGATGATAGGTGAGTATGCTCTCACCTTTCTTAGGTGACCAGAAAGCTAGACTCGTCCTTTGCTTTCATTAGTGCATTTCTTTAGTGGGCCTGCCCTCCCGAGGAGCTAATAACTCTTAGCCATTAAGGCCGGTGAGAGGGGAACAACCTAAGTGGGAACGGTTAATGCCAAGTAATCCAACCCAATATAAAATAAATGTGATTTGATGAAAATCAAGTCAATGATAGTGCTCGGGAATAGCTCTCCTTCGTACCTTTCAGTATATCAAACCTTGGTTTTCAAGGCTAGGAGACGTCTTAATTGAGTATTATACCCCAACGCGCCGAACTGATCCCTTACTATTTCTAGTTAAATTAGAAGCTACCTGATTCACCTCCGAAAGGGTGATAATATTTGTGCAAGAGAGATAGTAACTCTCCCAAGACACTTGCCATATCGTGCCCCCATTAGCGTTTGGAGTCGGATAATACGACATTGAGAATCGATTGCGTGAAATAGCGGTCATATTCTTATTAGCTATTGGGTGTGTACCTAAGCTTGCAAGAAAAGGTTTTCTCTCTTAGCCAACTTCTTTAGGTAGTGTAATGTGCTTGAAGGTCACTAATCATATCATGTGTTTGTTGTGTATTCATCCCTTAAACAGAAAATCAAACATTCGAAACTGGAAAACATTAGCAAAACATTAGACTTCACTAATCAAAATTCTACCAAACAAACATATTTTTCTGTGTTTTGTTATCTATTGTACAAGGAATATAGTTTGTCATATGGTCTAGTGGGAATTATCTTACGATCCTGTTAGCATGAAAAAATTTGTTGTATGGCTTATTAAGTTTTGTCGTACGAGGCCTTTTGTTTATCGTTTGGCTTAGGGGAAATTGTCGTACGAGCCTATGCTTTGTCATATGAAATTTTTTATTTGTTGTATGGGCTTATATGTATTTTCGTCTGAGGCTGCTTAAATTGTCATACAAATTTATGTCTTTGTTGGTTGTCTTCTTGAACATCTTTTTCAGATCTGTCATATCTGCTCGACCAATTTGCAGTGATCATAAATGTTTGTTATATGTCATTCATTCTATGCTTGGATTGTCTCCTTTGTTTGCTTGGTCAAGTTATCATCTATCAAATCAGACTTTAGAAATAAACACCTCAAGATTTTCAATTATTCACCCTCAACAAGTTCAAGATCTAAACATTGTGAAGTGCATTATCAACCTGTTTGATAAACTAGTCACCCAAACCATAGTTGCTCATTAGGATCTATCATCCTTTATCATGAAACTACAATGCTTGGTCAGGATAATCTTGTCCCACATCATAGGATATATTGTTGATAGTTGATCACTTATTGAAATAAATTTTGGACAATCGAACCCCTGAAATGGAAATAGAAACATTTGCAATAGCTGAAAATCGTATCAACATGACATACCAAAGAAAAACACAAGAAGAAAACATAACAAACCAACATATCAAAGCAATCAAACAAGTCCAAAATAAATATCCAACTATGTCAAAATCTCACAAGGATTCAAATACATCTCAAAAGAAAGGTGGCTCTTTTATGAAACTCTTAAAGATATCCCTAAAGGATTTGGGTAAGAAAGATCAAAATAATGCACCTATGTCTAGCAATGGCTCATCCCTCCATAAGAAAATTGACTCTCCAAAGGCATCTATTCCTACACCTCTTGAAAGTTTGCAAGAACCTTCCATAGCATCATCACCAAAGAATACATCCAAAGATGAAGTTCCCCAAGGGATATCCATGATTGCCATCAAACCTATTTCAGAGGGTCCTATTCAAAGCTCATCTCCTTCATATCCAAGCATTGATTCCTTGCAACATCCCCATAACGCTCCCTTCCAAATCGAAGTCATCATCCATAGAACGCTCATTAAACGTGTCCTAATAGATGGGGGAGCTGGCTTGAACATTTGCTCTTTGAGTCTTGTCCGTGCTCTAGGTTATTCAGAAGATGCAGTTGATCCCTTGAAAAAGATCACATTCAAAGCATATGATGAAGAAGAGCATTCCTCTAAAGGAATTGTCATGTTACCCATCAGAGTGGGACCTTTACAAAAAGACACAACATTCCAAGTTCTAGACTTAGACCTACCATACAACATACTCTTGGGAAGACCCTGGATATAGGACACACAAGCTATTACATCAACATGTCATCAATGCTTAAAGTTTCCATATAATGGGTAGGAAATCACAATATCAACAAACTCAAATCCATTTCAGTGTTATAGTAATCTAAAATCATCTCAAGAGGTCATACTTTCACATAACAGAGAGGCGGCATCTTCAAGCACACAATCCAAGGAACAATCATTTGCATCAATTTTGTAAAACATGGAAAAACAAATGCAGCTAAGAGATTGAG
Organism: Cryptomeria japonica; assembly: GCF_030272615.1. Taxonomy (NCBI): domain Eukaryota; kingdom Viridiplantae; phylum Streptophyta; class Pinopsida; order Cupressales; family Cupressaceae; genus Cryptomeria; species Cryptomeria japonica. The sequence continues at coordinate 338,311,840 of NC_081408.1, forward strand.
GGAATGGAGAATATTTGCTATCATGGAAAAACAAACAAGAGAAACTTTAAATTGAAAGAGAAGAAGAAGATGTAGGAGTCGATATAGTTCACATGTATGAAAGGCAAACATTAGGAACTAGCCTACTTGAATTAGAATCACATTCGGCTGACTTGGACTTAACCGAGGATGATCAGGAGTTTCTTATGCGAGGTCATTCTGATGAGAGTACCGTTCTAGACATGGAAATACATATTGAAGGCTCTGACATCTCTATCATGACTCCTAATATCTTTGACATAATTCAACATGAGGACCCTTTATCCCTAATCTACCCTGAACCTATGGACTAGGAAAATGAAGGACATATTGCCATTGATACCTTTCCGAATGACCATGTCATATCTATATATCTTAATGCAATCGAACCCACAACAACTTTCACCAGGGATTTTGCTAACATATCTTCAAGTCAAGTGGGTGCCAAATCTCCTAGTCGCAAAAAGGAAAATAAAGAAAACAATATCAAGTCTAATGCTGAAAACCTTTTCTTTGAAGTTCTTTAAAAATGGTAATGTTAGTGGTGGCAGCTCCGAAGGTGCTTCAGGAGGTATTGCTACCATCTGGAACCTCAATATTGTTAAAGGTCATGTTATTATTCAAGACAATAATTTCTCTTGTATCAAATTTGAGCATTTAAAAGATGGTACTTCATGGGTTCTCACTAATATTTATGCTCCAAATACTTTGAAGGCTAGAAACTCTTTTTGGAAAAAAATTATACAGGCTAGGGACAGCTTCAAAAATATTAGTTGGGTGGTTATGGGAGACTTCAATACTCCTTTGAGAGAGGAGGAAAAATTTGGAGGAAGTCCTCCTCAATTGGAAAGTAGGATGGCCCTCATGGATTTTATTAATTCTCAGGCTCTCAATGACTTGGAAATACAAGGATGCACTTACACTTGGACTAACAAAAGAACTCGCAATGATCTTATCCAAGTATGTCTTGATAGAACCCTCATCTCTGATGAGTGGTATAGTCATTACTTCAGTTCTTTGATGGCCCACATTCGGGTTGGATCTGATCATTTCCCTATCACCTTCATTGCTGACTCAATCAATAGAAGGAGAAGCTTTCCCTTCAGATTTAAAAAAATGTGGACCCTCCACCCTAAAATCAAAAGAAATATTAAGAAATGGTGGAGCATTCAAGTTGAGGGAACGGCTATGTTTAAAGTTGTCAAAAAGCTCAAAAGTGTGAAGGACAACATAAGACTCTTGAACAAAACCAGCTTTGGGAATATTTTTTAGGCTAAGAGAAAAGTTCAGGAAGACCTTAAAAAAATACAGGATCAAATCCAAAAGGATGGTTTTAGTATTGTGTCTATTGTTGATGAAAATGAGACTCTCAAAAAATACCATGATATCATTGCCAAAGAGGAAACACTCTGGAAGTAGAGATCGATATGCATTTGGCTTAAGGAAGGAGATAGGAACACAAGATTCTTCCATATGTCGACGATTAAGCATAAAGCAGTTAATAGGGTTAACAAGCTAGTGATGGATAACGGGGAGTTGGTCAAGGAGGATGAAATAATGAATGAAGCTAAAGGTATTTCTCGGACCTCCTCAAGAGGGATCACAGCCTAGATACTGAAGCCCAATCCTCCTTTCTTCGAAACATTCCTTGTCTCATTGATGATCAAAAGATGCCTTTCTCTCTTCCATTCCCTCTAACTTGGAAATCAAAAATGTTGTTTTCTCCTTTGATGGTAACAAAGCGCCTGGCCTAGACGGCTTCCCAATGTTCTTTTTCTAAGAATTTTGGGAGATTATTGGAAAAGATGTATCCAATGGAGTTAAGGAATTTTATAGGGCTAGAAAACTCTTGAAAGAAATCAATGGCACTTTTATTGCTCTCATACCCAAAACTCAAGGTGTTGATTCTTTGGACAAATTTAGACCTATTAGCCTCTGCAATTCTTTTTACAAGATAATTTCCAAGGTTCTTACCTCTAGAATCTTGTATGTCCTTCCTGCCTTAATTAAACACCAGCAAAATGGTTTTGTTCCTAGAAGACAAATTCTTGACTCCATTATTACGGTCCATGAGAACATTCATTCTCTTGTTAGAGCAAAGAAATAGGGTTTCATCCAAAAGCTTGATCTCTCCAAAGCCTATGACAGGGTTGACTGGTCTTTACTTCAGAAAGTCCTCACTTCTTTTGGTTTTTCCTCCAGAGTTGTCGACCTCCTCTCTCAGCTTACCACCTCTGCTACTTCTGTTGTTCTTGTCAATGGTTCTCTCTCAACTTTTTTCCAAGCTTCTAGAGGTTTTAAGGCAAGGGGATCCTATCTCCCCCATCCTCTTCATCATTATGGCAGAATGCTTTGGAAGGACTATAGAAAAAATGGTGTTGCAAGGCTCCTTTAAGGGCCTCCAACCATCTTCTATTGACCTCATCTGTTCCCACCAGCAGTTTGTTGATGATACTATTATTATGGGGGAATCAAATATTTTAGAAGCTAAAGTCTTGAAGAGAATCCTATGTAAATTTGCCTCTGCTTCTGGTCAGCTTATCAATTGGGCTAAAAGTGAAGTTTTTTTCATTAATACTCCTAAGAGAAGACAACAGAGGATCAGCAGAATCCTAGAGTGTAGGATTGCTGATCTTCCTGCTACCTACCTTGGTCTCCCCATGGGCATTGCACCTCCTGATCCCTTCTGGAGTTCTCTTATGGACAAATTTCATAAAAAACTTGCTAGTTGGAAAGGAGCTCTCTTAAGTCAAGCTGGAAAGCTCCAACTCCTTAAGGCTACTCTTCAAAGTATTCTGATTTATGCTCTAAGTCTTTTCAGAATTCCAGTTAAGTATGTTGATGCAATCGAGAAAATTCAAAGAAGATTCCTATGGTCTGGGGTTGAGGATAAGCAAAGAATGTCTTTGGTGGCTTGGGACTAGGTCTGTAGGCTAAAAAGCAAAGGTGGGCTGGGCCTCAGAAGGATTCGTACCCTAAATGAAGCTCTCTAGTCGAAACAAGTCTGGAGAATGTTTCATTCAGACTCTGAATGGTGTAAAATTTGGTGAAATAAGTACTCTCTTATGTCCTCCTCTCTCTCCTCTTTTATCCATTCAAACCTTAGTATTAATGGATCCCACATATGGAATCATGCCTCTAAATGTAAAGAAGATATAGCTAAAGGAGTGATCTGGAAACTAGAAAATGGTAGGAAAGTTAAATTCTGGGAGGATCCTTGGCTTTTTGATAAACCCTTGAATGATATCAATGAATGGGCCCCCTATGATCCCTCTTGTATTATAAATTTTGGCTCCTTAGTTGCTGAGTACTGGGTTGGTAATGAATGGCAGAACATTGAAAGCATCCACCCTAGCTTGTCTAAGCTCAAGATCCATCTGTCTACGGTATGGCTAAATAAAGAAGAAGACTCCCTGATTTGGAAACATGATCCTAAAGGTACTTTATCTATTTCCTCTATGTATTGTGTCCTCCCCCCCCCCCCCCCTCAATCAATCCTTACTGGTCTAAAGTGTGAATTAAGGGTCTCACCCCCAAAATCAATCTTTTCTTCTGGACCAGCCTACAAAATAAGATTCTGACCCTTGACAACCTCAAAGGCAGAGGCTTTGCCCTCCCTAATAGATGTGTGTTGTGCCTTCAAGAGGAAGAGTCTGTGGACCACCTTGCTCTCCACTGTTCCTTCTTAGCGTCTATTTGGGAAATTTTTCTCAAGAGTTTTAGTATGGCCTGGGTGTTTCTGAATAACATTAGTGACCTGTTCTCCTCCTAGAATATTAAATGGACTAACTCTTTTTTGAGATGTTTGTGGCAACTCTCTCTTCCTCACATTTTGTGGGGACTATGGAAAGAAAGAAATATCTAAATCTTCAGGGGTGTCTCCCTTAATCAGGATATTATGTTCCAGAAAATTCAATGGTGGATTCAGGAAAATATAAGGATCATTGAGGGTCCTTGTTACTCGAACAACTCACTGGAATCAAACATCTTGAGGGTATGGAATTTGAAGATTACTGATGGTCCTAACAACCATAATAAAAGGCTTGAAGATAAATGGCAAACCCCTCCTCAAGGTTGGTTCAAAGTTAATTTTGATGGTGCTGCCAAAGGTAACCCTGTTCCTTTAGGTTGTGGAGCTATACTGAGAGATGACAGAGGAATTTGCAAGGAAATGGTTTCTATCCCTATTGGAACCCAAACCAACCATAAAGCTGAAGCAATGGCAGCTCTTCAAGGCATCCTCCTAGCTAAAAAATGGAATTGCCCCTATCTATGGATTGAAGGGGATTCAAATAATATTATAAAGTGTCTTAAGGGGACCTCAAAACCTTCATGGTCGATTCACAACGTAATCACCTCTGTTGTTGATCTTATTAGCACCTTTAAAAAATTTCCATATATCCCACATCTACTGGGAGGCCAATGGCTCTGCTGACTGGGTTGCCAATGCGGCGGTTAAAAGTGAGGAAATTACCACATGGATGGGTGAGCATGGACTCCCCAAAGACATCAGAAAAATCATTAGTAATGAGAGATATGGAAGCACTCCAAAGATTCTTGATGGACAGGATAATTATGAAAAGTACTAATGTGAGAACTTTGAGTTACTATAATAATGAGAATATCACTCATTCTAACATCAATGCCATTAACTCTCATGCTTTCTGGGTAACTATTATAGTTCTGAAAAGCTCTCTTGTTTATCTACTCTACAAGCTTCAAAATTTGACCGTGGGCAGTGACAACATGGGTGGAAATAGGAGGAGATATGAACCAAGTAGTTGTAAAGAATGGAAACAAAAGGAAGAGGTTTGGGGTATACTGCAGCAGGGTGGTCTCTCGAACTTCATGGAGAGACTCCATGGTCGAGATGGTATGGTTACTAGTCTTTTTTGCAAGAACTAGAAGAAGGGCATGTTAAAAATGGGCGATCAAATGGTTGAAATCGATGATGACTTGATTGCTCAAGCTACAGGCCTCACAAGGGAAGGCTGCAACTTCTACAGAGATAGGAAGGTTAGCAGGGAAGCTATTGAAAGGTACCCAGAAATGGAGAAAGAGAAAAAATGACTGGTAAAGTTGAGCAAAACCTACTACCCGCCCAGGGCTTTTGCCAAACCCTGGAGGGAAATCCCCTTTGTTTTAATGCATTATATCACTCTAGATGGTAGGTTTATGAAAGTTTATGGTTATCACTTTGTTCTGTTAAACCACTTTAGGCACAATGATAAGGTTAATTTCCCTTATTTCCTTCTTTTCTCGATGAATGCATCCCTCAAGGCCTATAATAAGAATCCTCTGGGTGATTCTGCTATGCACCAAGGCCTAATGGTCCTAATTTATGACCATTTAAAAGCCAACCAAATAGCTCGGCTGCAGCCCTCTGTGGACTCTAAGGAAGAGATGTTTGATTCTGCCTTTTCTAAGGAGGAGGAATCCGACAGTGACTCTTCAACTGACACAAAGGATAGTACTGATGTCTCAAAGTATGAAAGTGGGAAGAAGAGGAAATACAGTAAAACAAGACCCTCTTCCTCTAAGGACAAAAAGCAGACCCCTAATCAGCATCTCTTTGGAAGAGGAGTACTCAGATGACTCTGAAAAGGAGAACCCTAAAGGGTTGCCGAAGAAGAAAACAAAAGACCATACCCAGACCAGGAAAAAGCACAAGAAGAAAGAGGAGACTAGTAAGGACCCGACAACCGACAAGCAAGCTAAGGCCTTGGAAGCTAATCGGAGTCTGGAAAAGGAGACCATGGAAGAGACTCTTAGGGCTGCTGATACAATTTCCGCCCTCCACATCCCTAAAGAGGAACAGGTTACCCCTGGTAAAGCTGCCCCCCCATCTGGTCCTCCTCCTGAGGGTTTGCATGGTTTCATGGAAACTATGGAGTGGCTCATTAATGGCTACAAGAAAGCTGAGGATGAAAACAAAAAACTCTGCAACAGAGTCTTGATCCTAGAAACCATTAATACTAGGGAAGGGAACACTATGGCCGACTATATTGAGGACCTGAAAAACACCATTGCCAAAGCTGAAGACATCAAAGATGCTTTGAACCCCAGGTTTGAGAAGATTGAGAAGGATTTGCTGGAAAGGAAGAGCCTTGCTGACACTAGCGATAAAACCCTTTTGGACACCGTTACCAAAATTGGTAAAATTGAGGAGTGTCTGAAGAACATTGCTAAACAGAGCCTAAGTATCCTGAAGATCTTAGCTAACAACACCCACACCCTCATTAGCAAACTGGATGAAGAAAAGGAAATCCAGAACATAGACCTGGAAGTTGAAGGAAGAGGGGAAGCTCAAGGTCCCAGAACCCGCACTAGAGGCAAGAGGAAGGAAAAGAAACTGAACAGGGATTTGGAAGACATGAAAGTTGTTGAGACCACCTACGACGAGCTGGTGATTAAGGCGGAGGATTTGCTGAAAAAAATTACTGTGTAGTGCCTTCTCTATTTCTTTGCTGTTTTTTGTTGTTAAGTTGTTCTTTCTGTCTGCTGGTCTATTAGCCAGTCTTTTTGTATGTAGACTTTAAAGCACTATTCTTCTTAAGTGCTTTTTCTCTATCTATGTTGTAAAGGTTTCAGGTCCTGAAAACCTATTTTTTAATTAATCAGAACATTACACCAGGAAAAAGTAAAAATAAAGGACGCATCTAACGGTGAAAACCTCCTCAAGGCACCGAAAGATGGGAGATTTGACACCTTACCTGAATTATATCAAGAAAGGTCATCTATCCTAATCAAACCAATAGAGGCAGTTATCATTGGCACAACTAATCTACATCCAACAATCTCTCTATCAAAACATGAAGTATAGAAATATTTGGAACCCTTCAAAAGATGGTAAATAAATTTTTCCTGGTCATATACAAAAACTCCAGGGTTCCATCCATATCTTACAATACATCACCTAAATATCAGTCCAGGAGAAAGTATCAATAATGTTACACAACATGGATCAGGAGCAGGTATTCTATTCATCACACCACAAGGTCATACAATTCTAAAAGCATACAAATTAAAATTTCCATGCACCAACAACACAACAGAGTATGAAGCTTTGGTAACAGGTATCGAAATGGCTATAGAATGGAACATTACACAACTTCATGTCTTTGGAGACTCTCATCTCATCATCAATCAAATTAATGACCATTATCAAACAAAGGACGAAAAATTAATGCCTTATAAAAAGATGATTGATGATATCAAGAAATAATTTGTAGAAATAACTTTTCAACAGATTCCAAGAAATGACAACAAAGCAACAGATGCCATGGCTACACTTGCTTCTCTCCTTCAGACATAGGAAAATCAACAACGTTATGAATTCTTGGTGGAAGAGTTGTTTTACCCTGCTCATAATTGTCCTTATTCCCAAACTATATGTCACCTTGTGGGGCATGATTCCTCCCGACTTATCGAAAAATCAAAAGAGAAACTTTATTCGCCAATCCTCCCATTTTACTCTTGTCGCGGATACCCTGTTTAAATGAGGTCTAGACAGTACTCTTTAAAGATTTCTCAAACAAGAAGAATCTGATAAGGCCTTACATGAAGTCCATAATGACATTTGTGGCACTCATTCAAGTGGTCTTACCCTTTTGAAAAAAATCATACGCTTGGGCTATTATTGGCCGACTATGGAATGAGATTCTTTTCAGATAGCTAGAACAAGCAAACAATGTCAGATCCACGGGAATTTTATTCATGCACCAACACAAGAACTTCATGCTTTGGAAACATCTTGGCCTTTTTGCCAATGGGTTCTTGATATAGTAGGAAAGATAAATCCTTCTTCATCTAATGGTCACAAATTCATCCTTGTAGCTACAGAATATATTTCACAAAATGGATTGAGGCAGTACCTCTTACAAATATCACAGGAAAACAAATTGATGCATTTATCTTGAATTACATCATCTATTGATATGGAATACCCATGACCATTATCACTGATAAAGGGAAAACATTCAAGAATCAGGATATACAAGAACTATGTGAGAAATTCAAGATCCAACACGGATTCTCCACACCCTACTATCCATAGGGAAATGGGCAAGTAGAAGCATCAAACAAAACTATTTTGAAAATCCTCAAAAAGATAGTGAATGATGCTGGAAGAGATTGGCATATTCAATTAAACCCTACTCTATGGGCCTATTGTACAAGTATCTGCACGCCAACGGGTGCCACAAATTTCTCTCTTGTTTATGGATCAGAAGCAATACTGCCAATAGAAGTAGAGATACCTTCTCTACAAATATCATTAAAAGGTCTTATCCCAGATGAAGAACAACGAGTATCTAGACTACAAGAGTTAGAATTGATCCATGAACGAAGACAAAATGCCTTTGATCATTTAAAGATATATCAGCAAAGAATGTGTTAGAGTTATAATCATAGGGTCAAACCATGAGTATTTCAAGTTGGGGAACTAGTACTAAAGGAAAATCCATGCAACCAGGCAGAACGAGAAAAGAAAGGAAAGTTTGAACCAAACTGGTTAGGTCTGTTTGTGGTCACATCAATATTTGGATCAAGAGCATATCAACTATCAACATAGGATGGAGATCAGCTCAGTGAACCCATCAATAGCATGCATCTGAAGAAATTTTATGTTTGAAAAAGTAGAAAAAAAAAAAAAAAAAAAGTGAAAAAGCAAAAAAAATTTTAAAAAGTGAAAAAGCAGAAAAAATCAAAAAAAGTGAAAAAGCAGAAAATCCAAAAAAAAAAAAAAAATCAAATATGAGAAAATGTGCAATAAAAACAAATGGTGAAAACCTAGCAATCTATCCGCTAGCTCTTCCATCTATTAGTTCATGCATCTTTTCGCTTGCATTCATTTTCCATCAGTGTTGCTTGTATCCATCATGAAGCCTTTGTACATACGCAGGCATCCCAGCTAATCTCTCGTCGTGGTTTGGATCATTGAGTATATCATAATGACTTTGTTTCTAAGCTTGGGGTAAAATCCTACACCTAGTTGGGGGCAAAATTCTTGATCATTTTGAGCTTAATCAAACAGGTAGAACAACAATTAAACAACCCTTATCAAGTGAAAACTGTGACACATCCAACGTCGAACATGACATCAAATTATCAACCATAAAACTATCACAAAGTCAGTATAAGCACATTCACACACCTTTTCAATGGATGATATCTTTTGGATAATGATTTTAACATGATTGTTCAACTTTTCTATATTGATTTTCGCTATCATGATTTATGAGTGACTCCAGGATGTCTTTGACTAGAGGAAAAAGGAAGGAACATGATATGTTTCTTGTCTGCTGTCTGTAAATTAATCATCAATATGTGCAAATTTGTCTCGGGACATGATCATTGGAGTATGATCGAAGACATTTCTAATTTGTGTAATGAAATGGTTAATACTGTCTATTTTACACAAGCAACACTCAGGTCATCTCGGTTTAATTATACCTCGATGCTTGTGCTAACTTGCCATATCAAAAGCCAAGAAAGCAGTGCTCAGGTCATCATGGTTTAATTATACCATCGATGTTTTCACTCACTTCCCACATTTCAAAAAGCTCAATGATGACAAAAATGCAATAACCCAATGACTGGTCTGATCGTAGCTTTGCATTTCATTTGCATTGGCATTTGCATTTAAGCTTGCATTTCATTCTTGCATGGGATCCCGCATGATCATTTAATCCAAGGTTAAATCTATCGCAGGAATCATCAAGGTATCATCACAAGTGTATACGCAATCAGACTGATGACTCATATCTCTCCAGATATTGTCGACCCAGCAAAAATCTTATGCTACCCTCTCAACAAAACGAACATCAACATATCTGAATCTTCTTGCAACTTGATATCAACAAACTGTCAGTTCTATATCTAATCAGCCTTATCAATTCAATCAATAAATCAAATTTAATCGATTCTATCATGTCTTATACAAGATGTATCTTTCCTGAAACCAAACGTTCTTATCATGTCTTATATAGGATATATGTTTCCTAAAACCAGACGCTTTGATCATCTTTGTCTTATACAAGAGGTGTCATTCCTAAAACCAGACTGAATCTTGATCTTATCAATCTAATCAATCAAGCTTTATCAATAATCAAAAACCACATCACCATGATTGTAGAACTCGCATTTTCATCAACCACAGTTGTAGAAATCAAATCATTTCTAATCGGGATATCAATTTCACAAAAAATTGCAAAACTCCAAAGGTCAATTATCTCAATTGATCTCCCAAGAGGGCATCATCATACCGCAATTTATCAATCAATAGTTGGGACATCCTTTCGAACCAATATTATCATCAAAATGAGATTATTCTTTGAATCAACGTGTCATCACACCTCGCTTCAAAGAGGGGCAAAATGTATACACCTAAAAATGGTCTGAAGATAATTAATTGAATAAGAAATTATTTAATTAATCCCCCTCCCCAATTTAATTGAATTCAATAGCAATTTGATTACATTCTTCCACTCATCTACTTATTAATAAATCTAAGGATTTATTTAATAGGTTCATTTCAATAGTCCCCTTTGATTAATTAATTTAAATTAATTAATCCTCCCCCCCCTCTTAAATTCAATTCTTCTAATCTCCTAATTAATTAAAACAAATCAATTTATGAGTTGTTGAAAGTTAATTAGTCTTTTCCTATTATTTGAATTTTTAAATTCAAATTACCCACATGCCTCCTAACTTCTAACCACCTAACCTAACCACTTCTAAACCTGACCCATTCCATCTAACGCTGGGTTTAATTAAACCTATCTTAGCTTGCACATCCTAACCTCCTTATCCTAACCTCCTATGGTGTAGATACTCTTCCCTTGAGACACATGGTATTCTTGGGCCACATGTCCCCTTTCCTTAGACATTTTCCCTCTCATGAGCAAAGCTTCTTGACACTTGTCACCATAGAGATGGAAAATGTTCCCTTTCCACCAACCTCTTTCCCAACCTCCTCCAATTTCACCATTGATATCTTCAGACTCAATCTTGACCGTTGATTCCTGCCACCTCACCCCAGGCCTTGGAAATCCTATAAATATCCCCTATTTTGGAGAAATAATCATCCCATCTCATTTGCATCTTATGCATTGTTACTATAAGCATAATATCTCATAGCATATCATTTGAGCATTGTTATTATAGGCAATTACATCTTAGATCTAGCTTAATTTGATCATTTTCTAGCATAATTGTTGAATCATGTAGCTTAATCATTCTCTTTTCTAGCTTAATTGTATCATTATCATTTCAAATCCTCCATCTAGATGTAGTCAAGTCACCGAAATTTGCTTATCCAGCTGAGAGAAAATCCACACTCGCATCTCTTAGGAGGTGATAGATCGCTTTGCTATGGTTTTATCTTTCTTTGTTTTAAATTTGTTAACCATTCTTGTAATGATCTATTGAGTGTTTTGTGTTGCAGCTTTAGGTATCACACTTCACAGGCACGACACCTAGAAATCTCTCTAGCTCTCTCTTGGTTATTTTAGCAATCTCTAGTGTTCTCTTGGCTCTCAAGATTTATCTTACTCTCTCATTTACTACAACAACCTCTAGATTGCTATAGTAGTTTTTCTATCTCTCTTGGCTTTCTCAAGTCTTGCTAATAATATATATCTTTTTATCTTGTCTTTGAGAATATCAGGGGTTTATCACATCCCTCATCTATAAATCATTTATCTTTTTTATTTACATTTTTATCTATATATCTATCTCGCTTATGTGAAGGTGGAAACACCAAAATAGGGATTTGACTAAGGCAAGTCCCAAAACAACCCCAAATATTTTTCTCTTCTAATTGTGTGCAGGTTTCTTCGAAGCATTCGATCACATGGAGGTTTGCTTTTACTTACTATTATGTTTCTTGTATATATTGGAATTGGAAACTAAAAATATTGTAAAACTTAAAGGATTCAACCACACAAAACCCAGTTCTACAATGAATCGAACATACACCAATGAAGAACCGAAAACCATGCAAACAATAAATATAGAAATGTTAATACCTTCACATGCTCATAGGGTTTAATCTTCATTGTTTCATATCTCCATTGATCTTGCTTGATTAATTGTTGTTGCTCTCAAATTTTGTGTAAACAAGAGCTTAATAGAGAAAGGATTATGGCTAGAGGAGGAGATGGATGGGGTTTGGAGGAGTTAGCTGATTTTGGCGTCTTAAGATCCTAGATTGGGATTTTGGAGGACTAGGTGTAGCTACAAGTTGGTTAGATTGCATCCTTACGAGAGTAGGTGCAGACAGTTACATCCAAAAGAGATGTGGCTATAGAGAAGTATGACAAAGAGGAGGTGGCTATAGAGAGTGACAAAGCAACATGCGAGAGAGATGTGGCCTTAGGGATGGACTATGTGTTCAAAGCAACACAAGAAATAACTTACTATCAAAACTTATATGAGTCTACATACAAGTTGAAAAAGTAAATAATTGTTAAGGCACATGCACATGTTTCCCTTTGACATAATTTTAAAAAATATCACATTTTTATTTCTTTTGCCTAAATACCTATTATCATTTGAGTGTTAGAAAAAAAATGCACATTTTAAAACTAGAAATAAAATTTTACATTTCACATTTTAACACCATGTTAATATTCTATATATAAGTGCTTCAAATCTTTACCCTAGCTATAGAAAATTCTCCCCTTTAGGAGGTTTTTTAATTGCTATTAGCTTAAACTGTTGATGCCCCTGATGTCATCAGAACATATTATCTATTTGCACTTATAGTGATAAAGAGAGCCAACAATTTTGGGTTGATATTAAGGGATATGAGATGAGGTCAATGACAAATATCTAATAGTACAATAGTTTTGGGGCCATTGATAGTAGGGACCGCTACACGTTCAGGAGGGGTCAAAACTTTAGGAGATCAACATTCACGTAGACCATCAAGGTCAGAGGGCGAGATTTGCTCATACCTCCTTTTATATTTATTTTTGTATCAATTTTCAGATTTGTATGATGATGTAGACGCCTACAAGTGATTTGGTAGCCATTTTTTGAGATTTTGATATTATTGTATCATGACTCTTATTATGTTTTCATATATATGAGATGAGACCTATTCTCAATGGCTATTCTATGCATGTTTATATGTGACAATGTATGATGATTATGATGTTTACTTATGATGTTCTTATCCACATGATGATTCTATATGTATGTGATGTTTATGATGCTCTATCATGATGATGTAGTTATGTGATTATGCATATGTACTTGTCATGATGAGATGATTTCTATGATGCAGTTATACATGATGGTCTATATGATGTATGCTTACTTATGACTCTACATGGTGATACTTATGCAATGCAATGATAAAATTCTTATGATGCACTTATTTATTTTTATATGGCATGATCTTTGCATTCCCCTAGTATAATTATGATGTATGTCCTATACAATTATGTGATGATGATATTATGCAATGCATTTATGATGATTTAGTACTAAGCTAGAATGTATGCAAGATGCATGTGCATGATTACTAACTATGTGGTGATGTAGGATGTGATGCATGACTTTATTTTTGGTGTGCCATTATACTAAGTCAGATGATGCATGGTTACATAGGATAAGGGACATGAAAAAAATAAAATGATGGAAGGTAGAAGATATGAAGGTGGAATGAGCTTCTTGTGTATTTATCATCATCGAGCTTATTATGGAAAATGTTTGTGACCATCTAGATATAGGTTTGACCTAGATAGGTAGTGCATCATTTACATGGAGATTAGATAGTTGTAAACAAGGAATTCCCTTGTTCTCACTAGACCCATAATGTGACTAACAAACAATCCATAAGTAGTAAATAGGTTATCATGCCCCACCTCGACCAATCTTAGTCTGTAGACATCCTCGAGAAGCATAAGAAACATGAAACCACAAAAGATCAAATCAAAAGAAAACTAAAGACTTGACACCAACAAATACTGATATCTTCGAGTAAAAAATGTTTCTTCCCACATATGTTAACATGTTTAATCTAGTCACAATGTTGTCATCTTGATAAATGACAAATAATGCTAAAGAACTTGTTAGAGTCAAAGTCTATCGAAAGATTGATTTTGTGAAATCCCAATACTTCTTGTATCTCATCTAAAACTGACTTACTCCATGAAACCGATACTTTATTGTAGAGAAGAGAAAAAAAATTATTGTGGATTGGCGTTACAAGTGATATCTTATTACGGATTTTGCATGGAAAGAAGGAATGAAAAGATGATTCTTCTCACAACATGTGATGGCAAGGATCCACTTACATCACTAGGTTTAGGATATTCCCCCAGTTATAGATAGGACCTAATTTATTATGAATGAAGCAAAGGATGAAAATGATTTACTATAAATGGTGAATTGATCCTAGGTAGATGACTAACAAGACATGGTGGGGATGGACACATTTGTTATGGATTTATAGGATGCGTGTGTGTGCAAAATTTAAAGGGGTGATACTAAGTCCTAAAGGAGGGAGGAGCAAGAAGTCCCTACTCATGGCACTCGTAACCTAGCTTTCACCATGGTACTTGCCCAGGTTGCTATCAAAATAGTTTCCACCATTGGAACGAATTTATTTCTCTTTACTTCTTTCAATTTTTTCTTTTTTTTTTTGTGTCACAAGGAGCTTGTTTGCAAGATTTTCACCAAAGTGATGTTTTTTAATTTTTATGATTTTTTGTATTTTATTTTTATTTTTTTTTGTATTTTTTGATGGGATTCTCTGAATATCTATGTTTATAACCTGCAAAGGTGCATATTCTTGATAGGATCATTTAATGATTGTCCTTCATGTGTGGATAACCGATATGCACCTAAGCCATAAATTTTTGTGATGACGTAAGGTCCAAGCCAATTTGGTTCAAACTTGCCCCTTTTCTCTCTATCCTACTAATTTTGGGGTTTTCTCTAAGGACCAAGTCACCTACCTCAAATGTGTGAGGTTTCACCTTATGATTGTAATTATAGCTCATGCATTGTTGATATGCTTTAAGGTGATTGAATGAATTCTATCAACATTCATCTAGCAATTCCTTGTCCTGCAAGCGAGAGACCATGCATTCTTCATTACTAATAAGATCATGTAAGGAGACCCGTAAAGATGGTAACTCAACCTGAATGGGAAATATATATTTGGCACCAAGGACAAGTGAGTAAGGGGTAGCTCCATTAGGGGTGTAGACACTTGTGCAATAGGCCCATAATGTGGGCTTGAGTTGGATGTGTCAATTGTGGTGAGCATCATCAACTATCTTTTTAAGGATTCTAAGAATAGTTTTGTTAGACGCCTCCACATGACCCTTGCCTTAGGAGTATTATGGGGTGGAAAATCAATGTTGGATATGAAATTGGTCACAAAGCTCATGAACATCTTGATTTTTGAAAGGACATCCATTATCTATGATGATGGAAAGGGAAACACCATATCTGCAAATGATGTAATTAAGGATGAAAGTTGCAATCTTCTTACTAGTGATTTGGGTGCGGGGGTGGCCTCAATCCACTTTGTGAAATACTTAGTGTGTATGATGATGAATTTATAGATGTTGGATGATGGAGGGTGAATATTTCCCATGAGATTGAGTCCCCATTGATAAAAGGGCCATGGTGTGGCAATTGGTTGAAGCTTTTGTGTCGGTGCGTGTATTAGGTCTCCATGAATTTGAAACTACTTGCATTTTCTGACAAAATTATATGCATCCTTCTCCATCATGGGCCAGTAGTAACCAGACCTCATAAGCTTATTGGCTAAGGTTGGGCCACTATATTGAGCCCCACATATACCTTTGTGGACTTCACATAATTTGATTTGATCTTCCTCACTCTCTAAACATTTGAGAAGAGTACCATCAAGACCTCACTGGCAAAGTGTGCCAGCAATACTGACATAGCGCGTGGTTTGTCACATGAAGGTATGATGTTCATTGTTGGAAAGGTTGGGTGGAAGGATGTTATCATGGGGGTAGGAGAAAATATCACCATACCAAAGGGAATTGGGAACAATAATACATATTAATTTACATGGAATGATCTTATATGTAGGGACCAAAAGATTATCTACTAAGAACTCGCATTGGGTTGTATTTTGTGGCATGTCATTCAAGGAGGAATGGTAGCCATGGCATCTGTATCTTGATTTATTTCTTTGGGTATGTTCTCAGAGACTCTCTATGATGTACTTCTTAAAGTCATCCACCATTTTCTTGTAAAGCATTAGTTTCTCATCTTTGGTTTGATAGTCATCATTTATTTGATGGATCACAAGTTGAGAGTCACCAAAAACATAAAGTTCCTAGTTCTTCCATTGTACTGCAATCCATACACTTGTAGTTAATACCTGATATTCTGCAATATTGTTTGTGCAAGGGAAGGATAACCGATAGGACTTGGGAATAGAATCTCCTTGAGGTGTGATGAAAAGTATTCCTACTACTGCTCCATGTTGTGTGAAGGATCCATCGAAATAAATTTTCCATAATTTTGACTATGCCACTATGAAGATGGATTCATTTGAAAATTTTGATATGAGAGGAGAATCATCAATCATTGGTGCATCCGCAAGTTGATCTACAATGACCTATCCTTTGTTAGTTTTTCTGACAACATACTCAATGTTGAATTTACTTAGGATCATCACCCACTTAGCTAGCCTTCCTATAAGAGTCAGTTTGTTGAGTAGGTATTTAAGTGGATCAATTCTTGGTACGAGCTTTATTTTATGAGTTAGCATGTAATGTCATAATTTATGTGAAGAAAAAACTACAGCAAGACACTCACACTCAATTGGACTATAATTAAGCTCATATTCTATTGAAGTGCGACTACTATAGTAAATGGCTCATTATTTTCCTTCATGGTCCTTCTATGCCAAAAGTGTCCCCAGTGCTATCATTGTTTCTGATATTTATATTAATATAGGTTTACCTTGAATTGGTGGCATGGGAACTAGTAGATTCATGATATAGTCCTTGAGTAATTGGAAATCTTGTTGGTGTTGCAAGGTTGATTAGGATGAGCTATTTACGTGTTGTCCTTGATGTCAACATGCTTTATTTGTCATTAGTGACTAAATGGTATACGTGATGTTGAGTTCTCTGTGCAGTTGTGTTGAATGATTCCCTCTTCATATCTTCTATGTTGCATATCTATCATTGGAGTTTGGATATGTTGTTAACCTATGTTTGAAGATGTTATATTATGGATTTGGTACTTCAAGTTACTGTTACAAGGAAGTTGTGTTTACTAGTATGATAATGTTTTATATGGCAGTGAGCCCTCTAGCAGTGAGATTTTCTTTGTAAAAATCAGCTTAATCAGTACCACCCTAACAGGTGTTCACATATTAAGAATACCTTCTCTGTGGTTATTCCCCTAATAGGGTTTTCCACGTAAAAGCTAGTGTTTCAATGTGAATGTTTTCTTGTGTTTTAGTATATTCAACAACTGGTATCAGTGCCTTGGTTCTTTGGAGAAGAGCTTAACCAATTGAGGAGATCATAATGGCGCACAAATAAACAATCCCTATGTTTGATGGATCTGACTATGCCTTTTGGAAAGTCAAGATGCAAGGTTACTTGATTTCTCTTGGCTATGAAGTATGAAATTCTATTACAAAGAAGTACGTTAAAACATAGACTGGGGTAAACACTCCTAATGAGATCAAGGATTTTGAAGATAATGAAAAGGCAAGGTATGCTATATTTAGTGCTCTTTCTAAGATTGAATTAACAAAGGTTTTAACTTCGGAATCAGCTTATGCTTATGTGGTTTGGGATAAATTAGAAAAGAATTTTGAAGGAAATAATAATGTTAAAGAAGCTAAGTTGCAAAATGCTAAAACTAAATATGAGTAAATGCAAATGGAATAAGAAGACAATATAACTAGCTACTTGCAGAAGATAGATGATGTTATAAATGAGATTAGGGGTCTTGGAGGTAACTTACTGCAAGTTGAAGTTGTGAAAAGGGTACTCAGAGCTCTTACTTAACCCTATATCTCTAAAGTTTTAGAAATAGAAAAATCACAGAATCAGAATAAGTACACTAGATAATACTTGTATGGATCTTTAATTGCTTTTGAGATGAGAGAATTTGGTTCTACTAGTGTAGGAACAAAGACAATATTCAAGGCTACTAGATCAATGAAAGATGAAGAGTCTGATGAAGAAAAATTTGATGAGATTGAGGTGAACTTTGTGAGAAGGATGAAGAAAGGAATCAGAGAGTACAAATGTAAATTTCCCTTTAAACATTCTAGCTATGGAAAGATAGGCCATTATGCTTCTAGATATCTTGATAGAATTGCAAATCAAAGGAATAAGGTTTTCAAAATAAAATCCAATAAGAAGGATTATTATGTTAAAGAAGATGCAAATATTTTTGATGATGAATCTAATTATGAAGAGCACAATGAATGTTTGTTCTTGGTTGTAAAGGAAGAATCTTGTTCTGCTAACCCTGATAAAATTATGAAGGAAAAAGATCCGGAAGATGCTGCTAAAATAGAAGGTACTATTGTATTTTATTTTCATTATAGAAGAGATAAGGATGCATCGATTATTCATAGTAGATTTTCAAATCATATGACTAGTACACCAAGAGTATGTTTGTAAATCCTGAAAAATTTGATGGAGTTGTTAGATTTGGAGATGATCAGATTGCTAGGATAGTTGGGATTGGTTCAATCAGCTTTGATGGACTACGTAATACTAACAATGTTTTCTACGTTAAAGGCTTGAATCATAACCTTTTGAGCGTTGGTCAAATGTGTGGAAATGGATATAATCTTATTTTTAAAGATGATGGATGTGAGATCAAAAAGAGGTCTAGAACCCTGATTGCAACAAGAAAGAGGATAGATGGAAATGTATATTAGTTGAAGGCCATTGGTGGATATTGTTTGATGGTGTAGATTAATAAGAGTTGGCTATTATATTGGAGGATGTGCCACATTATTTTTGATAATCTGGTGAGGATCAGTTCAATTCTGTTAGACAATTCAAATAACCAGAAGACAACTAAGAGGGAGGGGGTGAATCAGTTATCACAAATTACCAGAACCATTAGCAATTTAAAACTTTAATACTAGAACCCAAAATATTAATAGCAGAATAACAGTTAAAACAATTAAGCATAAACAATAATCATAGAATAAAAACCATCCACATGACACGATTTATACATGGAAAACCCAGTAAAGGAAAAATCATGATGGGAAGCCTAACCACAGTCAGATAATACTTCTACAGTAAGTATGTGAATTACAATTGAGGGTCTTGCACTTGTAGGAAGGCCAATAGCCTAGAGAGCACTGCTCATCACAAAAGGAGCCTCACTAACAACATAGAAATCCAAACTACAATCCGAAGAAGCGTTGAACTGAAAAAGATAGCATCTCTTATGCCTGAGTACAATTCCAGTTAAGCTCAATACCAGAGGACTGACTCCTCTTACATAAACCCAATTTGATCTCTAATGATCAACCAAATCCTCTACCCGAATGATATTACATTATTCACACATTACATTCCTTAACCATGACCTCTAACATAACCATGATGATCTACAATGAGATCTTATATCTATATATATAAACCCTCAACCATAAACAATTAGGTCGACCACCAGATAATAAACCAATTACATAATTATAAACCATGTCGGCCTTAGACCAAACAAATAATATCCAACACATAAGACATCCCAGAAACACATCGAGAGGTCCAATCCACACGTTACATTAAATCCAATCCATAACCTAGATCAACTGGGACCTAGTATAGGTTCACACGCTACAACAATGATCTCCATCCACCAAGTATCGAACATGATCACCAACAACATCCTGAAACTCCACTAGAAGTTGCACCAACACTACTTATACAATTCATCAAAGATCTTCATCAAAACGATATGTCGGTGAAACCCTCACCGGAACCAAAAACTAAGCTTCTAAGCAAGCAGGATGGCATCTAATCACCAAACCAAAACCAACTGACTAAATATGAGCATGAATATCATGAACAAGCCAATTCCATCATCAAACTATACCAGAGCCTACTAGATCATGCCGGATCCAAAACAACCAGATTCCACTCAACCTACCGAGACCACAAGGGTGCTGATAAGCATCCAAATAGCTAGTGTTGGCATCAATGACAAAACATCAATGCAACACATAATCAATTCCACCAAATGTCCAACAATCTCCCCCTTTCGCATTGATGGCAATACTAGATGTGAAAAACATCTAAGTACCAAGAAATGCCAAATAAATCTCCCCCTAATGAAAGACAACCAACAAACTCTCACATACAGCTCTGAATGTCAATATCTCTCCCCTTTACTTTTCTTATTCATATCTCTCCCCCTTTGACTTTTTCTTTTTCTTTCTTTGTCTTTTCACATCAATATCTCTCCCCCTTTGACATCAATGCCAGAAATCTTGACAAAAAATATCAAAGCAAAAACATAAACCACTAAATCTCAAAGATGACTACTACCCTTGAGCAATAGCATCCCACATTAGTGTCAGAATGAATAGAATTTCTGATAGTGCATGCTGGACTGATGCCAAACCGCATCAATCAAGTCTCTACCAGAGGGGCAGAAACTCCCAATCTGTGTCTCATGTACTCAAATGATTCCTTGGGCAAAGGTTTGGTGAAAATTTCTGCAATCTGCTCTTTAGTGTTCACATAAATCAGTCTAACTTCATTTTCTTCCACCTTTTCCTTCAAAAATTTATACTTGATAGATGCTTTGTTTTAGAATGAAATACCAGATTCTTTGATATATCAATAGCATCAGAGTTATCACAGTGAATCACTACCGGTGCATCACAATCCACCTTTATATCCTTCAACATTTTCTTCATCCATAAAATTTGTGTACAGTTAGTAGTAGCAACAACATACTCAGCTTCAACAGTAGATAAAGAAGTACATGACTATTTCTTGTTGATCTATGAAACCAACTTCTTTCCAAGAAAAAAAGCTCCACCAAAAGTTCTTTTCTGGTCATCAATATCTCTAGCCCAATTAGCATCTATATATGCACATTAAGTAAAGTTATCATTCTTAGGGTACCACAAGCAATATTCTGATGTTCCTTGCAAGTATCTAAAAATCCTTTTCACCATAACCTTATGATTTTCTCTAGGATCACTCTAAAATCTTGAAACAATACAAACAACATTCATAATGTCAGGTCTAGTCTGAGTCAAATAAAGAAGACCTCCAATCATAGATTTGTATCTTGTAGGATTTACCGGTGCAGAAACATCTTTTCTTGATAATTTCTCACTTGTAACCATAGGAGTACTTACCGGTTTAGAATCTACCATACCAAATTTCTTCAAAAATTCCTTAGCATATTTATTTTGACAGATGAAAATACCTTTGTGAGTCCGAGTTATCTGCAAACCTAAGAAAAATTTAATCTCACCAATCATAGACATCTCAAATTCTTTCTCCATATTCTTAGAAAATTCTATGCATAACTTATCTTCACCTCCAAAAATAATGTCATCAACAAATACTTCAATAATCAGTATATCATCATCAGTGATCTTATAATATAATTTACTATCAGCATTGCCCTTAGTAAAACCAAGCTTCAAAAGATATTTATCCAACCTTGAATACCAAGCTCTAGGTGCTTGTTTCAATCCATATAAAGCTTTCTTTAACCTGCAAACCATATTTGTATCATCTGATAGTGAAAAACCATTAGGTTTCTCAATATAAACTTCCTCATCAAGATCCCCATTCAAAAATGCACATTTAACATCCATCTGATAAACCTTGTATTTTTTATAAGCAACATAGGCAAGAAATAATCTTACAACTTCAATCCTAGCTACAGGTGCAAAAGTCTCTCCATAATCATTTCCTTCCTTCTGAGAATATCTTTTACAAACCAATCTAGCCTTATTCCTTATAATTTGACCATCCTCATTCAATTTATTCCTAAAAACCCATTTAGTTCCAATAACATTTTTATTTTTAGGCTGGGGAACCAAGGTCCATGTGTTATTTTTCTCAATCTGATCTAATTCCTCTTCCACAGCTTTCAACCAATATTCATCTTTACATGCCTCAACTACTGATATTTGTTCAACTTGTGAAATTAAACATACCTCTTTAGTTGTCAGTCTTCTTCTTGTCATCACTCTATTGCTCTTATCCCCAATGATCTAATCTTCTGAATGATTCAATCTCACATACCTGGGAGTCTTCTAACTTTCTATTCCTCTTCCCTGTTCTTCTGTTACTATAGAATTCTCTGATACTGTCGGAGTAACTGGTTCAACACTCTATTCTGGTAAGGGTGCTACCGGTTCAGATATAATCATTTCCATTGTCGGTTCCTTCTCATAAACTCTGATTTGACTTCTGTTCAGCTCATCTACTTTGGCATTAGCACTCTCCACAATTCTCTGCAATATCTTGTTATAACATCTTTATGCTTTTCTTTCATTAGAATAACTAGGAAATATGTCTTCATCACATCTAGGATCAAATTTGCCAATGATATCATCTCTCCTGGTATAACATTTACTACCAATTTTTTTGAAATACTTAACTGTAGGTGTATTGCCAAACCATAATTCATAAGGTGTCTTATCGGTTTCTCCTTTGATAAGTACTTTATTGAATGTATAAACCGTTGTGCTCACTGCTTCTCTCTAGTAGATATGAGGTAGACTAGATTCCATCATCATTGTTGTAGCAGCATCCAAGATAGTTATGTTCTTCCTTTCCAGAACTCTATTTTGCTGAGTTGTCCGGGGAGCAAAAAATTATCTTCTTATACCATGCTTCTCACAAAAGTTATTATACTCACCAGATGTGAATTCTCCACCATGATCTTACTTCAAACATTTAATCTTCAATTCTGTCTCAGTTTCCACTTTAGCCTCAAAGATTTTAAACTTTTCAAATGCTTCAGATTTTTCTTATACAAAAGTAACCCACATCATTCTAGAATAATAATCAATGATTAGTATGAAATATCTATCACCTTGAAAACTTTTAACTCTAGCAGGGCCACACAAATCAGTATGAATAAGATCAAGAACATCATTTGATTTATCTTGTATACTCCTAAAAGAGGTTCTGACCTATTTACCCATTGGACATTCTTTACATACCAGATTATAGGTCTTCATAATCTTAGGTATATCCCTAACTACCTTAGTTGAAATGATCTTCACAATGCAATCAAAATTCACATGACACAGCCTTTTATGCCATAGCCAACCCTCATCAATTTGTGTAATCAAACATGTCTTGTCACTAGAGTTCAAATGAAATATATTACCTTTTGTCTGTGTACCGATTGCAATCTCCAAACCAAATCTGTTAATGATTTTGCATTTTCCATCCTTGAACTGTAATTTGAATTCCTTATCTACCAATTGTCTTACACTCAAAAGATTATGCCTTAAACCTTCAACATAATAAACATTGTCAGTATTGTTCTTACCATCCAATGATATAGTTTATTTTCCTTTGATCATACATGATTTATCATCTCCAAATCTAACTAGACCGCCATTAAATTCTTGCAAAGATAGAAACTTCCCTTTATCTCTAGTCATATGATGTGAACAACCGCTATCAATAACCCATTCATCCTTGTCTTCAATTTTAGTAGTAAGTGCCTTCTCTTCATATACATTCTCTTCCAATGTCGGATCATCTTCTTTGATAGCCAGGAACACCCATTCCTTCTCATTGTCGGAACCACTAGCAGAATCTTCTATCGGTTCATCATCAGAATTAGTAATGCCTTGCTCATCCGCTAAGTAGCATGATTTGTATTCTTTTTTTCTTGTACTTGTAATTGTTCTGATATACAGGGTTAGGATTAAATGATCTTCTAACTCTTTCTTCAAATCTTGAATTCCTTTCAAGACATCTAGATGTAAAATGACCAATCTTATTACATGCAAAACATTTAAAAGGTGTTTTTCCTTCATACTTACTTCCTATCGGTCCTTTAGGTACTCTTCTAGCAAATAGTGCTTCAAGTTGCTCAAACTCATCATCTTCTCTCTTCATATCTTCCAATCCCTTTTCATACAAAGCTTTCCAATTTTTCTTACTAGTTGTAGATGTAGATGCGTGAAAAGAAGGTTCAGACTTTATAGCTCTAGAAGGTCCAAATTCTTCAAGCTCAAAAGCAAATAGTTTCCCAACCAAAGTATCTATGTTGACAGGTGTATTAGCCATTGTTCTTAACTCATTAATAGCAGTAGCCATCATTTTGTAAGTCAGTGGTAGGGCTCTCAGGACTTTTGAAATAATTTCATCTTTGCTCGGAGTTCCACCACAACAATCTCATTTACCCTTTCCATGAATGCAGTAACCCTTTCATCTTCTTCCATCTTCAGGTTTTCATATCTCACCTGGTAACCATCAAGTTTAGCAATCTTCATAGTAGGGTCACCTTCATTACAAGTCTCCAACTTAGCCCATATAGCCTTTGCAGATGATTTGTTGGTTAATCCCATTATTTTCTAATCAGAAAGTGCACACAAGAAGGCTTCTCTTTCTCTACAATCATTCTCAAGCTCCTTGTCCAGGTTTGTCGGAGGAGGATTGTCAGATCCCGGATTATAAGTTGTGACACTGTTCTATGTGATCTCCCAAATCTCCTTGCCAAGACATCTTAGATGAGTCTCCATCTGAATCTTCCATACTATGTAATTTGTTCCATCAAGCATCAGAATATCCCTTCAAAAGATAGCTCTAGAAGAACTAGATGAAATTGAACTATTAGACACCATAAGATCTTCCTCAAGCGGTTAAGATTTATGTAGAGAGGACCAAATCTCTGATACCAATTGTTAGACAGTTCAAATAACCGGAAGACAACTGAGAGGTGGGGGGTGAATCAACTGTCATAGATTACCAGAACCATTATGAATTTAAAACTTTAATACTAGAACCCAAAACATTAATACCGGAATAGTAGTTAAACCAACTAAGCATAAACAATAATCACAGAATAAAAACCATCCACATGACACCAAGATTTATACGTGGAAAACCCGGTAAAGGGGAAAACCACGGTGGGAAGCCTACCCATAGTCGGATAATACATTTGTAGTAAGTATATGAATTACAATTGAGGGGCCTTCACTTGTAAGAAGGCCAATAGCCTAGAGTGCATTGCTCATCACAAAAGGAGCCTTACTGACTACATATAAATCTAGACTACAATCCGGAGAAGTGTTGAACTATAAAAGATAGCATCTCCTATGCCTGAACACAATTCTAGTTAAGCTCAATATCAGAGGACTGAATCCTCTTACATAAAACCAATTCAATCTCCAATGATCAACCAAATCCTCTGCCCAAATGATATTACATTATTCACACATTAAATTCCTTGACCATGACCTCTAACATAACCATGATGATCTACAATGAGATCTTACATCTATATATGCAAACCCTCGACCCTAAACAATTAGGTCAGCCACCAAATAATAAACCAATTACATAATTACAAACCATGTCAGCCTTAGACCGAACAAATAATATCCAACAGAGAAGACATCTTGAAAACACATCGAGAGGTCCAATCCACATGTTACATTAAAGTTGGTCCATAACCTAGATCAATCGGGACCTACTATAGGTCCACACACTAGAACAATGATCTCCATCTACCAAGTCCCGAACATGATCACCAACAGCATCCTGAAACTCCACCAGAAGATGCACCAACACCACTTGTGCAATTCATCAAAGATCTTCATTAAAAAGATCTGTCGGTGAAACCCTCGTCGGAACTAGAAACTAAGCTTCTAAGCAAGCAGGATAGCATCTGATCCCCAAACCAAAATCAACTAACTGAATATGAGAATGAGTATCATGAACAAGCTAATTCCATCACCAAACTATATCAGAGCCTATCGGATCATGTCGGATCCAAAACAACTAGACTCCACTCAACCTACTAGGACCAGAAGGGTGTCAGTAAAGCATCCAAACAGCTAGTGTTGGCATCAATGACAAAATATCAATGCAACACATAATCAATTCCACTAAATTGACAACAAATTCAAGCTATGAGAGATTTACTGAAGATCACAAAACCTAATATGCTATTTGCAAAGAATGTGAAGTTGGAAAACAAATAAGGGGAACTTAAAAAACTAAGGAATAATATTCTACTAGAATGTTGGAGTTAGTGTACACTGATCTTTTTGGACTAACTAGAACTAGAAGTCCACAAGGTGATAGGTGAACTGGAATGACTTGGGTTACTTTCTTAAGAGAAAAGTTTGAAGCTCTAGAAAATTTTAAGAAATTCAAAGTCATGGTTGAAAATGAAAAAGAAAGAAGGATAAAATTCTTGAGGTGTGATAGAGGTGGAGAGTTTACTTCTAATGAAATCAATAACTTTTGTGAGAATCATGGGATAAGAAGATACTTGTCTGCTCCTAGGACACCACAACAAAATGGTGTAGTTGAAAGGATGAACAGAAAAATTCAAGAAGCTACTAGAACAATGATGAATGAAACAAGTCTACCAAAACAAATTTCTTAAGAAGCAATACACAATGTAGTATACACTCATAATAGAGTACAAATTAGAAGGAACCATGGGAAGACACCTTATGAACTTTGGTATGGAAGAACTTTGTCTGTGAAATATTGTAGAGTATCTGGAAGTAAATTATAGATCAAGAGAGATGAAAAAAATTTAGGAAAGTTTGACACATGATCTGATAAAGGTATTTTTCTTGGCTACTCTATGGAAAGAAAAGCTTATAGATTTTATAACAAAAGACTAAGAAAAATTGTTGAAAGAACAAATGTGAAAGTTGATGAAGATACTTCAAAGGACATAGTTGGAGAGATAGGATAGGAATTTGATGATTATAGTAGAAAACTAGAAGAAAAAAATGTTATAGAAACAAAGGTATAAAATGATAAGTAATATTCTTCATAAATTTCTCTTAATACTCCAAAACATGTGCAGAAGAATCATTCAAAGAAATGGATTATTGGAGACAAGAATAGATGTGTTATCACTAGATGTAAGGTTGTTGAAGAACATGTGAACTTATGTTTTATTTTAGAAACAGGACAAAAAATAGTGAAGGATGATTGTAGTGATCATCATTGGATGAAAGATATGCAAGAAGAATTGGAACAGATTGAAAACAATCAAACTTGTGAACTTGTCCCAAGACTGGCTGACAAGAATGTGATAGGAACTAAATGGGTATTTCAAAACAAACTAGATAAGGATGGTCACATAGTGAGAAACAAAGAAAGACTTGTATGTAAAGTCTAATCATAGGTAGAAGGAATAGGTTTTGAGGGGACTTATGCTCATGTAGCAATAATGGAAGCTATCAAAATGTTTTTGGCTTTTGTGGCACACAAGGATTTCAAGGTCTATCAGAAGGATGTGAAGTTTACATTTCTAAAAGGAGAACTAAAAGAGGAAGTATGCATTGAACAACCAGGAGGATTCACTCTATCAAACACTCTAGATATGGTGTGCAAATTGAAGAAGGCATTGCATGGACTAAAGCAAGCTCTAAGATCTCGATATGCAAGGATTTACAGATATTTGCTAAAGCAAGGATTTCAAAAAGCTACTACTTACAACAATCTGTATTTTAAGGGTGTAGAAAATGACATCTTGATTGTAGTTGTTTACGTGGATGATATAATCTTTGGAGGAAATGATGGTATGTGCAAGAGGTTTCCTGATGAGATGCAAGAAGAATTTGAAATGTCTATAATCGGGGAGATGAATTTATTTCTTGGTTTATAAATTAATCAAAAGTTTGATGGTATATTTATTTCACAATCTAAGTATGTTAAGGAAATGTTGAGGAAGTTTGGAATGGAGAATGTTAAACTTGTATGTACTTATATGGCTATTGGTTGTAAGTTGAGCAAAGATGTTGAATAACCAAAGACTGATCAGAACATATATAGATCTATGATTGGAGGTTTATTGTATCTAACTACTATTATATCGGATATCATGCATGTTGTTTGTCTTGTGGCTAGATTTCAGCAAGACCCTAGAGAAACACATGTTGTTATTGTGAAAAGAATTTTCTAATACCTTAAAGGAACAGAAGAATATGGTTTATGGTATGGTAAAAGATCTAATTTCACTCTGATTTCATACATAGATGTAGATTGGGCTGGTTGTGTGGATGATAGGAAAACTACTAGTGGGGGTGTATTTTTCCTTGGACCCTATTTGGTTGCTTGGTCAAGTAAGAAACAGGATTCAATATCTCTATCTATTGCTAAAGCTAAGTATATTGTTGTTGCAACTTGTTGTACTTAGATATTATGGATGAAAAAAACCTTGAAGGACATTATAATATTGTTTGATGAACCTATTTCTATCTTTTGTGACAATACCAGTGCAACAAACATTTCTAAGAATCTAGTAGTGTATTCAAGTACAAAGCATATTTCAATTTGGTACCACTTCATTATGGAAAAAGTTTTAGAGAATGAAGTAAGGCTTAATTATGTGCCTATAAAAGAACAAATTGATGATATATTTACTAAAGTTGTTGCTAAAGATACTTTTAAATATCTCTGAGAGAAATTAGGGGTTATTGACCCTCCTTTTCTGAACTAAATGCATATAGAGATGCATTAGTCCAGTAAATTTCATGAATACAACTATTTTAGACTAATGATTTCATGCTACCAGTTAGGGGGAGCTTGGTGTAGTTATAAGTTTCTAAGAGTTAAACAGAATGAACTAATAGTTTTTGTATCTAAGCTTTTGTCCTTGATGGCAAAGGGGGGGGGAGAATGAGAAGATGAGATGTCTGACAAAGTGGGAGAGAACATGAAATGGACTGGTTTCTTGATTCTGGTATGAGAGTTGTTGTTGTTGTTGATATGTGTCCATCAATGACAAAGGGGGAGATTGTTACAAGGTTGTTCAGAATGATCCATTTATGTGTTGTCATTGATGTCAACATGCTTTGGTTGTCATTAGTGACTGATTGGTATAAGTGATGTTAAATTCTTTGTGTAGTTGTGTTGAGTGATTTTACTGACATATCTTCTTTGTTGCATATCTATCATTGTAGTTTGGATATGTTATTAAGATATGCTTGAAGATGTTATATTATGGATTTAGTGCTCCGAATTATTGTGACAAGGAATTTGTTTTTACCAGTATGTTTGACAGTTTTTCCATATGAAATGCATGCCCCACATATCTCCATGTTATGGTTTCCAGCATTGCGGTTTTGGAGTTAAGTTGTTAATCTCCTTAGCTTCACTCTACTCAGTTGCCACATGTTCTTGGGCTTCAAAAGCATGATTTTCAATTTTGATTGTGTTTTACTCTAGGTTTAGTTGACCTCGAGCATTTACACTTCATATTGTTGCTCCAATGATTATGGACTATTAGATAACGTGTTTGATGGTTATTTTGGTCTTGATTAAGATGTGTTGTGGTCCACTTTACATTATTTTATACCACAGAATGTTTAGCTCCAACCTAATTTGAATTAAATATGGTTAAGTTTCTTAGCCAATCTTGGGAGACTTTGCATATGAGAAGATGATATATATAGTGATACTTGAGTATTATATATAGAGGGACATGTGTGTGTGTGTGAGAGAAAGAAACTGAAATGTGATGAAGGTGTATGTAAGAGGATCTATCTTCCTAATTGTTTTATGGTTGATATTGAGTTGGTGAAAAGTGTTGAGTAAAGTGAGGTTTCATGTGTTAGCTATTGGAAGCAGTGAGCCAAAGGTATCTACAAATCTTGTAATTGTAGAAGTGCATTTATGGTGGATTCTTTCTCTTTTATTCTTCTTGATCGTGGTAGTGATCCTTTCTTTGTAAAAATCACCTTAACTAGTGTCACCGTAATATGTGTTCACATATTGAGAATAGCTTCTTTGTGGTTTTTCCATGTAAAATTTGGTGTCTCATTATGTATGAATTGTCTTGTGCATTAGTATATTCAACAGTTGGCACTTGTCATACCACTTATACTTGATATTCTTGTGAAGCAGATGTTGGAATGGATGATGCTTATCTCTAGTTGTGCTATGAATCTGTTGATTGTTTGGAGCTTTTCTTATAATGACCTTAGTTGACTAGTGTTCTTAGAGGGAGACACTTCTAAAATTGATCTGACTTTGGTTGGATCTACTTCAATGCCTTGTTATGAAACTATGTATCCTAGGAGCTTCCCTAAGGTTACTCTGAAGATACTTTACTTATGATTTAATCTGACTTAGTACTTTTCCAAATGTTCAAAGACCATTGCTAGAATATTTAAATGATCTTCCGTTATAACGGATTTTCCTAAAAGGTCATCAACATAGTCTTACATGGTAATGTGCATGATGTCGTGAAATATCATGGTCATAGCTCTTTGATATGTGGCACATGCATTCTTTAATCCAAAGGGCATGACATTACAACAAAAAGTACCCTAACGACATGTAAAAGAAGTCTTGTGTTGATCTTCAGGTTCTATTTTGATTTGATTGTATCCAGAGAATCCATCCATAAGTGACAAAATTGTGTGCCCAATTGTGAGATCCACAATTAATCTATATTTAGTATTGGAAAATTATCTTTAGGACAAGCCTTATTTATATCCCTAAAATTTGTACATGTCCTTATACTATCATCTAGTTTGCCAATAGGTACAAGATTGGAAATCCATTCAAGGTAGTCAATTGTTCTAATGAATCCAACATCCAATAACTTTTTAAGTTTGACTTTAACTAATAATGCCACCTCTAGATGTATCTTTCACAACTCACATTTGACTGATTTAGCGCTTGGTGTTATTGTCAAATGATGCATAACCAATTCGGGATCTAATCCAAGCATATTTGTATACGACAATGCAAAATTTATCTATCTCTTTGAAAACCTTGTGAAATTGGGTCTCTCTATTTCTATCAATCATAGCAAGGAAGATGTTATGCAGTTCTTCTTTAGTCCCAAAGTTTATTTTTATGGTCTCTGTAACCAACATACATGATTTCTCTTGATGTGACATTATGGGGAGGGTGTCAAACTAATGCAAGACCATTTGGTGTTGTAAGGGAAATCCTAAATCACCCAAACATATTTCTTTTTGTTTAGTTTTCTTTTAATGTTTTTGTAGTTCTGGATACCCTTTTGGACGAATAAGAGATTCCAACTCTCAGAATTGACAAGCTTCTTTTTCTAGCTGATTGCCAAAAATAGCAGGTTTTTATTTAAAGGCGGATGGAGCCCAAAATTTGTGGGAAGCTTAAATAGGGAAAAATAAGAACTTTAGCCAAAGAATCAAATTAAAATCATTAATGGTTTGAAAGTTATTCAAGTTTTAGTTTCCCAAAAAACTGAAAAAATTATTCCAAGTTATATTTGAGGCATTAAAAGGTGTCGAATGGGCCCGAAAGTGGCAGTTATCAGTAGAGTGGATTCTTAGCATATTCTACACTCAGAGAGATTTATGATGCTTCAAACAGTTTGTAAATCTGATTCCCAGATCAAAAGTTATGGTTGTTGGAAGTTGGACAATTTTTTGGAAAGTTTCAATTTTTGAATCTAGCTGTATTTTCATATTTCAAATTTCATGTTTTGGCATTTTTCTGCCAATTGGTAATTTCTAAATTGTAATTTCATCTCCAAAATGATGGAAGGCTATTTAGGACTCATTTGAGGAAACTTGAAATAGTTTTTGGAGTTGAGTTTTTGGAAGTTAGTTTCTGGGTTGGGAATTGTTTTGTAAGAGTTTTCAAAAAACTTTGTAAGTTGTAAAGTGTTGCAACCTATGAGGATTTATTCCTCTATATTTTAATTGCATGTATTGCAAATAGTTTGATTTCAAATAATAAAAATATAATCTTCTATGTTTTATTGCAATTTGCTATGTTTTTCTATTTCTCGGGTTCTACCCTCATCATGTGGTATCAGAGCGGGTTGTTATTGAGTGTGTGACCAGATCGTTAGACATGAGGAAGTTAACACCAAGACTTGTGATTGTAGCCTCATGTTCAAGATGCCTCCAAGAGTGGTGCATGGTTTTAGAAATGCTCGTGCCAGAAATGTTGGTTATAGGAATGCTTTGGCGAACGAGGGTTTGAGAGCCCTCCAAAGACAAATTGATACATTGTAAGAAGAGATGAGAAAAGGATTTAATCCAAGGAGAGGAGAAAGTGATGATGAAAGAGAGGTTCAAGATTCATCCTCAAGTGAATCGAAAGAAGCAATAGATCAGGATCATGATCGATTGTTGAGGGCCATTTTTCAAATTAGAAAGAGATCCAAAATTGAAGTTTCAAATTATTCTGGGAATCTAAACCCAAAAGAGCTTATTGATTGGATTAATGAGTTGGAGGAATATTTTGAATACAAGGAGAAAGAAGACCCACATTGGGTCAAGTTTGCAAAAAATGAAGCTGAAAGGTCATACAAATATCTGGTCAAAAGAGGTCTAGCTAGACAGAAATCAGAGAGGAAAGGGAAAGATCACCAAAGGGATCACATGGTTGATAAAATAAAGAAACAGTTCATTCCTATGGACTATGAATTGGATCTACTGAAGAAACTACAAGGGTTGAAACAAGGAAGTAAATTTGTGAAGGAATATACAGAGGAATTTTATAAGATAATTATTAGAACAGGCCATGCAGAGGCTAATAACTACAAGGTTACCCGTTATATGAATGGGTTAAGGCCAAGTATTCAAGAGGAGTTGAGTTTGGTCAAAATGGCCAGTATTAAAGAAGCATATTAGTTTCCTTTGAAAGTAGAGGAAAAGTTGAATAAAAGAATTGAAGGCAAGCAAAAAGGGAAAGCCCAAGGTGGCAAAGGCGGCTGAAGATCCTTTGGGAGCCGAAATGAAGATCAAAAGGAAAATGATGAAGCGGGTACCAGCCGAAATCAGAAGGGTGATAATTTCTATCCCCCCCATGACCAAAATAATGGTGAACAATGAGGAAGAGGAAAAGGAAGGCCTCGACAAGGCTCTAGGAGAGGAGGTTTTAGAGGAACCTATTTCCAAAATGGTGAAGAAGGGCATAGAGCCTTTAAATGTCTGCA
This sequence comes from Cryptomeria japonica, assembly GCF_030272615.1. NCBI lineage: Eukaryota > Viridiplantae > Streptophyta > Pinopsida > Cupressales > Cupressaceae > Cryptomeria > Cryptomeria japonica. The sequence goes on from NC_081408.1 coordinate 338,344,984, forward strand.
ACACAAAGGGAGGATAGATAGAAGAAATTATGGCCATGCACGAGCTGCACATGCAAACAAACAAGCTCAGTCTAAACATTTTGATGATGTTGAAAGGGGAGAAGCCCTAGTTATCAAGAGAACACTAATGTGAGATGAAAGAACTAGATCAGAGAAAGAGTTTGTTTTTTAGCATATGTAAATATGAAAACAAGTGTTGTCATGTGATTATTGATAGTGCGAGCACTGATAGTCCGATGTTTGAAGAATGGTTACAAAGTTGAAGCTAAAGAGGGAAAGACATCCATAGCCATATCGGATAGTATGGTTGTAGAATGACCATAAGGTTTTGGTCAATGAACAGTGTCTCATAAAATTCAAGATTGGCAGTTACTATGATGAGGTACTCTATGACATCATACCCATGGATGCATGTAAAATGCTATTAGGAAGACCATGGCAGTTCCATAGGTGTGTTGTACATGATGGTCATGTGAATACCTATATCCTAACAAAGGATGGAGTTCACCATAAGCCGAAGCCCTTGAAGGAGGTGGAAGACAAGGTATGTACTAATGTCTGAATATGTTTTGTTAATGGGAGAAGATTTTTGGAAGGGATGAAACGCAAACCTATGTGTTTTGCTTTAATTTAGAGAGTGGATAAAGAAGATAGTGAAGAGGTGCTTGTAGAAGTTTCTGGTTTGTTGAATGAGTTTCAAGATATTGTGTCTGATAATGCACCTGAGGGTTTACCTGTTAGGTCCAACAAAGAAAGCTAATGTACTGAGAGGGGAGGGGTGAATCAGTACTTCAAGAAATTTCTCCAAAAACAATCTTACTGACAAACATAAATTATAAACTGTTGATCTCATAATATAAAGCTAACACATAATTATAGAAATAATTTTCATACACATTTCACTCCATAACACAAATATTTTGGTTACACAGAAACTCTTTGTTAAAGAGAAAAACTGCGGTGGGGATGACACCCACAACTTCACTACCAAAGTAATAAAGGTTGCTCGATTAGAGCTACATGTTTAGATATGATAGCTTACCCTGTTAGGAGTATCAAGATCTTTAGATCTACCTTGCTAAAGGATTTTTACAACACTTATACAAAATGTTGCACTTGGTTAAAGGCTTTACAATTTATAGACTTTGTTAGAGTCTTTTACCCTATTAAAGGTTTCTATTACAACTCAAATGATTCAATAAAATCTTTACAAATATATGCAATTTTACATCTGAAATGTTATAGCAGATTCTATATGCTCAATATAAAATTACCTTGCTCATAGCATACCTCGGTAATTGATAAATCAACTCGATAAACCCTTCTGTTTACTTTGTCCCTTAAACTGTTCTCTAAAGACTTTCTCGGTGACCTCTGAATATTTTTGTCAATCGTAGCAGTCACAACCTAATGCGTCCTCTTATGATTTTCCTTTTTAACTCTTCTATGACACATGTCTCTCTTTCTGATTCACAAATCATTCTGTATAAATAGATCTCTGGGACAGTGATCTGTCCATGCTTCGATCTTACAAACAAGATTCATCGAATGAATAAACATAGAAATTATTTCATTGGATAAACTTCCTCAAAATCATACAAAATCTTGAAGTGCAAATTCCTATGTGATAATGGTTCTTTGTTCCTTGATTCTTGTAACACGTTTCCACTTATGTGTCCAGGTTCATTGAATCTGGTAACACATTTCTACTCGGTTCAGATTACTCAATATAGCTTCTTTGTTGCTCGGTAGACATAGAACGTTACTCGGTAGATAGCTTGGTGTATACTTAACTCTGTGACTGCTTTCTTCTGTAACCAACTGCTTTAGTGCTTACCGACTGAATATTTCGGTAGTATTAACCGACTAGAGTATATAGGATGACTTTGGACATAAAACTAATGACAACTTAGTAAATAATAACAATCTCCCCTTTTGACATTAGTTTGGTATGTTTGACAAAACTCCTTTCAAAGTCATAACTCAAAATCTATATACCTACAAAATTTGACTAAAATGACAGTATATACAATTGTCAATAAATAGTAACATACTCAAATATATACTCCCCTTATCAATATACTGTACATAACTTAATTTGCATGCTCCTGTGATCAATGCTCGGTATTCACTGCTCTGTGTTCTATGCTCCCCCTGTCAAATTCAACTGTACATTCAGATACTCTGTTCTGCTCGATACACTCCCTCTTATACTCGGTACACTCCCCATTTTTGACTAATATCAAAACTAGTTACCATTAGGTGGAGGCAGCTGGTCAAAAATAGATTTATACTTTGTACTAGCGTCGATGAGAGTAGTGGAGAGTGCATCCTTGACACTGTCCATTAGGGAATTGTGAGCTGTAATATCAGCTAACAGTGAAATCAAACCATCTAAAGTGCTTCCCTCTTGTTGAGTGGATAAGTGGGTAGCTCGGTTGATCTGCTCTTGGACTGATGATAAGTGGGGAATAAATAAGGTCTAAAGAGTCATGATATCCATCCTTATTTTGTTCTCTTCATTCCAAAGTTCTAACTATTGACCAATAAGAGTTTACAACTTGGTATAGAAATTTTGAACAGAATTTGGCTTGGTGGTCAATTTATTGGAGAGATCGGTAATCTCTTTTTCAATGACTTCGGTCTTATGCTTGATATCCTTAATAAATAATGAGAATGTATAGATCTTCTGAAATAAATAAAGAGTATGTTTGAGTTGAGGGGACAACTCAGCAATGAATCCAACAAGCTTGACTTTACCTATAGCAATTTCTTTTTGCACTTCTTCAATCATTTTGGCAATTAGCTCTTTGTCCTTCAACTTGCTAAGGTATTCTGATGCGTCTACTCCTGACACTTCTAATTTAGTGAGTAGTTCATCCAGTTGCATATGGATGGTAGCATCTTTATTCACGGTAGCTTCAGGTAGCATGTCTGTCAATAATGCTTTAACCTTATGAAGTACTTGGTTCTTCTTCTGAATAGCCATTTGTCTTTCTTGTTCTGCTTTGGCTTTACATAGTTCTCTGAATTCAATTATTGCTTGCCCTTTAAGTTTTGAAATGTCAACATTTGGAAACACAATAGGCTTTGACAGATCTACCTTTAAACTATGCTTCTTCACTTTCTTTTCTTTGGATGATGAGGCTTTCACCGGTTGAACGAGTAAAATGGCTTTGGAGGCTTGTTCATCCTCGGTAGGTTGCTCGGTAGAGGCAACACTTTTGTTGGTTCCCTTAGCCTCTGATGTTTTCTTTGGTGATTCCTTGCTTGGGGTCTCAGTGGCAACAGTTTCATTGCATGCAGGTGGTTGAGAAGTCTATTCCTCGGTGGCCTGAGAAGTAGATTCTCTTTTTGTAGACTGTTGATCCTCTTTGCCTTGATCAGTGTCCTGAGGTTTCTTGGTTGAAACTTGCTGAGTTACTGGAGGATAGGACTTGACTTGTTCCAAAATTGATTCACTTGATACCAGTTTGGCATAGGCATTTACTTCTATCATCTCTTGTTCCTGTGCCTCAGTGTCCATGACATCCTCATCTTGTTGAATAGTTGAAGCAGGATCTTGCTCGGTAATGTCAACTATTTCAACTTCACCTTGAGTTTCTTCAGTATGAATTCTGAAGATTTTTTGCCATTTTTCTTTGGTTTCCTTTTCGACTTCAAGATAAAGTCCATTCATCATTTTCAAGGCTCTATGCTTCACTTGAAAATTTGTCTGGTAGTTTTTCAAATGATTTCTAATATCATCTACCGACATGTCTGGAAAGAGATGTACCAAAACTCTTTCTCTTATCTACTTCTCCGAGTCCATAGCATATTTCCATCTATTTTCAATGTGAGAGTATAATGCATTTGGAAGAAAGTTACTTACTTCCAATGGAACTAATCGGAATTTGAGAAGTGTACATACAACTGACTCTTCTATTTGCCTCTTTTCTTCTTCTGTCCAGGAGTCATATTTAACATACCTGAATGACCCGAATCCTCCATATTGTTTCAATTTGGCACAAAAGTTGTCAACACTGTGTACATCTTCCTTTGTGATTTTAACAATCTGAAATTTATTTTTGTCTTTAGATTCTATGTCACTTGACTCCTTATTCAAAATGAGTCTCCTGGTCGACTTTCTATAAGTCTTTGTAACTTTAGGCAATTCAACATTTTTCTGCCTCTTACCGGGTGACACTGTAGATGATCTAGTGTTAGGTCATTTCACTGGTGGAGTCGGTGATACCTTAGGTGTATCTTGTTTCTTCCTTTTCAATATTTTTCCCTTTGGCAACTCGGTGCTTAGAGTGATGGCTGCTTCCTGAGCTTCAGATTCTTCCTCAATTGAAAGTTGATCATCTTTCCTACCTATTGGCTTAGTAGGTGTGGAGGTAGAACCTTCTCCAAATTTCTCAGTTAAGTCTTTTATCATTTTAGTGGCTTTTCTTGTAGCCTTCGGTAATACTATGCTCATTTTTACTTTTTCTTTTACCTCTTCATAAGTACCATATCTGATTTCGGTAGCAAGCCTAGGAAGTGTCAAAAAGGCATCTATCTGTTGTTGAGAAATATCAAGATCCATCTCATAACCCATGGATGGTAGAGATTGAGTTCTAGGATCTACTCCATTGATATAATAGTAGTCGATGTCCACTTCAAAACATATATCATCCTTATATTTTTCCACTAACTGAGGTGGGATTCTGTACCTATTATGCATATTTTCTTGAAATTCGCTGAAGTAATCATCCATTATCTCATTGAAATTATCACCTAACTAATTGATAAAGTCATTTATTTGATGGGTGATTGGTCGGTGTAACTCCCAAACTATGTTACCAACTAATGGGAAGAATTTCTAAAAATAGAAAAACATGCACACTAAGAGTGACCCAAACTTTAGTGTGTTTGTCGACTTATTCTTCTTAGGTTTCCTTATAGTGTTGAGATTTTCAAATAGGTTTTTCAACAACACTTCACATAGATCAATCTTCATACCTTTTTTCACAATCTTGTAGGCCAAATCTATAGCTGCACATGGTACACTGTTTTCTCTTGCCGGTTGAAAGAAACAATAACCGATGACTCTAATTGCAAACTTTAGCTTTGCATCTGTAACATTATTCAATTTAAGACCTCTGCAATTAGACTCAACTCCGGTTAAAGTTATTAATTCCTTCTGTGAAATCATTTTCTATGCTCGGGCATGGTCGTATATAGGGTATCCAGTTATTATGTGAATGATCTCCTTGGTGATTTTGAATGGTTTCTCCTCTAACCACATAAAGTCATCATGAACTCTGCTCAAAACAAATTTAACCCATTGGGGTTTGAAAACTCGAGGGTAGGTTAGGGCTTTGGTCAATCCCTTGACTTTGATATGCTCATACTTGCTATCTACGTTTCCATCGGTGCATAACTCATCATACATGTCCTTGATCTCGGTATGCCCTAGCTCTTCAACATGACACTTAGTGTAGAATCTGACATCTTCAACCAATAGAACCCTATTCGGAATAAGACAAAATGTAGTTTTCTCATTGGGTTCAGATGCAACTTTGGGAGGTAAGGTATACTTCAATGAGGGCTTCTCAATAGTCTCAACTACAACAGGTTTCTGTAACTTAGGAGTCATTTCAAACTTGGATTTCTATTAACGAAAGATCTTAGGGTTTTAACTAACCAGAAAATGCTTTCAACTTAGTAAATATAATGCAGATGTTCACAACTAATATTGACCAGTTAACTGGCTTAAAAATGTGTTTCAGATTGTTGTATAAATACCTTGAAATTCGCTCAGGAGATGTTTGATCGCCTTTGAATCACTTAGCTCTTCTCTTTGATAACTGGTAAGTGTAAAATGACCACGCGAAGAACTTTAAGTACACATTTTACCTTATCGGGCTTTGTGTAGTTACGTAAGAAAACATTAAATGCACTTGGTTCCACTAAACTGATTAACTTCCTTTTACACTTTTACCGACTAGACAGGCTTCCTGCACTTACTGACTTCTCTAGTACTCCAAAAGACTAGATAGAATTTCAAACTTGCTAATGCATCTTAGCTATGCAGATTTTGAAATTAAGTATATGATAAAATAGGAACTATTAAGATCTAACCTTGAGAGAATGTAGTCCCTTCATACCTTTGCTGATTAATTCAAAATAGATGCACCTAACTCGGTAGGTAAGGTTCTTTCTTCATTTTTTGACTCAATTTCCTTCTTTTTCCATATTTTCTATAGTTTGATTTTTATCTCTTCAGTATCTCCTCTAGGTTGATCTCTACAATCTTTAGCCAAGTGTCCAACTTTATGACAATGAAAGCATGCCATTCTAGGATTTCTCCATGATCTTCGGTTGTTCATTCCAAACCTTATCATATAGTTGGCACTTATATGTCCATATCTTCCACAACATTCACACCATATTCTTGTATTATAATCCCATGGTACTACAGTATACTGTCGGTTAAGACATGTGTGAGTTTGGTAGCTTCTAGTATTTGCTCAGTTTGAAGAACTCATATAGTTTTTTTGCTTAAACCAACACTTCTCAGTACTATGACCATATCTATTGCAGTTTTTGCAAAACCCCTTGAATTTTACCTTCTGAAAATTGCTAGCAGACTTTGTCCTACATTGTTTAGATGTGTGACCATACTTATTGCAATTGTAACAATAACTATCAGACCTAGTGACATTCGGTTGCTTACCTTTTCTAATTTGGCACATGTTGGTAGTATGTCCTTGTTTTCCACAGTAGTTGCAAATAGGCTTCTTTCCTTTGATGTTCTCCTTGTTTCCAGCTTTCTTTGATGATTCCCCTCTCTCGGTGGTGTTGATCCCTTTCTTGGTAGAGTTTTTTTCTTTGTAACCAAGTCCTGCATCTTTGTTGGGTCTTCTTATATTTAGTTGCTCATCCAACATCCTTGATGCTTCATAAATTTTCTTCAGTGTTTCTTTTCATTTCTTCTCTACTTCAAGTTCATTGGTCAATCTTGATAATTCAAGTTTCAATGCTTGATTCTCATTTTCTTTTAGATTTGCTTCATGATGTGCATAACCCAATTGATCAGAAAGATTATGTTGAATTCCAGTCATTCTTGTGATTTCATCATTCTTTTTAGACACTAATGCTTCTAGCTGTTGTTTTTCCCTTTCCATGTCTCTAATGTTATCCTCAGTTGTTCTTAATGCATCAATATTGTCAGTCAACTATGTGCTGAAATGCTCATGTTCTATTTTCATTGCTTTCAATTGTTTAGTCGGTGCTTTGTTCTTTTCTTTCAGTTCTCCAATCATTTATTCAGTATCTTCTGATATACTATTCTCAGATGATGTCTCAATTTGTTCCACCAACTCTTGTGAGCCCTGTAAATCATCAGACAACCTTCTTCTAACTTTCAGTGATCTTTGCATTTGTCTTTGCATATCTGCAATCACTTTATTAGCATGATCCAATTCTTCTTGAAGATTCACAATTCTCCGAGATTGTTTGTAGCCTTCCATTGATAAGATCTTTCTCTTTAGGTTGTTAAACCCTTTTCCAAGATTGAAGCTCTGATACCAATTGTTAGGTCCAACAGACAAAGCTAATGTACTTAGAGGGGAGGGGTGAATCAGTACTTCAAAACTTTTCTCCAAAAACAATCTTACTGATAAACATAAATTGTAAACTACTGATCTCATAATATAAAACTAACACATAATTATAGAAATAACATTCATACACATTTCAATCCATAACACAAATATTTTGGTTACACAGAAACTCTTTGTTAGAGAGAAAAACTGCGGTGGGGATGGCACCCACAACTTCACTACTGCAATAATAAAGGTTGCTCGGTTAGAGCTACATGTTTAGCTATTTCTGATATCTTACCCTATTAGGAGTATCAATTTAGATCTACCTTGCTAAAATATTTTTACAACACTTATACAAAATGTTGCACCTGGTTAAAGGCTTTACAATTTATAGACTTTGTTAGAGTCTTTTACCCTGTTAAAGGTTTCTATTACAACTCAAATGATTCAATAAAATCTTTACAAATATCTGCAATTTTACAGCTAAAATGTTATAGCAGATTCTATGTGCTCAATATGAAATTACCTTGCTCATAGCATAACTCGGTAATTGATAAATCAACTCGGTAAAACCTTTTGTTTACTCTATTCCTTAAACTATTCTCTGAAGACTTTCTCGATGACCTCTGAATATCTCTGTCAGTCGTAGCAGTCATAGCCTAATGTGTCCTCTTATGATTTTCCTTTTTAACTCTTCTATCACACATGTCTCTCTTTTTTATTCTCAAATCATTTTGTATAAATAGATCTCTGGGATGGTGATTTGTTCATGCTTCGATCTTACAAACAAGATTCATCGAATGACTAAACATAGAAATTATTTCATTGGATAAACTTCCTCAAAATCATACAAAATCTTGAAGTGCAATTTCCTATGTGATAACGGTTCTTTGTTCCTTTATTCTTGTAACACGTTTCCACATATGTGTCTAGGTTCATTGAATCTGGTAACACGTTTCTACTCAGTTCAGATTACTTGGTATACCTTCTTTGCTGCTCAGTAGACATAGAACGTTACTCGGTAGACAGCTCGGTGTATACTTAAGTCTGTGACTCCTTTCTTCTGTAACCGACTACTTTAGTGTTTACCGACTGAATATTTCGGTAGTATTAACCGACTAGAGTATATAGGATGACTTTGGACATAAAACTAATGATAACTTAGTAAATAATAACATTAACATCTATAAGGAAGATCAATCATTAGACTGACTTGATCCCTGGAGCTATTTTGCCAAATAAGGCAGCCCACAAAATGAATCCAGCAAAAAATGAAGAGCTAAACCGAGAGGTTCAAGAGTTATTGAGAAAAGGATAGATTCGAGAGAACCTAAATCCATGTGTGGTACCTACAGTACTAGCACCAAAGAAGAATGGAAAATATAGGACGTGTACGGACTCTCGGGCCATAAACAAGCTAACAATCAAGTACAAATTTCCCATGCCAGGGATACATGACCTTATGGACTACTTGAGTAGAGCGGAGTACTTCACAAATATTGATCTAAAGAGTGGATATCACCAGATCCAGACTAGAGAGGGGGACGAGTGGAAGACCACCTTCAAAACCAAAGAGGCCTGTATGAGTGGTTAGTCATGCCTTTTGGGCTAACCAATGCACCGAGCACATTCATGTGGCTCATGAACGAGGCTATGAAATTTTTTTGGGGGTAAGTTTGTTATTGTTTACCTCGATGATATTTTGATTTCTAGTAAGACATTGGAGGAACATTTGATGCATATTCTTAATTTTTTTGAGAAGCTGAGAGAGGAGAAATTGTTGATTAATTTGAGGAAGTGTACTTTTGTAAAGAAGGAGTTAGTGTACCTAGGGTTTGTCATCTCAACAGAAGGTCTTAAAATGGACCCAGAGAAGGTGAAGGCTATTTTGGAATGGCCTACCCCAAGTACTTCTAATGAGGTTAGGTCTTTCCATGGTTTGGCTAGTTTTTACAAGAATTTCATCTGAAACTTTAGTAGCATTTGTGCACCCCTAACTAAAACAATGAGAGGGGATAGGAAAGAATTCAAGCGGAGTATGGGAGCAACAAAGAGTTTTGATTTCTTGAAGAAGAAGGTGATAGAGCAACCTATTTTAGCCCTTAAGGTGGATTGTGACGCTAGTGGCAATGCCATTGGAGCTTTTTTGAGCCAGGAAGGTAGGCCCATTGCATATTTCAGTGAAAAACTAAATGATGCAAAGAAGAAATATTTTGTTTATGATCACGAATTTTATGAAATAATTCAAGAATTAAAGAAATGGAGACACTATCTGTTGTCTAAGGAATTTGTTTTGTATATTGATCATCAAGAATTGCAGTACTTGAATAGTTGGGGAAAATTGAATCACAGACATTTGCAATGAGTGGAGTTTTTATAGAATTACACTTTTGTTTTGAAGCACAAAAGTGGGAGGTCTAACAGAGTTGCAAATGCCTTGAGTAGGAGGCATACTTTGCTGACAGAGATGCAATTTGATGTGGTTGGGTTCAATGAACTCAAGACATTGTATCCTGAGTATCTAGATTTTGCAGAGGCTTGGAAAGCTTGCAAGGAGCCTATTACTTTAGACAGGACAAGGTGGTTGTATTTCATAATCTAGGATGTTATGTTGTTCAAGGGAAGCTAGTTGTGCATTCCTAGGAGCTCCATGAGGGAGAATTTAATCAAAGAGAAGCACAACAGAGGAATGGTAGGACACTTTGGTTGGGATAAGACCATTGCCATCATTAGTGAACATTATTATTGGCCTCAGTTGTCATGGGATGTGAAGAAATTTGTGCAAAGTTGCAGAGTTTGCTAGAGGGTAAAAGGAGTAAGCTAGAATATAGGGTTGTATCAGCCATTGCCTGTACCTAAGAGGTCGTGGGAAAGTATGGATTTTGTTCTTGGTTTACCAAGGACACAGAGAGGGAATGATTCATTTTTTTATGGTAGTTAACATATTTTTGAAGATGTCACATTTCATTCCATGCTAGAAGACCCATGATGTTGTCCACATTGTTTATGTGTTCTTCAGGGAGGTGATACAACTGCATGGTTTGCCAAAAAGTATCATTTTAGATCGTCATACCAATTTTTTTGGATACTTTTGGAGCACTTTGTGGAAGAATTTGAAGAAAGAATTGAAGTTCAATCTTGCACACCATCCACAAACCAGAGATTTCTTTAGTGGCAAATAGTCACCGTGAATTTTTTACGTCAGTGACTTGGGAAATGGTGAATATTTTATACCAACAGGGGGTGGCCATGTTGCTAGAACATTATCAATTTCCGTCAAATTCACGACCCGATCGTAATATGTTTTATGTAATTAAATGTTTCTATGCGAGGATTTCTCCAATACAATATATGGTGGACACACGATAAATTTAATTTCCCACACTCTTCGAGGTTTCCTTAATAGATGGCCATAATTTGCCTATAGGCATATGAAGATTTGTTAGCTAGGAGGACCCTATTCACCTGATATTTTGCCGATGCATGTCTCCATTCACCCTAATTTTTTCCAACTATATTCTATTTGTCAATTATTTGGACAACCCAAAATGGCCTCAAACATTACATAAGTCGTGTTATAGTTAAGCAAGATTCGCCAAATATTTGTATACCATATAAAATTCCCATAGAATTTGCCATATAAGGATTGGTATAAATACATTCAAAGATCAGATCAATCTCTACACAATCTGATGGGTTCTAGGCTTTGAATTAGGATCAATAGCGAAGTTTCAGACCAAGGAAAATCATTGTTGTTGACTGCATTGGCGACTGCTAGTGACCTATAGGTGAGCGATCATATTTTTGAAGTGTTATAATATAATTCTAAATTTATCTATATATGTTTGCACTGTTGAATTCATTCTTATTCAGTGGGGACCTGTTAGTGGCAAGTGGTCAGCCAGGAGATTCAAACCTCAGACATCTAGATCGTAGGTCGTAAGGCTAATGAAACATATATTATACTTTATAGTCTATTATTACTTCTTCAACAAATTGATTTTTTTTTACAGCCTTTATTTCATTGGAGATGTCAACAGGAAGAAGGGTAGGAAACCTGAATGTGGGGAAGGCCATGAGAGGCCAACAAAATGCAAAACGTTGTCTTCGTACTTTGGCTTTGGAAAATATTATGGTGAAAATGAGGAAGGTACATCACAAGTACAAGTATAAAATTCACAACCTACACAACATGTTGAAGACGATAGCAAACCTAATATCTCAGATCAAGATGATCTTGAAAATATTATCTAGTAGATACCCAAGTTAGCTGGAATGGTATAATTGACTTGGGTGATAATGCCATAGATGATAATGCACGAAAGGGGAAAAGAAAAGCCAGAACAAAAAAGGATCGGGAGTGGGATATGTCAATGAAGAATTTTCAAATTAATTGGGCATCAAAGTATCCATTCATTGAACCAATGGAGAATCCAATTGAAGGAGAGCCTCCAATAGAATGCACGTGTAAAATTTGCACTTGGAAACATAACAAGGAAATTAGGTTGCAGCTAAAATTTGACACTATAGAAAAGTATATGGGTAAAGTTTATGGAAAACAAATGATAGATGGAGTTGAAAAAATAGTGATAAGATGGAAAACAAAGGAGGAATGTAAGAATTTGAGGAATTCCGAAGAGTATTATTTTCATGAGAAAATACAGACGAATCCTGTTGAGGTTAAAGGTTCTATTGAATCTAGTTTTGGAAAAGCAATGCAAATAGAACAACTAGGAAAAGTTGTTCAGTTAAGTGTTGTTTTTTATATTTTGAGTAGAGAGCGTGCTATGATAGATTTCCCATCAATTAGTGGTTTATTACACTTTTTGAAAGTTCCTAACTATCCTAATAGTCGCTAGAGTAAATAGTGGATGGGAATGGGCAAGTTGTCTTGTTGAGGTTGAAAAAGAAGACATAAAGGAAAAATAAGAGAGTCAAACTTTATTGCATTTTCTTTAGACGAAGTTACGATAGCAGACAATACTTCGTGGGTATGCATGCATGTTTATACTCTATAGAATCATGTCGGCCAACCTCATCTACTATCTGTTGCTAAAATGAAGGATAGTGCGACAACGAAAAATTTGTTTCAACTATTAAAAAGATGTTTAATTGAATATGGAGGTATGGATGACATGACGATTGACAAAAAATTGGTGTGTGTTGGAGCAGATGGAGCTTCAGTAATGCAAGGTCATAGGAACGGTCTTTGTACAAAGATTGAAACTTCTTTTGCACCGTACATTACTACAATTCACTGCACAACTTATAGAATGAATCTAGCTTTTGGAATTGTGAGCAAGTATGCTTCAGTGAAAAAAAAATTTGAAATTTTAATTAGAGAGCTCTACTCATACTTCTGTCGAAGTCCCAAGCGATTTATGGAATTTCAACACTTTTTTGATGGAATTACTGATGGAAACAAGCTTCTTAAGAATAATGATACCAGATGGATCTCTTTGGATGGTCCAACACATCTAGTTTTTTCAGAATATCCATCCTTGATTGGACTATTTCACACAACTCATGACGAATTAGAGCAACCAAAATTTCTTGACCTTCTTCGGAAATTAAGTAGTCTAGAGACACTCTTAACTTTAGCAGCTATTCTACCCATGCTAGAGGAAATTAGGAATATTATGAAGGTTGCTCAAAAAAGAGCTCTTTATATTGCAGAATATGCTATGATGTGTAAGTTGACATGCATGGCCATCGACAATCTCTATCGAAATCAAACAACACTATCTGATGAAAAATTTGTTAAGTGGCAGACACTCACAGATTTGAACAATCCTAATAAATTTTTACAAATCGGTACAAATGGGGAGGTGTGTGCCAATGTATGGGGATTTGAGATACCAATGCACTTCTATGCCATGATCGACCCCAAGGAACCAGGAAAGCACCTGAGGAAGCAACTAGCAAGAGTTACAAGGGAAGATTTCAACAAGATTGTTGAGTCTGTAACTAATTCTGTGAAGGAAATTGCCTATGATCTTTCCTCACATATTCGAAGTAGATTCCCTCCTAACAACCTACTCAAAGCCATGTCTATTATGTTTAGTCAATATTGGATACTCAACAGTGAAACTAATTTTCAAAGTAAGCTACTAACTTTGATAAAATAATTTTGCATATCTAGAGAATTGAATGGAGTAACTATAAATGGAATATTAGATGAAACTCATCTTAGAGAGAAATCATCTCATTTTGCATACAATATGAGGGAATAATATGGAAGAATGGAGAACCCCCGCAAAGAGGGATCAGTAATGAGGCTTTGGAAATATATAGATGAGAATGTAGTGTTGCGTGATTCAATACTAGAATATTTGAAGCTTGCTAATTTATGTCTTACCATGATATTGGGTTTGGTGGAAGATGAGAGAGTTTTCAGTGCTTTGGGGTTCCTAAAATCAAAGCTAAGAAACAAACTAGACAAAAATTTGGAAAATTACTTGAGGCTCTATATATCTAGGGATGATGTCCACACTTTTCCTTACGATAGGGTACTAAAAATCTGGAGGTCCAAATGTGAAAGAAGAGGTTTGGGAAACACTTAAAACCAAAGTGCTAGTGGGACTATTGACTCGTGTATTGGACCTACTAGTAGCATTAAGATGAAGTTCAGTGAAGGTATGCAGGCTCGAAGTGAAGAAAACACAGACAAGAATCAAGAAAGCTCTGGATTTGATGAGGATGAATGGCAACTGTAAGAGATTGGAATTTATTAATCTTATTATTGTATCTCATCGTTCATATTACAAAATCATATTATTATGGTTGATAATTTGATGATATTTTATGAGTCTGTCAACTTTTTGCAATTAGAATTTAATATTGATTTGTAATTATATTTTTCAACTTTCTATTTCCAAATTTAAAATAGCATAATAAAAGACCATAATGTGTTTATTGATACAGAGATGTTTATTTATACATGTTGAGAACTTTCAACTTATGTTTTCATTAATTCTTTCAAAATATAGCCATATGATACAATTCATTCAATACACCACTCTGTGTGATTCTCCATGCAAAAGCCAATACAAAGTTTCAGAACCCTTTGCAAATGACCCTGAATTCTTTTTTATAGAAACAAGGGAGCAACAATAGCTTCAGGTCTATTTGCAACATGTGAAGACTCAACATTAAAATCAATTACTATGACATTGAACATTGAATATATCATCTCGACTACCATCAGTATCACAAACTCAGCACAAATTTACATGGCCATCACAGGCCGGATTAGCAATTTAGCAATCTAGCAACTGCTACATGTCTCATGTTCAAAAAACAGAGTTCAATTAAATATTAATTCAAGCCATGACAAATTAAATATAGATAATAGCAGTGCCCAAAACCTAGTAGTCAGAAATAGAGAAATGCAAAAATGTTAAAACTTGGGAGAATTTGAGAATACAAATTTACAGGCTGAAGGTTTGCACTGTGCATCATATATTCATAGGCTAGATTAGCAATAGCGAGTGCTGATTTTTTCCTGTTCATAAAATAAAGTTATTTCAAGTGATGTCAAATTCCAAACAGAAAAAAACATAAAATCTTGAAATTAAGAGTAAAAGCATAAAACTATGCAATACATCTATGATTCTTGAGATTTTTGTGCTAGTTTTTGTAGGGTGCTCCACTCTTCATTTGATGGAAGGTCAATATTCTTTAAAACTATGGAAATTCAACTGCAACTTCGTCAACAATCTATATTTAGAAGAGTGACTTGACATCACTGTTTCACACAATACCGCATGCAGAGTTGTAAATGGTTTGATGAATTCTAGAAAGCTCTAGGGAATTGTGTTCTTAGGAAGCAAGTCTAAATCAGACATTTTTTTATCCATTCTTTTTTTGTAAGCTTCTTTTCCAATGAATTTATTTGATGGGTCAATAGACTTAGGCAAACCAATTTTAATCAAAGTAGTTATCTTTTCTTGCAGCTTCAATATCTTTTTGCCTTATTTATCCATAACTTCTAATGTTTCCCTTAGTTTTTGGCATTTTTTAAGGACAGATGATGTCTTAACTGTGACATCAATGTGGTTGTTAATTCCCTTGGATGCCAAATAGTTGTCACTGGTACTATAGACTACTTGCAAAATATGTTTTGCCATATCCTGTTTTGAATAAACATGTATGCTCTTCTCAATGTGCCCTTTGATTTTCATATAAACTAATCTCATACTTTCATTCAATTAAAACCATTCACACAACTTGTCACTCCTCTGCATTATTCACCCCCAAATATTTTCTTGTATATACTTCATTGTATTTTTCATATTATCTTTCAATATATCTTCTGAAGTTCAATTTTATCGTTTGCATTGTGCGGGTCTTCTTTCATTTGTGCACATTTTTTTCTTTCTTCCTCTACTTCCTCTTCCAAATGTTTTGCTTTTTCCTTCTCATGATCCAATAGGTCCTGTATTTTTCATATTCTGGCAACAAGAAACTCATAACTTTTGTATAATTTTTGAAAATTGGCTCTTTCATCATCAATTTTTTTACTGCTTTAGCCAGTTTTTCCCTCAGTTCCTTCAATTTTGCCTCCATCTTTTCCTACTCTGCAATTTATACTATAGAGCCTAATTTTTTTATCTTTTCTGTAAATAATTGCACTTGATTGCACTTGTTATATGCTACTTTCCTCTTTTATTTTTTCGTTTGCCAGGTCTGCCTATAACTTTTCTAATTTTTTCTCTAGTTTATTTTTTTCCCTCTCCACCTTTAGCAATGAAGTGTAGACCAATTCGTTAGTCCTTTTTGCCACACTAATTTTATCCACATTTGTACTTTGGAAAAATCCATTTGGACGGTGCTAACTTGAAATTCAGAGGGATCTATCTAACTATGTGGTGGATTTTTATCTTTATTTGGGGGCATAACAACCATAAACTCCATCATATCTTTGTGTGGGTCATATGTTGGAAATACCCTATTCCTTGTGTGAGGCCCTACCTCGACCCATCCTAGCATTTCAGTTATTTTCATGTTGGAACTATTATGGATGATTCATTTCTATGCATTATGGATATAGAATTTTATATGATCCCAGGATTGGATAACATTGATATATTGATGCTTCATTTCTATGCATTATGGATATAGAATTTTATATGATTCCATGATAGGATAACATTGAGATGGTGTATGTCATTTGTTTGATTTGCAGAAATTTATTATGATGTTAGAAATATGATGCATGTCTTATGAAAGGATGAAATTTATGAGGATTATGATAATGTCATTAAGTGAAATTGCTTTATGTAGATTGCATTTGATATATGGTAAATTGATGTGTATGATGGAAATTGTATGCAGAGTGATTGATTTGTATTCATTTTTATATGTGGTTATTTGGGAATTACTAATGTGTAATTGAGATGCATAGGAAAATTATCCATGTGACCATGGAAACAATATGGAGAATCAAGCCTAGACCTTTGTGCGTTTGTAAAACCAGGGGTTGTCTATTTGGAAAGACACCACCCTGTATGTATCATGTTTTATTCGTAAACGTAAATGTTTGTATGTGTGTTAAATTGTATTTATTAAATTGTTTAATCCAACAAGAGACAATTTCCATGTGTAATTAAGTAATGTATTTTATTGTGTCACTTGACACGTGCTGAATAGTGTTTTGATTATGACATGTCTCTTGGAGGGAAATTGTTTCAACCAAAGCCTTTTTCAAATATTTGAGTGTGGTCCCAGATTTGCCTTGGGTAGAGAGTCCTTGGAGTGGTCAACTCAAGTTTGACCCCTAGGTTAACTTCAGATGGGTTTCTAAGGGGTCAAATGGACTCCTAGGGTTAGTTTAGGGGCTTTTCCAAAGGTCCATAGGGTATACCTATGGGTTAGGGGTATTTTTAAGCATGTAACCACTCCCCTATGACTGATTTGACACCTCAAAAATTGGTTTTCCCAAGATGAGCGAAAATCCAACTTGGAAGACTCGCATAGGTTAGCTAACCTTCCCTTCTTGTGTCAGTTCCCTCTTCCCCATTCTCTCTTCCCTTCTTTCAAGTTTTCCAGTTTTAGTAACCTATACGAGGTTGGGAAGACCAACCAATGTGAGCTCCCACTCTATCCAAGAGGTTGGAAAGAGTGAGAGAAGCCTTCTTAGGCAAGGTTTTGAGACTTAGGATGGTAATCACCCACTCTCCATCTTTGGAGACTAGAATCTTGAAGTTTTTAGAAAGTTTAGTATAGGAATTTTGGCTAAGTCTTGAGAAGAAAGAAGTGTGGATTTGAGCAGCTCTACTCCAAATATCCCTTGCATCCCTTTGGTTAATTCAAGGTTGGTTAAATCACTAACTATGTTTGTTATAAGTTTGTTTTGAAAGAATGCATGTTTTCATTGTTTTCTCCCATTGTTGTTTTATGTGTGAAGGAAGAAGGTTGTGTTCTTCCCTTTGTTTTTGGTTGAGTATTATATTTGTGTTTTGGGAGTTTTCAAGGCCAAACTCATCCTTGGGAGGGTAGATTGGCCTTGGGGTGAAGGGTTGTTTGACAGCCTTAGAGTGAGAGGCTCTCTTTGGAAGAGAGTGATCTCAAGGGATTTTTGTGACCCTTGCTGCATAGTCATTGTTTATGCATTTGGGGGTCATAAGGGGAGATTTGATGGCTTGTATGTCTTGGGGGTCATAAGGAATGGTTGAGAAAATTTTGGAACTTGTGATGTGTTTCTTGGTTGCCTTGCAATGGCATTGTGTTTCTACTACTTGCAATTTCTCCTCAAGGTACTTAGTCCACCTTCACCCATATAAAAATCATGTGTGATGATGTTAAGCCTTGGGATGGGAATGTGTTTGTTGTGAGTTTGCCATGCTTGTTTGTGTATTGCTTGTGTGTAACCCATTTAGGTCTTGATTCTCCAAGCTCGGGGGTGGCTTCTAGGAAGCCTAGGCTGGGAGGTGAGCCTCCATGGTCACAACCTTAAAGCTTTGTATTGCAGGTTTGCTTGGATAAAGGAAGGATAGAGAAGCTAGGAGTGATAGTTTTATTATGGTTTTAGTTTCAAAAGAAAAATGTATTTATTTTTGGAAGCCCTCATTTAGTAGAAATGAGAGGCTAAGCTGGGTATTCACCCTTTTGCAAAAGTTACTATGTTGGAAATAAAAGTATTCTTTATACCATGTTTTATCATAAAATGAAATGCACTATTTTATTAAATTTTTTCTTGCAAGAAAGAAATGAAAATAAATATGGAGTATGTTTCTATAGTTTTGAGTTAATATCTATTTGCATTTATTTCTTGAAATATAAAAGTTATTTCTACCTTTTTATGCATATTGTAAAATGATGGAAATTAATGAAATATTAAAGCATGAATGTTAGGAAGAGAAAAATAAACATTTACCTCTATTTATTTATTTCAAAATGCAAAATATTGTAGATAGGTTTTTAAATGTGTATATTATTATTTGCATCATCATGTAGCCTTGGATTAAATGATTTTAGACTATCATAGTTGCTGCTGTAATTTATTTATTTCTGCTATTTATTTCTTTTAAAAATGCAGAAAATAAATCTAGACTAATTAATATATCTCTAAGGTCAACTATGTAACATTAAAAATGAAAAGAAATACATATATTCCAATATGCGACAATCTGCTTTAATGCTTTAAAAGAAAATATATGTTTTAGACAATAGGAAATATTATAACTTCATATTGATAAGATTTAAGAAAAAAAAATAGTTAGTTCTAAAAAGCCTTGTTAAAATGATCAAAATAGGTATTTTCATTAAATATAATCATACATTTTAAATCTATTGATAAAGGAAAAAAAATTTATCTGGTTATTAAAGTTGTTGGTTTTCTTTATTTATTTACCAGTCTTTTAAGACCCCTGTATATTTTAATATATACATTTTAAAGTGAGAAAATATATAGATATATTGTTGTTTGTTTAAAAAAAATTTAAAAAAAAATTTAAGATGCAGAAAACTCGCACTCCGCAGGTTGCCCCGAAGCCGAAGCTCCCGCGAGCTCCCTGAGCGGCACGGGTCCTCTATGGGCCGAGGCCCACAGGGGTTCCGCGGTGCCACTAAGGGCCGCATCTCACAGGGATGCCACGGCGTCACTGCAGGCTGCAACCCACAGTGGCGCCCACGGCGCCTCTGCAGGTAGCGCAACCCCCTCCCGCGGCCACTGTCAAAACTCGCGGTCCTTACGTAAAATAAGAATCCATCACCATGAATGTTTTTCCCGCCATTGCTTCATCTGGAACCTGCATAACACGAAACCCTAACCCAAATTTTGGGTTAGGGTAAACAAGAGTTAGTTTAAAAAAAAATAGAATGGATTGATTGTTTTTATAGATTTTATATTAGGTTAGTTTAATTTTTAATATATTTTAGTAGATATAAAAAGGGGGGGAAACCCTATTCAAAATTCGAATAGGGTAACCCCATTCATACTTAGAGTTAATAGAATTTTTATCAATGAGTTTATTGCTAATTATTTTAAAAAGGGTTATTTAGTTTAGTTATATCTTATAATTTAACTTATATATTTCCCCTTTTAATTATTTCTATGCTATATATATATATATATATATATATATATATATATATATATATATATATATATATATATATAGGTATGTTTACGTTTATATATATATATATATATATAAAGGTTTCGGTTTGAATTCCTTTGGGAGTATTTTATTATTGAGTATTTAATAAAATACTTGTGTAAATATTTAGCCATAGGGGACTATTTTTAGTCCACACTAATTTTGGTTTTTCGAAATTAAATTTTATAGGGCAATTTTTCTTATGGTTTTAGTTAACCCTTTAGTCGATTTTTGTCGCATTTTATACTTGCTCAATTGATTATTAAATTTAATAATCTAAGTGCTAGTATTAATTTATTTATTCCTAGAGCACTTGAATGATTAATTGAGATTATTAGTATCTCTTGTCAATTTAGTTAAAGATCATTTGTTTAAATTAATTTATTAATTAACGAAATAGTAATGACACCTTTGGATAATTATTTTCCGCATTTAATAATTTTTGCATGCATGATTAAGTTAGTTAGATTAACTTTAGTAAACAACTCTTTTATTTCCAAAGTTAAACCATAGTTAAGACAAGACTTGATTATTGCATCTTTATTTTAGCACATTTAGTTTTATTAGGATGTTTTTAAAAAAAAAAAATTGTTTCGTTTTTGCCCAAAAGTTTGGGCATGACACCTTGCAGGTTGTTCATCTAAAACTTCAGTCAGGGCAACCCTCTGCAATGCTCTCTTTTTTTATTTATTTGCATTTTTTGTGTGTTCAAATTTTTCATAGTAATCACGAAATTGAAAATCTGGGCTTGCTAAAGCAATTGAATGTTTGAAAGGTGAAATAGCGGAGGCTCTAGTTCCACCTATGCCTGTGGTTTTAACTAATGCATTATGAGGAGTACCAACAACCATTCCTGATCCTATCCCACTATCACTTGCATGTGTAATTTTTATAGTCTTTTGAGGGGTCTATTCTGAAGCTGCAAATGATAGATTCGTAGTAGCAGTGGCACTAGATATAGGATTCTGAATAGTATGAGTATCTACCACTAGTGGCCTCTTGTGAGAGATATTTTTTTGTTGCACTTGTCCAACATCAAGACAACTAGTATCAGTAGTAGTACCCATGCCAACCCCACCAATCGCAGTGGCACTTGACTGAACAATAATAGGAATACTATCCCCAAATTTCCCACCAGTGGCAGTGGCACTTGATTCACCACCAAAGGGAATACCATGATGTGGTGGTGGTTGTGAATTTGAACCTCTAACAAATGCAGGTGGACCTAGAGGGTAACGAGTAGCACCTTTCCGTTATGAATCTGACAAATCAAGTCCAATGACTAGTTTAATAGGAGCATTTGATTTTCAATCTGATAGAAGTTGTACCTCAAGTGGAAACCAAATGCCTTCTCCTCTAGGACCTAGACCACCACCTTCAAAAGCCATTTTTTCCACAATGTTTGCCCCTTTGCTATATTTTTCTTTCATGGACTCATTGACTCCACCTAATATTGCAGGGACTATAGTAGTTGTTGGAGTGGCCTCAACCTCATACTCATTTTCATCATCACTCTTGTCATATGTTGTTGTGGGATTCTCCATATTCCACAATTTTCTAAACTCTACATCCTTGTCGATGGTCTCAAATTCAGCACTGGTCTTTGGTTCACCGAGATTCTTCCTCATAGTCCAAAAATCATTTATTCTGGTTTGAATCCAACATATGTCTGTACATTCTTGCAGAATTGTTTTGGGAATAGATTTGTTAGATGGATTAGAAAATTTTTGGTAGAAATTGTAGGACCTCCTATTTTGGATGCCCTGTTTTGTTGTTCTCTGTGTGTGCAATGCCATAATTTGTGATGACAATTCATCTATTGAAATGTTATTGTCGGTGGAAATTTCTCCATCTCTTTTTTCACCTCATCCCAGGAGTCTATGTTTCTAAATGTTTCAAGCAATGATTTAATTTCATGTTGACATAACACTAAAGATTTCCTATTTTTCTTAAGACTTGCTTGAACTACATCAATTGAATCATACTACCAAAGACCTCATCACCACAGCTAAAAATTGTCAAAAAATCATGTGCCACATTGAATTATTTTCTCTCAAATGTGAACCCTCCACATGAGAAAGGCAAGGAAGCAAATATGCTCTTCTTTTGTTGACCATGAAAGTGCCTATCTATGCTCTCCAACTGCCATACATATTCCAGTGCAAATACCCTCTCTGTCACATGTATTCGAAGTCTGTAGGGTTTTACTTCTGATCCGTAAAACCTTAACACAGTGTATTCTTCCATGAAGAACCAATCAGCGAATTGTATTTGACTTCCAAGTTGAATGCAATCTCTACAAGACACAAGCAATCTAGGCATTGGAGTGCTTGTAATTTCATTATACGTTGGTGCCAAAAAGAAGTCTACAAAATGGTTGTAGTTATTTCTGTTATCATGCATCCTTATCTTAGGTGTCCATTCATATATTGGACACTCTTTTCTGTTCCGAGTCTTCTCATCAATCTTATAGTTCACAATGTGAAGATTGTTGGTCTTGAATATTGCATGATACTTGGATAGAAGAAGATACCACAAGTAGGATGAAAACTTAAATGTCTTATAGGAACATTTTTTTATCATTAGTAATTGTTTTTGCATGGATTTAACAACATGCTCAACAAAATTATATCTTATTGGTTTACTTACACAATAGATATTAAAAATCATTTCAAGAAGGCTAGCACCCACTTCCTTATCACTTTCCAATCCTAGGCAAAATGTCAACAAGTAAATAGTATCCCGAACCCATGGAACAAAAATATTACAATCATAAGGAAGCTTATGATTCCAATCTAATAGAGTACCACACATTATTAGAGCTTTAATAAATGAATCTCTATGACTTGGATCAAGACTCTCATAATTCTCTGCCAGCTTTCCTAGGTCAATGTGGACGTTTGAGTTTTGTGCTTCAAACCCTAGGTTCAACAAACGAGCAAATTCTCCCTCATTTATGGATAGAATTTCCTCTTGTCTATTTTTATTGATAATTGATTTTTTATCTTCATCATAATTTTCAGCACAAGCCATGACAAATTCAGGGCAAGGGAATACTTCAGGTAACACTATGCTTCCCAATCCAGCATCCCACGATGCGATTTTATTTGTTCTTTGTTTAACATTGTGTTAAAAACAATAAATGTTGCCCTTCTTGGATCTGCCTCCTTATTAGACAATGCATATCTAATTTATATGATACACTTTTCACTATGGATAGTAGGGACATAAATATTATGGTATTCATCAATGAAAATTGGTGTTTTAACCAGTTCGGTTGGGTATTTTTTATTCACTTGGCTTTCTGTTGAACTACTGCTTCCCGGTTTCCCCATCGTTGTTATTGTTAATAATTCAAAATAATCCTAGATACAAGCTTGAAAAATGCTAACCCTCAAATTGAACCAGGAGATTAAAAAAATTAAAAAATTTGGGATGTAGGTGTTTTAGATTTTACCTGAAATTTCTATTTCACTAGATTGGTGCAAACAGACTGTTGCATTCCTCAATCTTGTAGCCATTTCTGAATCTCCCTGGATTTACTAGTTTGTCAATGAAATGAAATACAATTATGAGTCACTTATTTTCAAAACACTGAAAAAGTAATGGCAAAATTTCTAGAATCCTGTTATAATTTTATAAATTATTATTAATATCTATTTGCCACCGAAGGACAAAACCTTCATTTCTTCAGTCTAAATTCTGAGGACAATGGACATGTCACCAAACTCAAGTGACGAGTCACTTTTTCAGACTGGTTTTTAAGTCTTTTTAATCCTTTTCAACTTATGCCCTAAATAGAGCTTAATTATAGTTCATTAAATGTAAAACGTTCAATTCTAGGTCAAGTTCTCATAAATGTGTTTACTTCCCACATTCACACCGAAATCCACCCTAAACCATTGATCTGTGCTCATCCAATGGATGATGGAATCTGTTGTCAGTTATCGTGGGTCTTAGGACTTATGCCATTTTTTGGCCACATCACCAAACTCGAGTCACTCTTAGGGCATGGTTTTGAAGACTTTTTAATCCTTTTCAACCTCTGCCCGAAATAGAGCTTATTACAATTAATTAATTATACAATTACAAATTTAGAATTTATACTTAATTAAATGTTTATCATTTATGAAAGTTATTCTCAGGGGTAAACTAAGCATAAATGACAGAATCAGATTTCAAAGAGCGAATCACAACTCTAATCTAATCAATATTACTCCTAAATTACAATGGAATAATGCAAAATCAATTGAATTATGAAATGAAACTAATTGAAAGTTCCCTCAATTGACGTAGAAAGGCTTCCATTGCTCTTCTCCATTGTTGTTGATGTAGGTGGCTCTCAGGTATTGCACTTGATTTTCTGCATAAGATGACCAACAATTTTGAAGACTATGATTTTGTGATTCTAGATTCTAGCTTGAATTGAGAAAATGATTAATTTATAGATTTTTAACACAAAGGGGGTGAGAAATAGAACTCAAGTGTTGATTAATAGATAACTGAAATTGATTGATCAGTTAACAGAGTTGATTGATTTGTTAACTCAATAGATTGGAGAGCGAACTAAATAGATTGGCTAGTAAACTCAATTGATTGATCAGTAAACTAAATTGACTAGGGAGATGATTGAATTGATGGATTAGTCAGAAAAAGGTGATTGAGAGTTAAAAAGGATGATTGATGAGTTAACTGAGTTAAAGTATTAAACAACTGATTTGATCAATCAGTTCTAATTTTAGCATGTGTTGTAGGATTTTGAAATTAAATTTGATTTTCATTTTCAATTTGGATTTGAATTTGGTCATTTGAATGCTGAAATGCACATGAAATTAATTGAAATTTAGATTTGGTGAAATGTGAATTTGGAAGAAATGAAGTGAAATTCGAATTTGGGGGAAATGAAATGAAATTAGTTGGAAATAATTGAAATTATAATTTGGGGAATTGGAGGAATTTAATTAATTAATTTAAATAATTTAAATGAAATTATTTAAACTTAGGAGATTGAATGAATTAAATAATAAATATTATTTAACTCAGGAAAATATTGCAATTAATTAAATAATTGATATTTAATTTATAATTGAGATAGGGTTAATTGATTAAATGATGAAATGATAGAAATTCGATAATTAGAAATGTTGGATGTGATAATCAGAAGAAA
The DNA here is from genome assembly GCF_030272615.1 of Cryptomeria japonica. Classification (NCBI taxonomy): domain Eukaryota; kingdom Viridiplantae; phylum Streptophyta; class Pinopsida; order Cupressales; family Cupressaceae; genus Cryptomeria; species Cryptomeria japonica. The sequence goes on from NC_081408.1 coordinate 338,370,327, forward strand.
TATTTAATTTAATCAAATAATTAAAGAATTACTTAATTAAATAGACAAATAATTAGTGTAAGATCAATGAGACATTTTTTAGGTGTCTACATTTTCCCCTCTTTGAGACAATTTTGAAGCGACATTGTTTCAAAGAAAACCAAAAATTCATGCCCCAGTATGCCTCCGTGACACTAGGGTATAATGACCCCTCGAGAGATGGTTTGTGCATTGAAGGCATGAATGATCTCTTGAAACAAGAAGAATGTTAGATGAAAGATGAAAAATGGTTAATTTAATGTCAGGAATGAGTTTGATTATAGAAAAGAAATGGTTGAAGTGATTTTTAGATTGATTGAATGATAAGATTGATGGGATTGATTTGATAAAGATAAAGTCTAGTTTCAGGAAGGACACATCCTGTATAAGACAAAAATGATTAAAACATCTGGTTTCAGGAAGGATACATCCTATATAAGACAAAGATATATGATCACGTCTAGTTTCAAGAAGGATGAATCCTATATAAGATAAATGATAGATCAAGATTGGATGAATGATAAAATATGATGAAGGTGAGGAAAAATTTATTGATAGATAGAAATGTTGAAATGATAGATGAAAAGATTGAAATTAAGTGATGAGAGAGATCATGCTAGATGAAAGAATGATTGGAAAGAATGATCAAGTAGAAAACTGTTTGATGAGAGAATGATCTGAAGAGATAATCAACATGATGTGATTAGAAAAATGAAATGATATGATTGATGGTGAATATTCTTATTGTCTTTATTCATAGTGCAATACATTTTCATCATTGAGCCTTATTATGTAACAATGAATCTTATTACATCAGGGTATGAGGAACCAAGATATATAGATATCTCATTGCAAATAAACAAACACGTAGAAGACAAGGAATGAACCCTCCATTCTTGGAATTACACTAGGGGTCGAGGTATGTGTGGCATTCACAAGTTGAATGCTCCTATCACAGACACCCACTAGAGCAACTGCCCCAGAACTTCATTGGTTCAAACCAAAAACAACAAACACAGAAAATGGATCATGCCCATCATGACTCCTCTAGTCACTTTTTGGACATCCTTGAGTAGATAAAAGCAATGATCTTCGCCAATTTGATAAAAAGAGTCAACCAAAATAGACAAAACTCAGCAGTTGGATTGACTGTGCCTTTGCTTTGATATGTTTGATGTGATTTTGATAATGTCTAGTTTCATAAGTTTTGGACCCCGTTTAAGACTGATCTATCTAGTTTCGAGTGTCCCGATTCTGTTTAAGACAAGATGTTGATCATGTTGATAGTTTGATAGTGATTCGATAGATTAGGTAGTTGATCAGCTTGATTGCAAATGTTTGGTTTAAGATAGTTATATACTTTTTTTGACTTTGTGCGAAGTGTTTGTTGGATAGCTGCTAAAATATTTGATTTTGCAAGACATGTTATTGTAAGTTTTTGATTGATTTTTCAATGTTTTTTGTATTTTGTGGATTGATATTTGATTTATTTATTTTGATTTTTGAAACATGACCTGCCATTAATTGATAAATATAAGACCAACTTGGACAAAATCCAGTAGTCATACTGATCTATGTCATTGTTTTCATTTGTGTGATCATTGATAGGAACGTCTGGTTTCAAATAGTGAGTACCTCATATAAGACCAATTTGTCTGGTTTCGAGTATACCCTTGATTGTATAAGACATGTTGATGTTTGATAGAGTTTGATCGATAGATTGATTAACAAGACATGTGATCAGTTTGATTGTATATTTTGAGATTTTGCTTGTTGTTGATTTGATTTGATGGATGGCCCATGCTTTCTTTCTTTGATTTTCAGATTTGTTGTTTAACTTTTGATTTTTATGGATGAAAGGACAACGAGTTGACTTTGTGGCTAATCATGATGATTAGCCATTAACGACTCATTAGGAGGGGGATTAGAGGAAATGTTAGGTGGGATTTATATTTGTAGGAGAATTTGACTAGGAGAGAGAATGAGTGGAGGGAATAAAAAATTAGAAGAATAATGTTAAATGAGTTTAGGGAGTTTCTAGAAGAATTTATTAGGTTAATGATGAATTAAGAAAATGATATCCATTTTTTGGAGAATTTTTAATTCCTCCAATGCATCTTGTAGAGTGTGGAGATACAAAATGCCTTTAGGGCATATTTATTGGTCTCCACACCCTCTCTTGGAGCTTGTGTGAGCTCACAAGTAAATCATAGCCCTTCATCTTGAATTAATCCTAGCCATTCATTTTCCTCTCCTCTTCCTATAAAATAGGGCTCCATTCCTTCATTCAGAACATCTTGAAATCCAGTAAGCTTATGCTGCCCTTTTGAGCCCAGGAAATCATCTTGGAAACTTGATCATCTCATCCTTATCATTCATCCTTATCATTTGTGCACAATATTGGAGAGCCATCCACATCCAGCAATCAAAGGAGCACATCAAGTGGAGCATTATCAAGGGGCACCTTCACTTCATCAAGCTCAATCCGAAGGAGAAGGTAAAATAGCAAGGTGAAATGGTCTTTTAATGATATTTTAGCATTCTGCATGTTTATTTCGTTATGTTTTGATCAGTTTACCTTTCAAATCTGTTTTTCCCTCTTCAGAGAGTTTATCAGTGATAAAATAATACTAGTCAGAGTATAAGTCATATGCCATGTAGGGCAATAAACAACAAAGTATAAACAAAAGCATAAACTAGGCTTATCCATCCAAGGGCTACACAGAATAGACAAAAAACTCCTCCACATGCAGAAAGTTATTTCTTTTTCCCTTGGCTCTTCTTAGGGAGCATCTTTCTAGCCCATTCCTTAGTGAGGAACTTAAACAGGCCTTTGTAGTTGTCATCCTCCTTGCCTTTCCCTTTGGCTATGCTTTCCTGCAATAGGCACAACGTAGTAGCCGAGCATCTCATAACATTCAGAGCAAACTTGGACACATCCTACATCTTGGACTCTGTTGCCTCTAGTCTGCTAGTGATCACTTGCACATTGTTAGAGAGGGCCTCTATCTTTTTCTCAAGCTCTGCCAGGTTGGAATCCTTTTCCTTCACGCTGCTGGCCTCTTCAACGACCAACATTTTTTCCATCCTAAATGTTGGGGAGGGAAAATTGGATGGCTCTGGACTCTTGGAGGATATGGGGCTTTCAGAAATCTAGGTGGAGCTCACAGAATGAGGGGTCGGGTTGTGCTAGGCCAGGGGATTTTTAACAGTTAGAATGGAATTGCCTGTGTTGTGTGAGGAGGAGGGGTCTCTCAGGGATTTATCTGAGGGTTTAGAGGCTAGTCTGCTAGAGCGATGGGGGTATTGGCTTCTTCAGTAATTTCCAAATCAGAGTCAATCTCTTGGATTTTGACTCCTTTGGGGGTTCTAACCTCCTCCGAGGAGAGATTCTTGGTTTTCTTGCTAGAGGAGCCAATTTTCGGGTGCTGAGGGCTTGAATCATTAATGGTAGGAGGGTGGGTCGAGGGACCAACATTCTGCACAGAAATGGAATGAGGCGGGTAGAGGGCAAGGTGAAAGTTATACAGGAAGAGAATAAGGCCTTGATGCAGGATGGGAAAGTCTTTCCCTTTTTTCTTAGCTTTGGCTATATCTTTAATATTAGCATCCATAGAATGCAATAAAAAGAAAGGAATGGAAATGAGGTCTTTATTCCTCAAATGGTTAAGGAACAGGAGATGGTAGTAGTAGAAAATGCCATACCTTCATGCCAGCGTAAAATACTTCATCATGATATAGAAGACCTCATCCCACGGGTGAGGGAGCTCCTCCCTGTTGAATCCTCCTACCCTCTTGATAAGGTTTTCGCCCTAGCGGAAGAACTGGTTAAGGCTGGTAGAATCTGCAATGCGGCTCTACGTTTTCCATTTTCTACCCTCCATCAAAAGGCCCGTCGCCTGAGCTATAACCTCTTCATTGATTTTTAAAGAGATTCTCCCATGGTCACCCTTTTGTCCTCCCAGGAAGTCATAAATTGTCTGGAAAGTCCTTAATCATTACCCTTCATACTTTCCATGAATTTGTCAATACCACCTTCAGCGCACACAAACCAGGCTACTGATTTAGCTTTGAACTCATCCACTTTATTGAGTTCCAGTCTGAGCCCATCCCCCCCCATTCTTGAATCCTCCAATTTAATAGATTGAGAATCACTTACAGCAAAAACACAAAGTTGAAGCAAGCTTAAGGCAGAATTGTTAAAATAATTGTGTTGAACTTGGAATAAACGGTTGTAATAATCGGACTGATTATTATCCCTTAAGATCCCATAGATATAAAAAGCCGAAGATCTACTCAGAATGTGCGAGCCTTCATTCAAGCCAATGTGAGTTGATAGGTCCCCAATGCCGCCTTTATTGTCACCAGTTGGCTCCATCCGGGTAATAATTAGGGAGTAATCATTCCCGATGTCTGTACTTTCATCATAAATCCATCCCATATGGTAGTGGTGACTCAGCCTGCCTTTGATACGTGGCCGTCTAGGATAGAAATTGGTGGGATTCCCATGCCAATTTGAAATTTGAATAAAGTTTTCCTTCATCATCGAGCAGATAGGACGGTCCCTTCCTACGTAAAGGCCTTTTCCTTTTCCAAGATTTCCTTAGTGGTGACCAGCCACAGACTGGGGTCCCTCCAGCATCATAAGCCATTTTGCAGCCTTCCGTTAGCCACCATGGAATCGACAGCTCTATTTCCTTCTCTGAAGATGTGGCAGATAGTGAAGTCCTCCATCTTGACTAGGAGGCACCTGATATCCCTCAGAATGGGTTCCACTCTCTACCCTGCCGATGAGTTCCCTTTGATAGAGTCCACAATGATTTGAGAGTCTCCTTCAATTTCCAAATGTTTTATTCCTATGGAGTTAGCCATTTTCAGACCCCAAAGGAGGGCCATTCCTTCAGCTTGAGTGACTGTATTATTCCTTAGGTTGCCAGCATAGGCTGCAACTGTGTTCCCCAGATGGTCCCGAATGACTCCACCTCCTGCTTGACAATTGCTTTGAGCTGAACCATCAAAATTCAGTTTAAACCAGTGTAGCCTGGGGGTTGACCATTTGGTCATCCGTCTCTTATTCTTGGTACTATTGTTGAAGCGATCAAAGCCAAGGGGGAGCTTCCAACAAACAAAAATCCTTTTCTCAACCTCATTGGGAGGATAAGGGGGATTTTCCATTTTGTAACTTCTAAGTTTTTCAGAGATCATCTTAAAGCAAATGTGAGCCACAATGTCCGGGGGGGTCTCAGTGTCTCTGAAAATTCTGTTGTTTCTTTCTCTCCACAAGGCCCAGCAGATGTGCGGTGGTATTTGTTTCCATAGTTGAATGATGAGGGGATGATGGGAGGGGAGGGTCCCAATCAAAAGAAAAAAAAATTATATCCTTCTAGAAGACCCAACAAAGACCTCATTTCTGAAGAGTAATAGACCAAATATGAGCAGCAAAGGGATAGAGGACAAAAAGGTGGTCAATCAATTCCTCATCATCTTTACATAGACTGCGTCTATTGGGGAGATGGAATCCCCTCTTCTTCAAGTTATCAAGCATGAGGGTTTTACCATGCATGAGGGGCCACCAAAAGAAATTGATTTTAGGGATTAGTTGCGGGTTCCAAACTTTCTTCCAGCATTCAGCATCCATAGGGTGCTTAAGGAGCTGATTGTAAGCATATTTGACCGAGAAAGAACCTGATTGGGTCTCTTTCCAGATGAAATTGTCTTCATTTGGGGCCAGGGGGATTCTGGTTTTCGATAATATGTGTTGCAGATCCTGAGTAAGGGGGACCAGGTTAGGTCTGTTGCTCCAGATGTGAACAATGTCCTTCCAACAAAAAACTTCTTGGTACCAAATAATCCGTAATATAATCCCCCAGGATACCTTTAAGGTGGTTCATGATTTGATGGAAGCGAGTGTTGACCAAAGGCCTATCCTTTGTCCAAAAGTCCTCCCAGAATCTCACCTTTCTATCATCTCCTAGCTACCATTTCAGACCTTCTCTAACCATCACTCTACTCTTTAGGATGTTGTTCCACAATTTGGATCCTTGGGGAAGGTTGGTTGTATTCAAATTATAATAGAAATGCTCCCGGTCCAGGTACTTGGCTTTGACAATGTTGCACCAGTCCGCCTCACCTTTAGCCAAAGTCCATCCAATCTTGGCAACTAGTGCCTTATTGAGGGCATTAATATTTCTTATGCCCAAACCTCCCAATGATTTGGGTAAACACGTGGTATCCCACTTGCCCAGAGCAAAGCATTTTTTCTCTTCCAAGCCAGTCCATAAGAAGGTTTTTTGGATTTTCTCAAGTTTTTCCCCCATGGTCCCTGATATTTTAAACATGGAAAGGAAGTACAATGGAATTCCCTATAGGGAGGCTGCGAGAAGCTGGAGGTTCCCTGCACTACTGAGGAATTTCCCTTTCCATCCCGCAAGTTTTTTCTGCATTCATTCCAAAATAGAGTTCTAGAAGGTGGGGGTGACTTCCTTGACTATGAGGGGGAGACCTAGGTAGGTCCCCAGAAGAGTTGCCTCTTTGCATCTAAGGATGGAGAGAATTATGAGTTGGAGGTCATTTGGAGTGTTGAAGAAGTAGAGATTACTCTTATCATAGTTGATGCATTGTCCCGAAGCCTTGGCATAGTCAGCAAGTAGGATCTTCCACCCTTTAGCCTCCATGACAGAAGACTTACCAAATAGGAAAGTGTCATCCACGAACTATTGAATATTAGAGGGGGGGAATGTGGAGGCTGCTTTGAACCCTTGGAGCCTACCATTGGTGACCAGATGGGCCACATTTCTTCTTAAGACTTTAGCTATCATGATAAACAGATAAGGGGACAGAGGGCCACCCTGTCAGATACCTTTTTCTGCTTTGAAACAACCCCTAGGAGTCCCATTAATCAAAACCAAGAATTCAACCATGGTAACACATTCCCGAATCATACTCACCATTTTTCGGTTAAATCCCAGTTTTAGAAGCAGTTTGAAAAGAAACTCCCAATAAACCCTATCATAAGCTTTAGATATATCAAGTTTAAAGGCCATACCTGGTAATTTGCTCCTATCGATGGAGTGGATTATCTCATGAGTAGCAATGGCAGCATCCAAAATTTGGTGCCCTGGGACAAAGCCTTTCTGGGACGGACTAATAAATTTTTCCAAGAAGGGTTTAATCCTATTCATAAGGACCTTGGAGAGTATCTTATAAATGGTATTGTAGAGGCTTATGGGACGATACTCCTTCAAGTAGCTAGGTGTAGTGGTCTTGGGGATGAGGACAATGAAAGTGTTGTTGATCTTTTTTAGCAATCTCCCCGTCTTGAAGAAATCTTGAACAACTTTGGTGACATCGTAGCTAACAATGTCCCAAAAATCTTGGAAGAATGTCGGGGAGAAATCATCCGGGCCTAGAGTCTTGTAGGCCCCCATAGCAAAGATAGCCTGGTGCACTTCATCAATGGATATGGGGGCCATAAGTTTCCGATTGTCATCCTCATTGATGACCATCGAAAGTTTACTAACAAGGTAGTTCTGGAGCAGAGAATCACTTCCACCATTATCTGCATATTGTCTAGTGAAAAAGTCCACCACACTCTATCCAAGAAGAGAGTCTTCAGAGATTTCTTGGCCTATTTCATCCTTAATAATTTTGATATGGTTCCTTCTCTTGTGGATACAAGCTGATCTGTGGAAGAAAGTAGAATTTTTGTCCCCTTCCTTCAACCACTGGGTCCTAGATCTTTGCTTCCAGTACACTTCTTCCTTGGAGAGGGTATCTTTCTAGCTCTTGCGGCACTCTTCCTCCTCCTTCAAAATGGGGTCTAGGGGGTTACCGGTATCCATAATATTATGAAGTTGTTCCAGTCTGGACCCCAGGTCCTTCTTTCTTTTGAAGATGTCTCCAAAGGTGGTCCTATTCCAACCTTTGACTTCCCTGCTAATTAGCTTTAATTTCTCCATGATTTTGAACATGGTAGTCCCTTGGATCGGGGTGGTCCACCAACATCTAACCAGCTCCCTGAAGTCAAGATGAGAGGCCTACATGATCTCATAGCGAAAGGGGGGGACCCTAGTAGGGTCTGTCTTTCCAGTGGAGAAGAAGAGGGTTGTGGTTAGACGCAGTCCTTGGGAGGGTTTTCGAGTAAGAGCTATGTCTGATGTCCCAATGGGTGGAAATCAAGAATCTATCCAGTCTAACTTTTATAAGATGTTTACCTTTCCTATTGTTCGACCAGGTGAAGCGAGCACCCTATAGGTCAATATCCATAAGGCTAGAAGCATTGCTAAAACTGGCTAGGTCGCCCATGCTGTCAGAGAAATCCTCAAGGCCTCCACACTTTTCAGAGGGGTAGAGGAGGGAATTGAAATCTCCCACAAGCATAAACTGAGCCTTCTAATTAGTCACAATGATATTAGAAATTTCCTCCCATGGGAGTCATCTCCCTGACCTAGAGTTGGGAGCATAGATATTGAACATCTACCAAATTGTTCTCCGTAATGAAGAGAAACCGCTAGGAAATTTTGGGAGCTAGCAAAAAGCTTATCTTTCATTTTAATGGGATCCTAGAGGGTAGCAATACCCCCAGAAGAACCCAAAGCATCTACATATAGATAATCCGCTCCAGGACAAAGTTTACCAGCAACCGAAACAAAGGTTTGAAAGGGCATCTTGACTTCCTGAAGAAGGCAAATGTCAATTTTCATCTCCAGAATGAGTTGTTTTATGGCGAACTGCTTCTAGGGGTTGTTCAGACCCCTTATGTTCCAAGAGAGGAACTTCATTTCTTACTTTTGTTAAGTCCATCCAGGATCATTTGTCTGCCCTTTGTAATGTCCCTTGCCATTACCTTGTGTCTCAAGACTCTTTCTGAGGGTCTGCCAACTTTATTTTCATTTCCCCCCACATCCGCTTTCTTAGCCTTGAGTTTCTTCTTCTGGGTTATCCATTCTTCATTATCCATCCGAGGAGATCTCAGGGGGGATACTTTCAGTGGAGTTTTTAGGGTATTTCTAGGGTGCGCATCTCTATCCCCTGTTGCAGGGGAGAGAGGGGTGAAGAGGTGGGAAAGATAACCTCAGTCATAAGAGGTTTAGCCATAACTGGACTAGGGGCATGAAGGAAAGGGGGGTGGGGGAAGCAAATAGATGGGGGTTGGGGGACAGGTTGAGGGCTATCACCTATGGGATCTCCCCCTCTTCTAGAGGAATGCTTGAATTTTTGTCTAGCTCCGCTGGGGATTTTAAAATCTCTAGGATCTTGTCTATGTGAGGGTAATCCACAGACATTTCATTCACAGTAGTCAGCTCAAGGGGAGCCGAGGATGATGGATCACCAGGGTTGATGGGCTTGGCCCAGATGGCTTTATTTTTGAGATTGGGTTCCGCAACCACGAGGTCTTTACATTCAATATAGGAATGACCGTGATTATTGCATTTCTGGCAAAATAGGGTGGCATTTTCGTACACAATAGCCTAGGACCATTTTCCCCATTTTGATTTTAGGGAGATAAAGTTTGGGAGAGCCTTGTTAATAGTAACATTAACACAAAAACGAGCATACACCAGCCTATATTTGGTGAGAGTGACCTCCGCAGAGGGGGCGGTCATCCAGGAACACAGATTCAAATGTGTCGTAGGCGGGAGAGTTACAAAGGGAAGGCGGGGTTTTTCTTCTTTTTTTTGGAATTGGTTATTGAGTTGGTATGACATTTGTGTAGATAATTCATTGGTCTTTGTTTGAAGAGTTGGATGAACCTGTCTTTTTCAATAGGATATGCAGTAGGCATTCTTTCATGCACAATTTATGCTAAAGCCTCATTATTTTCAAACCAATTCAGCTGTGGTAGACCTTCTTGCCCCCAGTCTTTCAAGTGTGGGTGTATGAGGAAAATAGATTTTGGTTTCAAAGTGTGACATGAGCGGGTGCTATGCCTATTTTTATTGATGCACTTGAAGATTATGATAAAGCCAACCAGGTGTTGCTCGCATTAGCTGGTGTTATGCTTGTTTTTATCACCACATTTGCATTTGATGATGGCACACATACAATTGTTGACAAGTTTCTTTGTGTAGTATGATCTGGATTGGTGATTCCATTGGTAATGGGTTCATGAACAACTTGTATAGAGACATTGAGATCATGAGGGAGACTAGGAAATATGGTAGATTCATTTGAGAGGGAATCTTGTGAGAGAAATGGATGATTATGACATGGAAATGAAAGGAAAGAGTGATCTTCATAAGGATCTGAAAAAATAATGGGATCTTGTTTAGAACATGAAAGTGAAGGAATACTTCAATCTTGACTTGGAAAGAGATTATTAGGAAGGATGGAATGGATGTCCTCATCTTGCTTAGGAGGTTGATGTTGGATGGAACTTGAAAGAACATCTTGCTCTTGAGAAACAAGGGTGCTATTATGAGTGGTATAGAAAAGAATGAGGGGATCATTATAAGATTCTTGATAGATGGAGTCTTCATAAAAAATTGTGTAGGATGAAAGGGTTTGTTCTTGATCTTGATTTATTTCATGACTAATTTCTTCTGATTTTGGATTTTGGTTGAAAGGGATTTGATTTTGGTGGAAAGAGGTTTGGTTTTGGTTGAAAGAGGTTCGATTTTGGTTGAAATGGGTTTAATTTTGTTTGAAAGGGGTTTGATTTGGACTGAGGTAGGAATGATTTTGTCGAAGAATGAAGGTTGGCATGTTTGAATGGTCTCACGAGAAAAAGAAGGTTGGCCTAATAATGATTCCCTCATGCTTATCACCTCCCTCATCATATTTTCTAACCAGCCCCTATGGTTTCTAGGACTAGTCATGTCTCTCATTTGTTGTTGCAAAGTATTGATCTACTGAGCTAAGGTTTCCATGGATGATGATGGGATAGGAATGGAAGGGATGAATTCTCCACATTCCCTATGAAATGCATAACGTCAATCCATGATGTTTGCTTGATTGGTTTGGACCTAGGATCACATGTAAGATGTTTTATCCATTTCTTGGATGTTGCAAAAGTTTGATTTGATGTTTGATGTTGATGTTGAAACTTGACCTTGTTGAGGGTGTTTGATCTTGTTGATGTTGAAACTTGACTTTGTTGAGGGATTCGATCTTGTTGATGTTGATTTTGCAAAGACACAATAGTAAGCACATAAAATAATATTAAACAAAGAGAGCACTTGTTTGAAGGATTTTTTCAAACCCTTGTGAATGTTGAGATCTTTTTCAAGACCCCATTTTGTTTTTGATAGTATTTTGGCAATTTGATAGCACATCAAGCAGACTCTCCTAATGGTCAAAAGGTGACAAGTATTACCACAACCCACATCTTGATACTCTGTCATCTCAAACAGCCCTGTCACACCCTAGGGTGCGCCCATTTTTTTGCCTTTTTCCAGAAATTAGACCAAAAAATATTGCTCCTCAATTGGCCTATTATCCTGGGAGATATATGGTAAGTGTCTTGGGGGCGGATTATTCCCCACCCTTGCACTGTGATAAAACAAGTTTCTAGTTACTGACTTAGCTAGGCTTCTAATTTCTATGGTGTTTAGACAGGGTTTTGTTCAAGTGGTCACAGTCAGCAGCATTTTATACTCCATTGAGGGAGGTCTCCCAGTCTGTAGAGGTTAGGCTCTATAGATTTTAACATACCGTATAGGCACTAAGGGAGGCATAACGCCATTGTGACAACATGTATCACTGGTCACATATGATTTTCATCCCATACGCATCTATTTATAGTGGCTTGGATTACTTGGCTTTAACAGTTGCCACTTAGGTCATTCCCCTCTCACCGGCCTTAATGGCGCCCTAAGGGCAACTAAGGAGGGCAGGCCTTCTAAAGGATTTAATTGCAAGAAATAAATGAAAGCATGAAAGAAGAGTGTCTAGCTATTTGATCACCCATTGAAGGGGAGAGCATAATACCTATCCCTTCGAAGACATGAAAAACAAGGCTTCTTTTTAACCTTTTATCACAATTATTCTCTAATCCATTTGGAGATGTTGCTCCAAAAATGCATGGGGTTCAATTTTAACTTTCATCACAATTGTGAAAAAGAAGACAACTTTGTTTGTGGTTTATTTTATTAGCACCAAATTGAAGTGTTTCTAAACTACCCCTATAGAAAATGATGTTAGTAAGCACATGGTGGGCTATCTAGCCTAATTTTTTCTTTTCTCGGTTACAAATTTTAAAAATATCGAAAATATAATTTTCAGTATTTTTCTACGTGTTAGTAAACCGCATTTTTGGAGGTCCTCAGAGCATTTTGAGCCCTAAAAACTTGGGATGGTCCTTTAAGGAAGTTCTCATTTGCAATTTTGAGTTCAGAGTAAGCGGTTTACAATTTCGAGTATGGAGTGAAAAGTTATGACTTTTCAAAGTTGGATACAAATTTAACCTCTCTATTTTCAGAAACAAAGGCAATTACTGACAGAAAACACAGAGCAAGTGAAATGGGAGCATTATACCCTATTCCTGCAAATGTGAATTAATATCTAATCAATTGTGAACCGATATGATATCAATTGCGAACTATTGACTAAGCAATTGTGAATTTCTGACAGAGCAATTACAAATTTCTGACAAAGCAATTGTGAATTTCTGAAAAAGCAATTGCGCATCAGTTAGGCTAAAATTTTATTTTTTATTTTTTTAATTTAGACAGAAGGAAAAGACAGAAGATAGAATTTTTCGGTTTCTTTGATATTATTTTTCCTCCTGGCACCTACAATTTTGAAAGTCACCTTTCCTGCCATTGGGTTAGAACCATTTTATGCAAAAAAGGGAAATCTCCATAATTTAATAATTTTTCTAGGTTAGGTGCGCAAGATCACACAATAAAGACATGAAAAAGAAATTTTTAATTTTGCAACCCTTTAAGTCAATTGCGAGCTATTTTAGCAATTGCGGTGCAACATCAAAGCAATTGCGAAGTAATGTGATGGCAATTGTGAGTTGTTATTAACAATTCCAAATTTTTGCATATGCAATTGCGAACTGAAGATTCATGTGCACATATGGATATGCAAAATCAGTCAAAATAGAAAGCGAAGGTTAGAATGATTTCACATTGGGTTCACCAAATGTTCTCAGGGGTAAAATAAGCGTAACTGACATAATCAGATATCAAAGAGCGAATCACAACTCTAATATAATCAATATTACTCCTAAATTACAATGGGATAATGAAAAATCAATTGAATTATGAAATGAAACTAATCAAAAGTTCCCTCAATTGACATAGCAAGGCTTCCATTTCTCTTCTCCATTGTTGTTGATGTAGGTGGCTCTCAAGTATTGCACTTGATTTCGTGCATAAGATGAACAACAATTTTGAAGACTATGATTATGTGATTCTAGATTCTAGCTTGAATTGAGAAAATGATGTTTAATTTATATATTTTCAACACAAAGAGGGTGAGAAATAGAACTCAAGTGTTGATTGATAGATAACTAAAATTGATTGATCAGTTAGCATTGTTGATTGATTTGTTAACTCAATAGATTGAAGAGTGAACTAAATAGATTGGCTAGTAAACTCAATTGATTGATCAGTAAACTAAATTGCCTAGAGAGATGACTGAATAGATGGATTAGTCAGGAAAAGGCGATTGAGAGTTAAAAAGGATGATTGATGAGTTAACTGAGTTAAATGATTAGACAATTGATCTGATCAATCAGTTCTAATTTTAGCATGTGTTGTAGGATTTTGAAATTGAATTTGATTTTCATTTTCAATTTGGATTTGAATTTGGGCATTTGAATACTGAAATGCACATGAAATTAATTGAAATTTAGATTTGGTGAAATGTGAATTTGGAAGAAATGAAGTGAAAATCGAATTCGAGGGAAATGAAATGAAATTAGTTGGAATTAATTAGAAGTGTAATTTGGGGAATTGGAGGAATTTAATTAGTTAATTTAAATAATTTAAATAAAATTATTTAAACTTAGAAGATTGAATTAATTAAATAATAAAGATTATTTAACTAAAGAAAATGTCAAAATTAATTAAATAATTGATATTTAATTAATAATTGAGATAGGGTTAATTGATTAAATCATGAAATGATAAAAATTCGATAATTAGAAATGTTGGATGTGATAATAAGAAGAAATATTTAATTTAATTAAATAATTAAAGAATTACTTAATTAAATATACGAATAATTAGTGTAAGATCAATGAGACATTTTTAGGTGTCTACAGAAGTCTTCCATTAGAAGTTTGCAAAAAACAATTATTGTTCCCACATTTAGCCTAAAATACACCTCACGTCATTGATCTGTGCTCATCCAACAGATGATAGTATCCTTTGTTAGTTGTTGTGGGTCCCATTATACATAGGATTTATGCCACCCAAATGCCACGTCACCTGACACTTCATTGTCCCATGGGCCATAACCTTTCATTCCTATCGGTGTTCAATGACACGTGTTTCCAATGAAAGTTTGCAAAAAAAAATAGAGATCCCACATTCGGCCCAAAATACACCTTTAGCCATTGATCTGTGCTTATCCAACGGATGACAGCATTCGTTGTCAGTTGTTGTCCATCCCATTATCAATTGGATTTGAATATGAATTAAATGAATTAAATATATAAATTTATAATGAATTAAATATATAATTTAAATATTTAATTTTAAAACTTGCATGATATTTCATTTTTCTTATCGATAATTTTTGTATTGTATTACTTGAAAATAAAATATTACAGATATGCAAGTATAGGTGGTATAGTAAAACCACCAGAGTTTTACCACCGCAAAAAATACCCCCAAGGGCCAAAACCATCATTCCCAACAAAAAAAAAGCCCTACTACATACAAAAACCCTAGAATTCCAATTTGGCGTACCAAAATTTGCAGCAGACATCCCCTCATACATACAAAGTTGGGGAGAAAATGGACGTGGAACAAAAAGATACAAACAGGCAATACCAAACACCACCAACCATAACAGGATTAACCCAGAAATGACCTATACTCTAGGTCATCATAGAATTCTAAGAGTTGCTTCATTGCTTGGGTAGTCTTGGGTCTCAGCCACAACTCTCGACCCACCTCTGCACATGCAACTTTATGAAGGACCGTCAAAACCTCATCACACTGCATCAACCTTGTAAACATTTTGAAGGCCTTCCACCCGTGCCAAGCAAGGGCTCTGTATCTTGCCTTGAAATTATCATCAGCCCATCGAATGAGTGGTAGTGGCACCACCAAACTAGCCACCCCTACCTCAGGAACAATGTCAACCTTCAAGACCACACAAGCACACACACTATCCAGATTTAACGGGTTGTGCCCATCAATTACAACTCTTAGGGCATTTTTTACCTTATCCACCTCGTCCTCAAATTGGAAACCCCAAGTAGCAATCAATGAATATGCCTCCATTCTTGTCCTGTACCAATGACCTACATGGACAATTTCCTCTCCCAACAACATTTTCACACTCTCGTACAACCGTTCATCCTTAAACAAGAACAAACCTTTCAGCCTCATGTCCATAAATCATATGAGAAATGGGACTAATTTCTTATCAGTATGGAAGGAGAAATTGGCTTCCATGTTGCTTAAGAAACCCAAGACAATGTTGCAAGTGCAGATAGTATGATACCAAGACTTCCAATCCACCCAATATTTAAACACCTCTCACTCAATTATAATATCTGACATCCAATGGTGATGGTCGTCGACATTAATCACAAACTCGGCCATCATTCTTCTGCATGCACTAGTTCAACCGCATAATTCATCTGCACAAGCCGACATTAAAGCCGCATAAAGGCTAAATGTTAACCATTCACTTTCAATGATGTGCGTACCATAGGTCCATAAGGCAATATCATGACATATCCATTGTCAGTTCCCGTGGGTCCCATTATACATAGGATTTCTACCACCCAAACACCATTTCACCTTACACTTCATCGTCCCATGGGCCATAGCCTTTATTTTGTGTCGGAGTTCAATGACATGTATTTTCGGTGTTCAATGTACATGTATCTAGTTAGTTGGACTTTTTTTTATATTGAAATTATGCAAAAAAAAATTACAAGTAAGTTGGACTTTTAATTCACTTGTTTTTTGCGAGATAAGCATTTTTTTTTTTTATATTTATAATCAATGATAATCAATATACAAATAATTAATGGAATGAACTAGATTTTTGATATATATTAAATATAGAGGAAGAAACATTACATAAAAAGATCACAGTATTAAATTTATTTCTACTGTTTAACAAATTATTGAAATAGCGTAGCTCATAGACAAAAAAAACATAGTTCATAGACATTGGGATCCTTACTGGATGCTATCACTTGCAGCCAATCTCTGACATTATATTTTTTCAAATACTTCTTTTTCAAGCACTTCAAATATGTTTTAGAAAAGGTCATCTCCGAAGTGACACTGAGTTTGTTCTTTAACTTTAGAGAAGAAATTCAAATAGACCTGCTATTTTTTATGGTGAAAATTAAATCTAATATCCACATAAATTAATAACTATTTAACCTATTTCAAAACATAATGATTATGATAAGTATCCTTCCATGGCATGATGGCAGCAACAAATAATAAAATGAAATAGGAAATATTTTTATATCCTTAAGAGGCAAACTGAAATGAACTAGAATTTGTAAAATTATCATTAATATATGTTTTGCAAATTTACAATTTTTACATGTCGGAGTCCCTCAAAAACTTTAAAGCCAAAATGAGTGAGGTTACAAGGAAATAGCCAAAAACAAAACTACTAGGGGGTCGGGGCTAGGGCACAACAAGTGGACACATTCATGGTTTACCCTAAGAATCTTGCCCTCCCTCTAAGTAAAATTCTTCAGACATTATAAGTTGTGAGAATCCTTCAAGCCAACTCTAGTTTGGAAAGTCATCTAGGAGGAACCATTTCCAAAGAAAGTCTCTACCAATCCACGCCCATTTCCTATGATGTGTCAACTGCTCTGCATTCTGGTTCAAAATAAATGGTTGCCTGGCCACTATTTGGTCAGGGAGGAGAAGCTTGGTTAATTCATTCGCTCAAGGGATCCCTGCCCCTAGTTCTGCAAAGATGATAATAGTAATGTCATCTCCAAGGAAGTCTTCTTTAAACACCTTCCTTAACAGCATCAACATATCCACCTTGTCTCCTCTGAGGTTCAGAAGAGATGCCAAGAACCGAGATGTAATGTCCATGTTAACACGGTATCTATTTTCATTACGCATAAACTCTATGCCCAACACCATCCTCACGGCCTCATTAGTGAACATCCCAACCTCCTTACAGACTGATTTGAGGGTTAGGTCTCTAACGGAGCCTAAAAAGGCCCTCTGCTCCTCCGCAGAAATGCTTCTCAAGCGGATAGGAGTGTCCATCTTAAGAAATCAAAATACTAAATTATACAGCCTGAGCCTATAGACCTAAACTAGAGGCATAATTTAAACACCGTGAGCTCCGATGATTTATCTACCAAAGGCTAATTGAAGATGAAATAAGCAGAGATCGTCTATAAATAGTTGAAGCTCTTGATTGTAATAATTCCTTCTCTAACCATATTAATTCCTTTAAATTTTTTTAAATCTTTCCTATATCTCAGCAAATCTTTCCCATAATTGCACTAGTATGTGAAATTAGAAACAACTATAAACCAATACCAAATACCATATTGGAAGTCATGGGGACAAAGTGGATTGAAATTAGTGACTAGACATATATTAAATGATGAACATTATCGACCGTGACATTTGATACGTGTCTATTGAATCCAATTCCATTCCAGGCACTTTCTGGAGAACTACGTTCTCTTCAGAAATTTGGGTCAAAATAAAACTTCAGCCATTGATCTACGATCATCGAACGGTTTAAAATCATTGATGGATTTTAGGTATGTGTCACGTGTCAAAGAGTTTGCACTTATCAATACATCGTGCAGAGTTCAGACTCAATGTGATGTACTGATGTGATGTGATGTGCCTTGTCTATTAATGGCAATGAATTCATGAAATCGCTAATAAAATATATATTTTTCCATAAATAACGAAATATTAGCCAAACCAATTAAATAATTTTCAAGCGATGGATAAAAATCGCCAATACACTTAAATAATTTTTCCTTCGGAGTAAAAATTTTTGCCCATACACTTATATATTTGTTCCTTTAAACAAAAAATATTTGCCTCCTACAATATATATTTTCCCCACAAAACAAGGTATTATTTGCCAGAAATTTATGGAATTTTCAAACCCTAGAAAAAAATCGCCAATACAAATTACTTTGAAATTTTTTTTTGCCATCAATATGAAAATTCCCCCCCCCCAAAATAATGCCTAGTTCGCCAGAATTTTACTGTTTTGCCTGGGGGGTGATTTCTTAAAGTTATCCCTCCCACAGACTGATGGGTAGACTGAAGTGGTGAACAGGAGTCTGGGTAACCTGCCGAGATGATTGGTAGGAGACAAACGCAAGGGATGGGATCTGATATTACCATAGGCAGAATTCGCTTACAACAATTATGTCAATAGCAGCACTGGTAGATCACCATTCTAGATTGCCTATGGAGGCAGTCCAAGGACCACTCTAGAATTGAGGAAGATAGACCTGGGGATGCATACAAGTGCTGAAGCCAAAGACTTTGCTGAACACATCAAGAATACACATAAGGAGGTGAAGAAGAACATCAATGAGATGAATTTGTAGTATAAGGTGAAGGCAGATCAAAAATGGGGTATAAGGAGTTCTAGGTTGGTGATGAGGTGATGGTCCATTTGAGAAAAGAAAGGCTTCTAGTGGAGACATAAAATAAGCTAAAGATGAAGAAGTTTGGTCCCTGTAAAATTTTGAAGAAGCATGAATCTGGAAATGCATATGAGGTAGATTTTTGAGAAGGAATTAATATTTCTCGTGTTCATTTTAGATTTCACAAAATATCATGAAGGTAGCACAGAGGAGGAGCCAGTAATAGAGCAGTACAAAATTCTTGCACCTACTTCAGAGGAGGAGATCAAAGCAATCTAGATAGCCGTGTGAGGATGAGTACTAGAAATAGGCAGTGTGAGGAGTATCTAGTGAAATGGAGGGGAAGACTTGTTGAACATTATCATGGTTGTCCAAGGTAGACGATGATCGTTTGGGTTTTCCTCAACCAACTGAGACGTGATAGGGTCACTTCTTAAACTACCTTGGGTGTCTGATGCGGGAAGATCCAATGGTGTACGGGAAATCTTACATCACCCAAAACTCTTTCTTTTTGTTTAGTTTTATTTTAATGTTTTTGTAGTTCTGGATACCCTTTTTGACAAATAAGAGATTCCAACTCTCAGAATTGACAAGCTACTTTTTCTAGCCGACTGCCAAAAATAGTAGGTTTTTATTTAAAGGCGGACGGAGCCAAAAATTTGCGAGAAGCTTAAGGAGGAAAAAATGAGCACTTCAGCAAAATAATGAAATTAAAAACATTAATCATTTGAAAGTTCACTAGTACATTCAGGGCTAATTTCCAATGGTCGATTGTCTGAATTATGACTACTTTTCGTTAGACTGTCGACAAAAGTAGCCGTCAAAAACTCATCGTCGAACTTTCCGATGATGCCTCTAAACATTGGCATTACGACAACACCATGGACTCTGCCAACGGCGAGCATGATCATTCTTCCCGTCAAAAAATTCGTCGGACATACAGCATCCTCATCGGATGTTTGTTTAGATTGTGTCGGAATGTCGACGGAAGTCTGAAACTTTGCACTGATAGGAATGTTGTTGGTCTGATGGTTTTGTCATTAGTCTAGTAATATGCATCGACAACTGTCCGAAAAGGAAGTGTCATCAGACATACAGCATCCTTGTCAGATGTTTGTGTAGTTTGAGTCAGAATTTTGACGAATTCTTGAATATATCAAACATTAAATATATGAAAAGTGCAAGAATTGTAAACAAGGATGAATCTTTATTATGAACATTGACAGTATCAAGTATGATGTGTTTTGGGTACTCAAAGTGATAAGCCAAGCAAGCGATAATCCAAGAAAATCATCATCACCTAAAGTACCTGCAACACCCTGATCATGGTCACCACTTTCATGAGGGCGCATAAATTGTTGTAAAAACAACACGTACATATTTTAGTTAATGACATAAAAGAGAATAAAATATAAACCATTATTGAACTTTTTTTATAATTAAAGCTTTCATTACTACTTACTTGCAAGTTTCTTGTTGTCTAAATCAATACTTGCACCCTCTCTCATATCTCATCAGTCATAGGATGCATGGCTACCAAAGCAACAATCTCTTTACTAATTTTTCTAAGAGGCTTTTTTATGAATTCCATAGGATGTGTGGAATTTTTCAAGGTCATCATTGCTTAATCCTGTTGAGTCCACATCCCTAGAGAGGTGCTCAGGTACTAAAGCTCCCTTTCCCTTTCCCTGAACATCCGTTTGTGTCAAGAATATCATTAAAAATTACAAAATTAGTCTAAATCACTCAAAAAAAGAACATAATAATGTAATAGTTTGCTTCTATCTAATTTGTACAATTACATTGAGGTTTACCTACTTGGTAGAAGTGTTGTGACCTACATCCCCGTCTGCGATATGTGATGGATCCATGTCACCCTATGACAAAGAAAAAATATAAAAAATATTAGTGAAATTAAACCAATAGACATAGAAAAAAAACTTCATAATAAAATGGTATATTGGATTCATTAATTGGAGGTTGGTTAATTTATATGGTATATAGTACGTACCACCCCCATGATATTAACTTTGTTTGTATCTATATGATTCAAACTGTAAGCGATTAGAAGCTCTTCGCCTGCACTTATTGATTTTATCGCACATACAAATACATGATTTCCCTCGCGTGCCTCAAATATGCAATTGGGTTGTTTATTAGTTGACCTAGGTCATGTACTATTTATAAAACCTGCAATATTCCATGTTGATTTTGGTCGACCATCAATGTATACAGCCACTCGTTTAATTTCATCATTATCTTTCTGTTGTATATAATTTGTTGATAGTGCATACCTACACATACTTTTTATATCAAACAATCCGCATCCAATTATTGTAATTGTAACAAGGTCCAACAAACTCCATCAATTCAGCAACTTTGTTTTAATAAACTTTTATGTCGTCCATGGAAAATAGGCCGAAACCATGTAACGACGAAGGTTCTATGTGATATATCTTATCGTTAACACAAAAATCGATGTTTATTGGAGGAAGTTCCTTGGGCACCCATTGTTTCTGTAGATGTTTGTACGTCAATGGCACCTCAATGTCACCTTTGGTCTCATCATCATAAGAACATGAGCCCCCTTAAGCAAGGAAAAATTTCATGTGATTATTGAATTTTCTTCTAATCTTTTGACCTCTTGTTGATCTCCCTATTGTAGACCTACTACATGTCTCACTTTCATTTTCTATTCTTGCATTTCCCTCACTCGAGGAAGACACATCTGACAAATACCTATTTAGGGGTACCTAGACTCCATCAAATGAGAGAGTTAATTGGTAATGAGAGAGAAATTTTGCAAATGAGGGTAATGTAGATGAAGAAGTCAGCCCTAAAGTTGATTTTGGGATTAAAATTTGAATAAGTCCAACTGGGGCCTCAAGTGTTGATAACTGTATTAGATTTACTACTAATGTCGAGGTTTGAAAAACTGAGGAAGTTTGTTTTTCAAGTAACTTTTAAAAAATAAACTGTTTCTATAGGGTGTATTGACTAGTTATACATGTCTATCCATGAGACTGTGCGGGATCCTCGTCAAAGGGGTTCAGGTTCCTGCACATGTAATTCAATTATCTTATGTTAGCTAAAAATTACATATTACACAACATGAACAACATGAACTTTGTAGACAAAAAGAGTATTAAATAATAAAAAGATGTTGCCATCAAAATCATTGTAATTTTTTTAATTCCTTACCTTTACTTTATGTAGACTATGAAGGATCCTCAACTAACTAGTTGATGATGTCTTTTGTCAACGACTTGTTCCCACCAAGGGTGACAACATCACATAGGGACTATACATGAAATCAACACCATCAATTGAGAATCATAAGCATTACTACATTTGTAAGTTGATAAACAATAAATACATACGTATCATAAGCACCATAAGCATCACATGATGTATCATCATATATGTAATTGAGCATCATAATTAGCATCACATATATGTCATCATAAACATGTAATCCATCACATTTGTATCATAAATAACCATCCATCACATAGGCAATAAACAATCCA
The DNA here is from genome assembly GCF_030272615.1 of Cryptomeria japonica. Classification (NCBI taxonomy): domain Eukaryota; kingdom Viridiplantae; phylum Streptophyta; class Pinopsida; order Cupressales; family Cupressaceae; genus Cryptomeria; species Cryptomeria japonica. Next base: position 338,392,623 of record NC_081408.1, read on the forward strand.
CATTCTATAAATAAACACAAAGTTCAAAAAATGTCACATGTATCATCATAAACATGTAATCCATCTCCATATTAAAAGATGCATCATGAATTAATTATGTAATGGCATTAGAATTCAAAACATAATGAATTAATTATGTAAAAAAAATTCTATCAAGAAATCAATATTAAATAGATAATATACTAATCACATACCTCATACATTTCATTCATCATCATGAACATCATGATCATCATCACCATCATCATCATAATCATCATCATCATCATCATCATCATCATCATCATCATCATCATCATCATCATCACCACCACCACCATCATCATCTTTTCCATCATCATCACCATCATCACCATCACCATCACCATCACCATCACCATCACCATCATCATCATCACCATCATCATCATCATCATCATCAACAACAACAACAACTTCTTCTTCTTCATCATCATTGAGAAACTGTCGATCGTGATCATCATCTACTTCTTTGGTATCTTCTTCTTCCATCACATTATACTTTATCGACCTTCCTCTTGGATCATGTCTAACAACAAATGACCAACCCAGTTTATGTGGAACCTCTAAGTAAAATACCAGCTCACATTGGCTTGGAAGAACATAGGGCTCATCCCCAACTGGTTCAAATGACCTTGTATTAACCATTGTAAAACCATTATCATGTTCAATAACAGTTCTATCAGGATCATTTTTATTCAATCGTAGCCTGTACCATTTGACGACGAATAAAACTAATTTGAAGGAATTAAAGTCACACTCAAGTATATTATCCAAAATGTCATAGTATCGATTTTGAGACTATTGAGGATGTATGTCATTTCTCGATGAAATATTTATCACCTCAAAGACTGCAGTGATGCCAGAATCACAAGTTTTCTTTGTGTCATCCAGCTTTTTTATGTGAAATTTATGACCATTGCAGCACATAGCATTGTGGTGTTTCACCTGCGATATGTCAAACATGTAAAATTTATTGCATTGTGAGTTGATAAACATATGGGCAATTAATAAATTTATACGTACCTGTTTATCTCTTAGACCATATGCTAAATCAATTTCCCTTTGTGTAACATTGGAATCTCCATTACGATGAGCTTCTTTAACCAATCGAGCCACACCTTCCCATGTTAATGTGTGACCAGAATGTTGACAACGTTCAATCCATACCATCATCCAATCAAGATTGTTTGCAATATATAAATGTAGTGCATCCCACTCTCGACCAACTATACAAAAAATAAGTAGACATCTTACAACCAATTTATTTTGAATATTAAAAATTAATTAACTACAATAACATCTTATAATTACCTCTCACTTTCCTCAATCTACCTTTCCCCATCAAGTACTCCCCTTCGAATTTGTTAATGGGGTTGGGATCCCAAATGCGATGCACGTGGATCTTTGCTACAAACTTAGGAAGATATTCATAAATGTACACCATAGTCTAGTATACCATATCTCCCTCCACCATAGAACCCTCAAGATGTGCTCTTTGTCAAACCAAAGCCTTCAAAAATTTCAAGTGCCTCTCAACCATCCACATTGAACTAGTGTGTACAGGTCCACACAATTCAATCTTCCCAACTTGGTGTATGAGGTAGTGTTCTTGTGCATTGAAAAAAGCTGGAGGTAGACACTTTTGCATTTCACACATTATGTAAGGAATTTTTCTCTTTCCAATATTTAATATCTTCTTTATGGATTTCTTTACATGACAACCATCTACAAGATATTCAAGACGCAAAAAAATATATTACATAACAAGTAAAATAAATCACAAATATAATATCTATACAATGAACTGAACAAATATCACTACTTACTTCATGTATTTTCCAAGATCATATATGACTTGCTTGACATTATTGTCGAAGTTGTCTGGGAGAGATAGAGGTCGAACGTACTACAACAATTATAAAATTATCTTTTTATTTTTTTCTAACATAATACAATGAAAAGTACACGTGCAGTACTTAAATACATAGTAAAAACACAAGAACATTAATTACCTTAATGAAGATATGCCAATCATGTGTTTTCATCCCTGGCCCAAATTCACTTTTCTTTGATATGAGATTGTTTATGTTTGCAGTAAATCCTGTGGTAAATCAAAAAATTTCGTATGACTTCTTTTATAGAATTGCTTTGTTGGTCCATTAATAACCAAGGAAGCTCACTTATATTAATCCGGTCTCCATGGCTATTTGATTGAATGACATTTATCATTGCATGATTGGAATCTTGAATGTCACTACATATTTTGACAATTTTTTCTTTGTCACGCCTTCCATCCAATGTTTTCCATAATGTCTCTATTATATTCTTTCCAATATGCATAGTATCAAACAAATGCACAATTTGTAACTGCTCATAGTAGGGCAACCTACTAAATTGTGGAGGATGACTTTTTAGTTCCTTAGGAAGGTGGCCATTTATGCCTTCACGACCTTCACGATCATCAATTACATCATCAGTAAACAAAACAAAATAGAAAATATGTTTTATGACATAAACCATTAGATGGAATGACATTACCTTGACGATTAATTCTATTATATTCCAACTTCCACAGGTGAGGTGTCATTCTTCGTGGCTTTGATGTATTATCTTCTTTCCCATTGAAAAGCTGATTTTTCAGTATTTCGATACTCATGATTTTTGTGGAGAAAGTGCCTATACTCATCAAACACCTACTTTCCTAAACTTTTTGAAGACCTACGAGATAATGTATAATTGGATTAAATATGTTAATTTTTTGAATTATAATGTTCATTTACAACTTAAACACTATAACATCCCACAAAAATGTGTTAGCCCTAGAGCATCGTGTATTGCCCATAGAAGCATCGGATGGAATTGAAATTGTCTTTGTCCTATTGGTCTAGAGACATCATACATAATGACACCATTCCATAACTCCAGCAACTCGTCGATAAGAGGCTCGATATATAGATTCATATCTTTAACTTGGTACTTTCCTAATTGAATGAACAAAAACATTACATAATTATTATGACCATTTTACTGCAATATTTATAATTAAATGTAGACGACTATATTTAAATGATAAAATACTTGGAACAATCATTGCCAACATTATGTGCTCCCTCTTTATTGACATCCATGGAGGAATGTTATTGTTGATAACAAAAACAGGCCACACTGACTAAACATTGTTGGCAATATTACAAGGATATTGAGAAGGTTGTTGATGATTATGGACATAACTGATTAAAGATGTTTTACTATCTTGATATTATTATTTTGTCATTGATGTCAAGAAATGGATTTTCTAATTCAGTATGATGTTGCCATATCTTAAGAAATATGATATGAAGATTATAAAGAAGTCAGTAAAGACACAGGAAAGAATATGATGAATAAAGGGATAAGTTATTCAATGGGCAACTCTACCGAGTCAGACAATGATGAGATCTTGATGTTTTAGATTGTTCTAACATGATACATATGTTGTAAAATGTAAAGGTTAATACTATACTATGTTATCAAGCAAAGAACCTATTCGGTAAACCCTAAGGAACCTAGTCGGTAAACCCTAAGGTTATCGCAGTCGGTTAATGAAGACAGAATGTCTACCGAGTAAAGTTTAGTATTCACCGAGTTGTAACCGAGCTATAACAAAATGCATTAAATGTTTACATGTGATATTTAATGAAAGATGTTGATGAGCTGGAATGGATCAATGATTGGCAAGCCATAGAAAAAGTTTGTTAACGAATCTAAGGCAATGGAAAGTCGACAAGAAGATCTACAACTCAGATTGAACCGCATTACCCTAACACAAGTTCCAAGATGAATGTGTAAGTTCCGAGGTGGGGTAAAACATTTTCAGATTGAAAGATACAATGAACCTGGACAAGATTGAAGATCTGATGGCTATGATTGATCATGAGAAATGTGATCAAGGAGATTAAGCAGTTAGAAGATTGTTTATAAATAAGGAACTGTTGATAAACAATGTATGCGGGCAAGTGTATGCACAGGGATGCTACATAGTGATTACCGAGCACAGAAGCTTAAAGACTTGTTAGAATAATAGAGTATTGATGCCCAGCAGATAGACAAGATTAGTTCTATGTCTAGATTGTATTGAACAAATAGGAATTTGCTTTAGCATTTTAGATGTGAAGTTGCAAATAGATTGTATTACTGTTATTTTGTGAAAGTGACAGGAAATCTCTTAACCGAGTGGACTTAACAGTCTTATATGTAAATCCTCTAACAAGGTGACATTCTAAATGAGTGTTTGAAATCCTTTGACAAGGTCACTTCTAACAAAGTGAAGATCCTAACAGATCTGAGGGAAATCCCTTAACCAGGTCACATCTAGCAATGTGTTTTGTAATCTTTAACAGGATTGGCTTTTAACCAAGCATACTCTAGAAGAGTATATTTCTTAGTGGGTCCGAAATCCCATAGTGGTTTTTCCCTATTTGGGTTTCCACATTAAATCTAGTGTTATGAGGTTTATATTTTTCATATACTTTTGAGTTTGCATGTTTTACAGTTTTTTTATTATATGACTAATATATGTTACTTAGGTTGAATCTGATGTTTTCATTGATGATTAAGTTTGTATGATTCACCCCCCCCCCCCCTCTCATCTTGTTGGCTATTGGATCTATACTTATATTAAGTATCAGAACTATCAATTGGTATCAGAGCATTGGACTCCGAAATAAAAGTTTAAAGGCACTTGAGTTAAAGATCCAAAGATTTATAAGAGGGATGCTCCTAAGCTGAATAAGTCAAGTTTCTCTACATGGCAGAAAAGGATGAAGCTACATCTATCAAGAGTTGGAGAATATGCTTTATACTATCTGGAGAATGATTTTGTTGCATCGAGCACCTATCCATTGACTATGGAAGAGATAAAGGCAAAGCAAGAACACATTCAAGCAATGATTGAAATAACATCTGCATTGACCTATTCTGAGTTTAATGATCTAGAAGGCTGCAATGATGCAAAGGCAATGTGGACTAAGCTCATATCTGTATATGGAGGAGATGAACATGTTCAAAGAGCAAAAGTTGATAGTCTAAGAGGACAACTTGAATCTATGAGGATGAATGAAGGTGAGAACATAACCCAGTACAGTACAAGACTAAAGGAGATTGTAAATCAAATCAAAGGAGCAAGAGGAACTATTGAAGAAAAGGATGTGACAAGTAAGTTGTTAAGAACCCTTCTGCCTGCCTATGCAATCTGAGTCTCTGCAATCAATGAATTGAGGTTTGTACCTAATATGCCAGTTTCCTTGGATGCCACTATTGGTAAGCTTCATGCATTTGAGTTAAGTAACTTTGATAATAGTGGGTCATCAGTAAATAAAGTTGAATCTGCATTTAGTTCTTTTCATCTGAATGAATCTAATGAATACAATGAGAGAATGTATAAGTACTCTGAAGGAGATCACAGTGGAGCAAGTGAAAGATTTCGGAAGAACATGGAGGAGGTACATAAACTGTATGAAGAAATCGAAAAGCAAGAAGAATTTGAAGCACCATTGGCCAAAAGGTTACCAAGAGGCAAAGGTAAGTATAAAGGAAAACTACCTTTGAAATGTTTCAATTGTGATAAGATTGGACATATGGCTTCTAACTATCCTGACAAAGATTTCACTGAAAAGAGAGATTACCGAGATGACAGACAGAAAGATAATCATTACGGAGGTCACCGAGACTTCAAAAGAAGAGATAGAAAGACATGCTTAATTGCTGGTGAGGAATCTGAAGATGATAAATCAGATGAGACTGATACGGAGGAAGTTGTTTATGTGGCTATCAAGGATGGATCAGATGAAGAAAGGTATGAAGAAAAAGCCCTAATATCTCACATAAACAATAATGATTCTTGGATTATAGATAGTGGATGCTCACATCATATGACAGGAGATAAACACAAGTTTGTTATGTTAGAAGATTATGATGGAGGCTACGTTAGATTTGGTAATGATGTACCATGTCCGGTAAGAGGTAAAGGATCCATAACACTTCTTGATAAAGCAAGATGCAATGATGTTTATTGGGTTGCAGGTTTGAAATATAATTTGTTAAGTGTAGCACAGCTAAACAACACAGGTTACCGAATAGAATTTCAGAAAGGAATTGTCAAAGTTCATGACAAAAATGGAAAGTTAGCTACTACCGGGACACAAACAAAAGGTAATACATTTCACCTTGACTCTACTCACAACAAGTGTTTGCATGCAAAGATTGATAATACCTGGTTATGGCATAAAAGGTTTTGTCAAGTTAATTTTGATAATCTGATCAAGATAAGTAAGAAGCACAGAGTAAGAGGTCTACCGAGTCTTGAAAAACCTGAGAATGCTATGTGTCGAGGATGCCATATGGGTAAGATGACAAGATCCAGCTTTACAAGTAAGTCCTATACTTCTAAGGGAATTTTAGATCTTGTGCACACTGATCTTTGTGGTCCTATGAAAGTTCAAAGTTATTATGGTGATAAGTATTTCATATTATTTGTGGATGATTATTCAAGGATGATGTCAGTAATGTTTTTAAAAGAAAAGTCAGAAGCTTTTCAAATGTTTAAGTGGCACAAGGCTAGAGTTGAAAATGAAACAGGAAGACAACTGAAATGTCTTAGATCAGATAGAGGATGAGAATTCACTTCTGATGATTTCAACCTATTTTGTAATGATCATGGTATTAAAAGACAAGTCTCTGCACCAAGAACTCCATAGCAGAATGGAATAGCTGAAAGAAGAAACAGATCTATTGTGGATTGTGCTAGAACACTGATGATTGAGAAGAAGGTTCCACAAACATTTTGGAGAGAAGCAATAAGCACAGTTGTTTACACCTTGAACCAAGTTCAATTGAAGAAAGGTACTTTGAAGACACCTTATGAAATTTGGTATGACAAGAAACCTAATGTAAGTTATTTTAAGATCTTTGGAAGCGAATGCTATGTTCATAAAGATGATAGAAATGGCAAGTTTGATCAGAAAAGTGAAGAAGGAACATTTCTGGGATATTCTTCTAGAAGCAAAGCATTTAAATGTCTGATCAAATCATCTAACAAAATAGTAGAAAGTGCAAATGTGAAAATTGATGAATTTGCATAAAGAACTGATGACAGGAATTCCAAAGAACCAGAAGACTATGATGAATTTGTCTATGTGCAACCGAGAAGTCCTATCGAGATAACTGTTGAAGGAAATAAGGAAGATATCCAGTTACCGAGTGATGAAGAGTATCATACAGATCCTACCAAGCCTGTATTAGCCAAATATGTCAGAAGACACCATGCACCAAGTTAGATTATAGGAGATAAGGATGATCTAGTGATGACAAGGAACAAACTGAGACATAACACATGTTTGATATCTGAATTTGAACCAAGAATAGTGAAAGAGGCATTCAACAGTGAAGATTGGATAAATGCTATGACTGAAGAGATTGATCAAATCAAGAAGAATGACACATGGACACTGGTCCCAAGACCGAAGGACAAAAATGTAATCGGCACAAAGTGGATCTTCAAAAACAAGCTAAATGAGAAAGGTGAGGTCATTCGAAACAAAGCAAGATTGGTTTGCAAAGGTTATGCCCAAGAAGAAGGAATTGATTATGGTGAGACCTTGCACCTGTTGCTAGACTTGAAGGAGTTAGAACATTGTTGGCATATGCTGCTTTCAAGAACTTCAAGGTATATCAAATGGATGTCAAATCTGCATTTCTGAATGGAATATTAGAAGAAGAAGTTTTCATTGAACAACCTGAAGGATTTGTTGAAGACAATAATAAAGATCAGGTATGTAAATTGAACAAAGCTTTATATGGTCTGAAACAAGCACCTAGAGCATGGTATGAAAGATTGCACTCTTATTTGATTAAGATTGGTTTTATAAGGACAAGTGAGAACAACAACATGTACATGAAGAATGATGAAAATGGAATACTAATCTCAGCCATATTTGTTGATGATATTATATTTTGTGGAAATGAATCTTTATGCAAGAACTTTGGAAATGAAATGAGCAAAGAATTTGAGATGTCATTAATCGGTGAGATAAAGTCTTTTATAGGCTTACAGATACTGCAAATGAAAAATGAAATTTTCATTACTCAATTCAAATACATAAAGGAAATATTGAAGAAATTTGGAATGGAGGATTCAAAACCAGTAAGTACTCCTATGACTACAAACTGCAAACTATCAAACAATGATGAATCTGCATCTGTTGATGAGACACTCTACCGATCCACGATTGGAAAACTACAATATGTTGTTCATAGTAGGCCAGATATAGCACATGTAGTAGGTATTGTTGCAAGATTCTCTGCAGATCCTAAAGAAATACACATGACAGCAATCAAAAGAATTTTCAGATACTTGAAAGGCACTGAAGATTATGGTTTAGTATATCAGAAAGGAAATAATTTTGATTTAAAAGTTTATACTGATGCTGATTAGGCAGGCAACATTAATGATAGAAAAAGCACAAGTGGAGTAGCTTTCTTCTTAGGAGAAACACTAGTGAGTTGGCTTAGCAAGAAATAAGGATGTGTTTCTCAGTCAACAGCCGAAGCTAAATATGTTGCTGCAGCACTGAATTGTACCAACATTGCATGGATCAAACAATTGTTGGAAGGTATAAATGAGAAAGTTACCTAGCCAGTAACTATATTCTGTGACAATACTAGTGCCATTAATATTTCAAAGAACCCTGTTATGCACTCTAAAACAAAGCACATGTCTATCAAATATCATTATCTTAGAGAAGAAGCTCAAGAGAAGAAAGTGGTGTTGGAATATGTTAACACAAAGGAACAAATAGCTGATATCTTCACCAAGCCACTACCAAAGGACACTTTTGAATATCTCAGAAGTAAGTTAGGGGTCCTACCCCTATCTTTTACTCACTGACCGAGATCGGTGAAAGCATCACTTCGATGACTCTATTGAATATCTTTTAGGGAGCTGATGCTGGAGTGATACACTTTAAAATGTTTTTCTGAAAGTGTACTGGAAATAATACTGGGATAATATAGAAAATGATACAGAATTGTAAACAAATGCTCTGACCGAGACTCAGTTGATACACAACAGCAGGAAATAACTTCTTACAGCAAGAAATTATGTTTTAGAATTATGTTTTAGTTCCATTCTTTTTGGCATTGTTGTCAAAGGGGGAGAAGACCAAGGAGAAGACCAAGGAGATGACCAAGAAGGAGAAGACCTACCCAGGGGGAGAAAACTGAGAAAAGACTACAGATTGAAAATAGAAGAGAAGTCTGATGTATGGGGGAGAGCGTTTCAGCATTTCAAAATCATAGCAATCCGAATTTTTAAAGTTCAAATCAATTGGTTTTGCCATCAATGCCAAAGGGGGAGATTGTTGGCAATATTACAAGGATATTGAGAAGTTTGTTGATGATTATGGACATAACTGATTAAAGATGTTTTACTATCTTGATATTATTATTTTGTCATTGATGTCAAGAAATTGGTTTTCTAATTCAGTATGATGTTGCCATATCTTAAGAAATGTGATATGAAGATTATAAAGAAGTCGGTAAAGACATGGGAAAGAATATGATGAATAAAGGGATAAGTTATTCAATGGGCAACTCTACCAAGTCAGACAATGATGAGATCTTGATGTTTTAGATTGTTCTAACATGATACATATGTTGTAAAATGTAAAGGTTAATACTATACTATGTTATCAAGCAAAGAACCGAGTCGGTAAACCCTAAGGAACCTAGTCGGTAAACCCTAAGGTTATCACAGTCGGTTAATGAAGACAGAATGTCTACCGAGTAAAGTTTAGTATTCATCGAGTTGTAACCGAGCTATAATAGAATGCATTAAATTTTTACATGTGATATTTAATGAAAGATGTTGATGAGCTAGAACGAATCAATGATTGGTAAGCCGTAGAAAAAGTTTGTTAACGAATCTAAGGCAATGGAAAGTCGGCAAGAAGATCTACAGCTCAGATTGAACCGCATTACCCTAACACAAGTTCCAAGATGAATGTGCAAGTTCCGAGGTGGGGTAAAACGTTTTCAGATCGAAAGATACAATGAACCTGGACAAGATTGAAGATCTGATGGCTATGATTGATCATGGGAAATGTGATCAAGGAGATTAAGTAGTTAGAAGATTGTTTATAAATAAGGAATTGTTGATAAACAATGTATGTGGGCAAGTGTATGCACAGGGATGCTACATAGTGATTACCGAGCACAGAAGCTTAAAGACCTGTTAGAATAACAGAGTATTGATGCCCAGCAGATAGACAATATTAGTTCTATGTCTAGATTGTATTGAACTAATAGGAATCTGCTTTAGCATTTTAGATGTGAAGTTGCAGATAGATTGTATTACTATTATTTTGTGAAAGTGATAGGAAATCTCTTAACCGAGTGGACTTAACATTCTTATATGTAAGTCCTCTAACAAGGTGACATTCTAAATGAGTGTTTGAAATCCTTTGACAAGGTCACTTCTAACAAAGTGAAGATCCTAACAGATCTGAGGGAAATCCCTTAACCGGGTCACATCTAGCAATGTGTTTTGTAATCTTTAATAGGATTGGCTTTTAACCGAGCATACTCTAGAAGAGTATATTTCTTAGTGGGTCCAAAATCCCACAGTGGTTTTTCCCTATTTGGTTTTCCACGTTAAATCTGGTGTTATGAGGTTTATATTGTTCATATGCTTGAGTTTGCATGTTTGACAGTTTTTTTATTATATGACTGATATATGTTACCGAGGTTGAATCTGATGTTTTCATTGATGATTAAGTTTATATGATTCACCCCCCCCCCTCTCATCTTGTTGGCCATTGGATTTGTACTTATATTAAGTATCAGAACTATCAAACAGATCTCATCTCTCCAAATGGATTGACACCATCCGCTACCAATGAAAGCCTGAGATTACGAGGTTCTTCTTTAAAGTGTGGCCACTTTTCCTCTATGTCCATAAATGCTAAACCATCCATAGGTATTCGAATAATGTCATCTCGACTTCTATTGCATGCATGGTAATCTATAAATTGTTCCAAGCTAGTGCACTTGAATAATCATTGCATACGTGGAATAATGAGAATATAGCGAAGAACCTTGCGAGGAACCCTTTTTGTTATTTGATTTGTTCAATATCTACTGATATGACATTCAGGGCATTCAGTTCAAAATTCATGTTGTTTGTGATATATAATATGATCATTGGGACAAGCATTAGTGCTTGATATTCCATTCCAATATCTTTCATAATGGAAGATAATCTCGGTATGAGCGAGGTAGAATATTTGATGTTTGTAACAAAAACTCACCTATCAATCTACAACAAAAAAATATAATTTGTTAATATAAAGAATATTAATGGTACAACATGATTCACCATTTATTATGACATATAAGACTGACCTTAATATACGTGAGATTGTTATGTTGGATAAACCATTCATAGCCTTCAAGTTCACCAACAACAATACAATGGATAGAAGAGTTATCTGTGAGCCTTCGTAAAGGGCCTCAGATGCCTTCTCAAGTAGAGGGACATCATGAACAATATCAAGGTCATCTTCATCATCATGATCCGCTGCGTAAGTACTGAATGTGTCATGGATCAATGTATTTGTACCATCATCTTCAATTGTGTTTTGTGGCTCATGATCGGCATCTTCCATGGGATCATTATCTTTAGCTTCGATATTCACACCTCCATGTTCATCCACTTCAAAAACCATATTCTCTGGGTTGTGTTGATCCATATCATGTGCTCTAGGGTGCTCGACCTATATAAAATTGATAAACATAAATAAACCATGATCATGATCTCATCATCAAGTGATTTATTATCTATATAAATTGTTAAAACAATATAATGAAACAATTACCAATGGAAGATAATCATGTACACCTTCAATGTGACCATGCAACCTACAATGGTTCTTAGTTGTTTTGATTAGAAGTCTTCTAGTCTTTAACCCCTTACAAATTTTGTAGGGACAATAACATTTTCCATCACCTTTTCTTTTCAAGTTAGACCACAATCTAGCAATTGTCTCCTTATTTTGTTGTTCGCTGATATTGTCTGACATGGTCTTTCTTCACAGGCAAGAAAATCAGGCTATAGAACTAGCTATATAGAAGTTGAAATCTTAGTTATGAAATCACGTTTCAGTATAATATACCAAATTAAATTACTTGAACATAGAAATTATGCAAATTGAACCAAAACCATTTAACTCTTCTTTTTCATCTCAAAACATATCTAATGGATTTGTGGCATGCAATCCTTGTATCATATCTTAAGTTGACTAATGTCTAATTGGGGTAATCCATGAGTGTCTAATGTGAATTCATTATCAATGTTGTGAAGTCATCGAGAGTATGTTGATAGTCATTCCTTATAGGATCCTCTCAATACTATCCAAATCAGTCTAAAAGGAAAGCAACTATCCATTCCCATGCTCATACATACTTACATGACTAATGCTTCCCTTGTGTATCCTAAACATTGGAGAGACCCTATATGACTTTCCTAATCAATGTGGTTGATGTCCTAATATGAAATACTAAGCTCTACCCTTTCCTATGCATCAAACTTCTCACATCATGTTTCTTCAACAAAACACACTAATATGAATTGAGCCAACACCATGAGGATAGATTCAAGTATCATGGGTTTAGGGTTTAGGGTTTAGGGTTTAGGGTTTAGGGTTTAGGATTTAGGGTTTAGGGTATAAGTGTTGGCTCTCAACAATGCCACACTTCCAAAATTGTCAGTCTCAAGACTTCTCCTATTGGGTCAACACTCATTGATGGCCACAAGGCCAAATCAATGTATCTAGGCTTTGAACTCCTTACTCTAGGCTTGGAGGACCCTACACAAGGTGTATGAACACTCACTTGGTATTACAATAGAAAGATCCTTCCTCTAGAACTTTGTTTGCAACACACACATCATTGGTAATCATTGTTATGATGGATGGTCTATTAGGATGGTAAATAAAATGCTTATTCTTTTTCCACCCTTTGAAACTACAATAAAGTATTTGACTTGGCAGGGTCCCCACACATCACTTCAACAACAAACATTAGGCAATTCAACCTTTTGCCTTCTCAATGCATTTTTTTTGTCTTTCACTGGTTTTCTTAGTCTGATACATAGGGATATCAGACCTTTCATAGCATCATCACACGTGCCTTCCAATATGTAGTCCTTTCATATTTTAGGTGCCTACACACTATGTTGTTGTCAAGCATTGATGTATTCTTAAGACATCTCATGACTCCATTACATGTCCACACTTGGGTTTACAGACACAACTCTGTCAAAACAAAAACAATATCACTAGTAAAACTATGACTGTGACAATCAATACCCTTAGGACAGTCATAGAAATTTAATCTATTTCATTTGGTTTTGATCCACAAACCCTTCCAAAGGTTGCATAGGGTCACCTCACCCCTCTATCTGTCATCAACCACTTCAAAATACCAATCACTTGGTCTTCCCATCAAATTCTTCACTCTTACTGCCTTTTACCTGTCTGATACATAGAGATATCAGACTGTCCTCATGCCCAAACATGTACCAAATCTAATTTGGAGCTCTACACACAACATAATATGATACATAGAATGAACAAAGGTCTTCCCACAAATTTGGGTGAATTTATATTCATGGGAGAACAAACTATACATTATTTACTCCTCTCAGTAAACACTAGGCAGGGTTTTGACATTTTTTGGAAAAACTATGATATCTTCTTTAAAACACTATGAAATTCAATGCCACAAAAAGACAAAATGAGGTTAACTCTATAAACTGCAATCTTGTATTTATTTTTAATTGATGCTTTCCTACATTGTTTTATCTGCCATCTTCTTAGAAATCTCATCTCTATTATGCTTTGATGGATGTTGCATCCTGTTACAAACCTCACATTTTGGCACTGGCAGAAAGGATTTTATCAAAGGTTATGTAACATGGATTTTACATCTACCAATTGTCATTCCATCTTGTGCATATGGCTTTTATATGTAGAAGAAATAAATTTGACAAATAGGCCATATGGTGGATGATAAGTGAAGGATGTAAGTACTAAAGGTGTCGTACTAGTGGCTTTGGTACATGAAGGTGACTAGAGGTTGTGGAAGGAGAAATGGTGGAATTTATATCTATGGTAGAGGTGGGAGTAGATGTAATTTAAGCATGAAAATGTTAAGCTAATACTCATAAAATAGCCAGGGATCCAACTTAAGGCATTCTATTTGTTAATAAATTTCTCTACCATTGAGCTACTGCCCCCTTTCTTACCATTCCATTGTTGGCTTGAGTGTAGATTATTTTCAACACCCATTATAAGACACATTATAGGCTCTTAGGGCTCCTAACATAACCTATATTTGATAACATTTTGAGCTACTACTCATGGACTAGTTAGGTTACCAAGATATGACCTTCTATTTGTTGTTAGAATGCAATCTATGACTAAGTATTAGAGGATCTTACTAACTTGGGTATCATGATTTTATGTGTCTCTGACATGACTCCTAGTAACTATATAAGGATCTTAATAGTCCTAGACCTATGCCTTGTCTTTTTGATATGGTTCCTAGTGAGAATATATGAATCTTACTAGTTCTAAATGTCATGACTTTGTGTTTTGCATGCTCCATGTGTGTTACTAATGTTACTCAGATTACTCAATTTGTACTTCCCTTTTATCTCAATATTGTAGATTGACAATATCATAAGTCTTGGGAGCTACCACCTTTCCAAACTTGTAGTCATCTTGACTCTTCAATATCTTGGTTTCAGAATATTTGGTTTATCCATATTTTCCCAAGAGTACATGAGCATAATTTCATACTCTTGCTAAGAGGGGCCTAAATATTGCATCATAAGTTGTATCTCTTTATAAATATACACTAGGTTTGGACTCACTTTAGTGGTTGTGCCTTATTTATGCCTAATTGTACTTAGGTTTCAGAATGTTTCCATAAATTTGGTTCATTCCCTTATTCGTGATGTTCCTCATGGCTCAATTTACTAGGACTAGGGTCTTGGGAACCCTTATTCATGGAAATTGGACCTAAATTTTGAAAGATGAATGTTGGATTCGCAAATAGTAGGAATTTCCTCTCCAAATTTGGAATTTTCCAAAAGTTCAATTTGAAAAGGTGCAAGTTGCATATAGATACAAGTCTATTTCTCATTTCAAACCCCTATAAACTTCAACCCACATCTACCAATTTTTCAATCAAGCAATTCAAATCAATTGAGCATAGATCTATAATCAAGGAACAAGGCATTCAAAGATACAACTTTGTTACATTGGTTATGATCAACTACATTATGTTTTTCCATGATGAAATCATACACTAACATGTTCTAGTAACATTAAAGCATTTCAAAATTGAGGTATATTTGTCAATTTTTTATTTACATATATGTTTGGAACATATTAACACAAACTATAATGTTATGAAGCTTCCTCTGCTAGATACCTCCCTAGAACTGGTTCAAGATTACTCTCACGTACATTTGTAAATGTGCAAGGAAACACAAATATGCCTAAGTTTGAGAGCATAGTATAACTACGGTATGTAGATGACAATGACAAGCCTTATGTATAGGTCTAAGGAAAAGAATTGTGAGCAACATATCACTTTGAAGCACACATTAAAAGAAGACATAGAAAGGAATAGCTACACCAACAAAATAGTGAATAAGAAGTAAACAAAGCCAAGTTTCATTGAAAATATAGTAAAGATCTTCTAGGATAGTGTTAAGAGCAACATATATATTTGGCTAGTAAGAGGGCAACATATAGGCAAACATAGTAAAAAAGAGCCATCACTATCTACTGTGTTTGATAATATTTATTGTAGATTCAATGTTTCAAAAGAAATAAAAATGGCCAATCATTTTCATTGGAAACATAGTCAAAATGATAAAATCATTGTCAAAATATATACATAAAATACTCAGACCAAATCTAAGAATAGAGATAAAGTAGTAAAATGGATGTTCACTATCAAACAGGAAAGAGAGCAGTCTCAAAACACCAAAACACTTTAGGATAATTGAACAGAATACTTGGTCTGCAACTTTATCTTGTCTTTTCAATGATGATGAAGGCTCTTGTATAATTAATTGTGCACTATATTTCCATCTTTGTTCTAATCCTTAGCTTGCAAGATCACCATGTTTTGGGTATGGGGTGATCATTGTTTTTTCTCTCACTACTGCTAAGGTGGTATCCTTATGATCAAAGTATGACAATTACGAATATTATGAAGAGAACTCACATGAATAGATCTAGTCACCTATGCAAACATTTTAGTCATCTTGTGACAGTCAAAGAGGGAAACAGTAATAAGTCTTCATGATGGAAGTCCATTAAAGGTGGTAATCAACATAGTGAAAAATCCTAATCATGTTTTAGAGCAATAGGCAACCCTAATAACAAGAAAAAATAGTCATGTGATAATGCATAGGACAACCTTAATGCCCAAGTTTAGAGAGCATACAAGATGAAAAATGATAGTCTACCAACAGGGATAAAGACAGGGGTAAGTTCAGTGCCAAGTACGTATAAGCATGAATTTCCTAAGTTAGCATTAGAGTATATATTAGCCAGTATGATATACATATTTAAATTCAGATTTGTCCATCATTGAATATAAATTTAGATGTTCTTAATCAAGTCAATGACAGTTAATATCATATTAAGTTAAGAAGGTAAATTTTATCTATTTATTCAAACAACATTAAAATAACATAACATTATTGCCAGACATAACATATATATATATATATATATATATATGAACATATTCTCAAGAATACATATATATATATATATATATATATGAACATATTCTCAAGAATACATAATACAATCAGATTCAGGCAATACAAATTATGGTAGTACTACAAATTCTTATAAGGAATAACAAACTGATTATAATGAAATGACAAGAAGTGGTTAATGCTGATACAAAGTAACACTAACAGGAAACTTTGATGACAATCTAATACACATCACAGTTGAACTTACCCCTGTCTCATATAACCCTATGTTGGCTAGGCCCCACCATAATTAGAAGAACCTAATTACTACTGTCCTAAACCTTGCATTGACTGTCATAATTTGATAGTGAGTTGAGTTAGTCCATTAGCAAGATTGGGAAAGAGTTTGGTGTTGGTGGAAGGTTTAAGGAGGTACACTACAGCATGAAATGCCTCTTCCTGTCCCTCATGTGAATGTGCTCCTCTTGAAGCACTACGGCATGTTGGTATTTTGGATATGTTGATATGGTTTTGTCATTGATGTCAACACCTGTAATCACTTGTCAACACATATCAACACTTGGAGATCTTTGGTTATGTTCACCGGCAAGTCAGAGACTTGTGCACAGTCACTGGTATTTGGTTCACCGGTAGGCTATATTGTTCACTGGCACTTGGAATGACTTGGAAACTACTTGGTTATGTTGAAGACAATATTTGATCACTTGGTTTTGGCGATTTTGTTATTGGTTTATTCGGGTTTGCATATTTGTTGTTATCGGCAAATAGGTCCAAGATATACACCGGCAAGAACATCTATTCCAAATCAACACGACACGTTATAAAGATAATTTATTATTATTGTAAATACATTGAGCCGACATCATGCATCGGATATCGATTTATTTGTAATTGATTTGATTTTAATATCTTTTAGTGAGCTGACCTATTAAATTGGTCTTAGGTTATGGTATAAATGTAAGATCTCATTTGTGAGATTGATATGCGATTGGAAAAAGAATTGTAATAGGGTATATGCAAAAATAAGCAGAGCTATACACCTAGACATCATTTGAAGGTTGAAGGAAGGTTTTGTGAAGGCAATCAAAACTAAACCGGTACTGAATCTAGCATATGAAGATGCTATTTTATGTAGTACATTATCATTGGATTTAACCATCCAATTGTAGTAAGTGTGACTCTCATTTTGTGATTGAGCAGTGAGCTCTAGGCAGCTAGCCTTTTTGCATGTGCAGAATCCAAATTGTACACACATATTATCTATAGTAGTATCATTTGATTGTGGGTAAGGCTTCCCACCATGGTTTTTCCCCTTATAGGGTTTCCACATACAAATATGTGTGTTATGTGTTGTGGATGTTATTGTCTTTCTGTTTCATGCATTAATCTTTACCGGTACTGCAATTAACTAATAAAACTGTCTACCAGCATAAAGTTTGGTTTACCGGCATTAAGCATTAAGTTTTGGTTAAGTTAATTTTGGTTAAATTTATTGGACAACTGATTCACCCCTCCCCCTCTCAGTTGTCTTCGGGACCTAACACGGCATGGATGACCCTTCCTTCCATTTCCTACACCCTATTTTCTAACCCACACCTCATAACCTTTACCTCACTTCCTATCATTATTACCTTCCATCTACCTTTCATATCCCCTCTCTTAACCTCCTTCACTTTCCTACATCCTATCCTAAACCTTAACCTCATACACATTTACTTTTACTTCACCTACCTAACCACATTCTATCATTCACATCCTTTTATCTCCCCCCATTCACTTACCTACCTTCCAAACCCCTAACATATCCTAACTTACTCTTTCACCATTACATCCTTCATCACTTACCTCCCTATCTTATCCTAACCCACACCTCATAACGTTATACCTCTCAGCTTCCATTTTATACCACCTTCCTATCACAGTACGCTTATCCTCCCTTCCAAAACATCGACAAAAAATGGCACTAGATCACTACACAGTGGTCTGACGGTCCTTCAACAGGGAGTTTCTATCACAACCATATATACCAACATCCATACCCAAGGTAAGCTCCTCAGCTAGAGCCTACATTCAGACCACTTCCAATGGATGTCAGATACAAGAGTGGCACAATCTATGTTCTTCCCTATTTGATCACGCAGGTTTAGGTCATCCCGCTCCTTAATTAGGGCCTGCCCTAAGAGGTTATGCCTATAAAGAGGATAATTGATCATTTTATTTGATCAACCATTCAAATCAATCTTATTTATCTCTTTTTCTGCCAGACAATGAATATTAGCTAGGGAAAAAAAATTATGAGCAGGAAAATTCATTATAATAAAGATAAAACTTGATCATCAACCAACACAAATGCAACCTCCTATGTAAAATTCAAACAATTTCATCACTACATAAAGCAAATTTGACACATTGTCACAAACATAATGATTTTTTCTTCAAGAAAACATTCTATGAATGAATTGGTTGATTACCCTACCTTTTTTCTTCAACCGGAGTTGGGCGGCACCGCAATCCAGAACTGTTTCTCTCCTTGTAATGCCCAATTTTTTTGTGAATATGGAAAAGGTCGGCGGGACAAAGAGGCGGGATTAATGTTTATCAAATGACTTGGTCTTTTTTTTTTTAAGTAATGCCTGCAATCGTCGAAATTTCGACGAATGCGGGCACTTTTTAAAAAAAAAACACAAATTTCATTGCCAATTCCTTCTCCGTCAAAACCAAATGTTGAATTATCGTTGGAAATCCAATGATTGCGGGCATTTTTTCAAAAAAAAAAATCAAATCTGGTCACAATATGCCTTCTCTGTTGGAAACTTTCGTCGGAATTTTAGGCCAAATGTATTAGTGGTTATTCAAGTTTCATTTTCCCAAAAAATCGAAAAAATTCTTCCAAGTTAGATTTGAGGCATTAAATGGTGTCGAACAAGCCTAAAAATGGCAAGAATAAATGGAGTGGATTCTTAGCATATTATACACTCAGAGAGATTTATGCCACTTCAAATGGTTCATAAATATGATTCCCAAATCAAAAGTTATTGCTATTGGAAGTTGAACAATTTTTCAGAAATTTTCAATTTTCGAATCTGGCTGTATTTTCATATTTCCAATTTCATGTTTTGGCATTTTTCCACCAATTGGTAATTTCTAAATTTTAATTTCCGCTCCAAAATGGTGGAAGGCTATTTAGGACTCATTTGAGGAAACTTGTAATAGTTTTTGGAGTTCAGTTTTTGGAAGTTAGTTTCTGGGTTGGGAATTGTTTTGTAAGGGTTTTCAGAAAACTATGTAAGTTATAAAGTGTTGCATCCAGTGATGATTTATTCCTCTAGATTGTAATTGCATCTATTGTAGATAGTTTGATTTTAGATAATAATAACATAATCTTTTGTGTTTTATTGCAATTTGCTATGTTTCTATTTCTTGGGTTCTGCCCTCATCAAGTGGTATCAGAGCGGGTTGTTCCTGAGTGTGTCAACAAATCGCCAAATGTGAGGTAGTTCCTACCAGGACTTGTGATAGTGGTCTCATGTTCAATATTCCTCTAAGAGTGATGTATGGTGGCAGAAATGTTGTTGCCAGAAATGTTGGTGGTAGGAATGCTTTGGCAAACGAGGGTTTGAGAGCCCTCCAGAGACAGATTGATGCGTTGCAAGAAGAGCTGAGAAGAGGGTTTAATCTGAGGAAAGGAGAAAGTGATTATGAATGAGAGGTTGAAGATTCATCCTCAAGTGAATCAGAAGAAGCAATAGATCAGGATCATGCTCAATTATTGAGGGCCATTTCTCAGATTGGGAAGAGACCCAAAATTGAAGTTTCAAATTATTCTAGGAATCTGAACCCAAAAGAGTTGATTCATTGGATTAATGAGTTGGAGGAATATTTTTAATATGAGGAGATAGAAAACTCAGATTAGGTCAAGTTTGCAAAAACGAAGCTGAAAGGTCATGCAAATATCTTATGGAAAGAGGTCCATCTAGACAAAAATTGGAGAGGAAAGGGAAAGATCAACAGATTGGATCGCATGGTTGATAAACCGAAGAAACAATTCATTCCTATGGACTATGAATTGGACCTGATAAAGAAACTGCAAGGATTGAAATAAGGAAGTAAATTTGTGAAGGAATATACGGAGGAATTTTACAAGATAAATATTAGAATAGGCCATGCAGAGGCTAACAGGGAGAAGGTCGCCTGTTATCTGAATGGTTTAAGGCCAACCATTCAAGAGGAGATGACTCTAGTCAGAATGGCCAATATTGAAGAAGCATATCAGTTTGCTTTGGAAGTGGAGGAAAAGATGAATAAAAGATTTGAAGTCAAGCAAAAAGGGAAAACCCAAGGTGGTAGAGGTGGTGGATGGTCTGTCGGGAGACAAAATGAGTATCAGAAGAAAAATTAAGAAGCGAGTACTAGCCAAAATCAGAAGGGTGATAATTTATATCGCCCCCATGACCAAAAAAATGGTGAACAATGAGGAAGAGGAAGAGGAAGGCCTTGACAAGGGTCTAGGAGAGGAGGTTTTAGAGGAACCTATTTCCAATGCAGTGAAGAATCACATAGAGCCTTTGAATGTCCGCAACATCAAGGAGGACAGATAGAAGAAATTATAGCCATGCACGAGTTGCACATGTAGACCAAGAAGCTCAGTCTAATCATTTTGATGATGTTGAAAGTGGAGAAGCCCTAGTTATCAGGATAACCCTAATGAATGAGATGAAAGAACTAGATGAGAGAAAGAGTTTGTTCTGTAGCAGATGTAAATGTGAAAACAAGTGTTGTGATGTGATTATTGATAGTGTGAGCACTGATAATCTAGTGTCTAAAGAAATGGTTACAAAGTTGAATCTGAAGATGAAAAGACATCCACAGTCATATCGGATAGCATGGTTGTAGAATGACCACAAGGTTTTGGTCAATGAGCAGTGTCTCATAAAATTTAAGATTGGTAGTTACCATGATGAGGTACTCTGTGATATCATACCCATGGATGCATGTGGCATGCTATTAGGGAGGCCATGGTAGTTCCATAGGCGTGTTGTACATGATGGTCGTGCAAATACTTATATCCTAACAAAGGATGGATTTCACCATAAGCTGACGCCCCTGAAGGAGGTGGAAGAAAAGGTATGTAGTAATGCCAAAATATGTTTTGTTGATGGGAGAAGATTTTTGGAAGGCATGAAACAGGAACCTATGTGTTTTTCTTTATTTTGAGAGTGGATAAAGAAGATAGTGAAGAGGTGTCTATAGAATTTTCTGGTTTGTTGAATGAGTTTCAAGATATTGTGTCTGATAATGTACCTGAGGGTTTACCACCTATGAGGAAGATCAATCATCAGATTGACTTAATCCTTGGAGCTAGTTTGCCAAATAAGGCAGCCCACAAAAGGACTCTAGCAAAAAATGAAGAGTTTAACCAAGAGGTTCAATAGTTATTAAGAAAAGGATTGATTCGAGGGAACCTAAGTCCATGTGTTGTACCTACAGTACTAGCACCAAAGATGGAAAATATAGGACATGTACGTACTCTAGGGCCATAAACAAGATAACAATCAAGTACATATTTCCCATGCCAAGGATAGATGACCTTATGGACTACTTGAGTGGAGCAGAGTACTTTACAAATATTGATCTAAAGAGTGGATATCACCAGATTCGGACTAGAGAGGGGGATGAGTGGAAGACCACCTTCAAAACCAAAGAAGGCCTTTATGAGTGGTTAGTCATGCCTTTTGGGCTAACCAATGCACCAAGCACATTCATGCAACTCATGAACGAGGTTATGAAATCTTTTTTTGGGTAAGTTTGTTATTGTGTACCTCAATGATATTTTAATTTTCAGTAAGACATTGGAGGAGCATTTGATGCATATTCGTCAAGTTTTTGAGAAGCTGGGAGAGGAGAAATTGTTTATTAATTTAAAGAAGTGCAATTTTGTGAAGGAGTTAGTGTACTTGGGGTTTGTTGTCTTTGCAGAAGGTCTTAAAATGGACCCAGAGAAGGTGAAGACTATTTCAAAATGGCCTACCCCAAGGACTGCTACTAAGATGAGATCTTTCCATGGTTTGGCTAGTTTTTATAAGAAGTTCATTAGAAATGTTAGTAGCATTTATGCACCCCTGACTGAAACAATGAGAGGGGATAGGAAAGAATCCAGGTGGAGTATGGGAGTAGCAAAGAGTTTTGATTTGTTGAAGAAGAAGGTGACAGAGCAACCTATTTTAGTGCTTCCAGATTTCAATAAGGTGTTTCAAGTGGATTGTGACTCTAGTGACAATGTCATTGGAGCTATTTTGAGCTAGGAAGGAAGGCCCATAATATATTTCAGTGAAAAACTAAATGATGCAAAGAATAAATATTATTTTTATGTTTGAGAATTTTATGCAATATTTCAAGCATTAAAGAAATGGAGACACTGTCTATTCCCGAAGGAATTTGTTTTGTATACTGATCATCAAGCATTATAGTACCTAAATAGTCAGGGAAAATTGAATCAGAGACAATTTAAATGGGTGGATTTTTTGCAGAGTTACACTTTTATTTTGAAGCACAAAAATGGGATGTCTAACAGAGTTGCAGATTTCTTGAGTAGGAGGCATATTTTGCTGACATAGATGTAGTTTGAGATAGCTGGGTTCAATGAAATCAAGATATTGTATCTTGATGATCCAGGTTTTGCAAAGGCTTGGAAAGCTTGCAAGGAGCCTATTACTTTAGACGGGATGAGGTGGTTGCATTTCATAATCTAGGATGGTATGTCATTCAAGGGAAGCTAGTTGTGCATTCCCAGGAGCTCCATGAGGGAGAATTTGATCAAAGAGAAGCACATTGAAGGAATGGCAAGACACTTTCGTCGGGATAAGACCGTTGCCATAATTAGTGAGCATTATTATTGGCCTCAGTTATCATAGGATGTAAAGAAATTAGTGCAGACATGTAGAGTGTGCCAGAGGGTAAAAGGAGTAAGCTAGAATACATGGTTGTATTAGCCATTGCCTGTACCCAAGAGGTCGTGGGTAGATATAAGTATGGATTTTGTTCTTGGTTTACCAAGGAAATAGAGAAGGAATGATTTAATTTTTGTAGAATTTGACATGTTTTTGAAGATGGCACATTTCATCCCATTCCAGAAGACCCATGATGATGTCCACATTGTTGATTCATTCTTCAGGGAGGTGGTATGATTGCATGGTTTGCCAAAAAGTATCATTTCAGATCGTGATACCAAATTTGTTGGATACTTTTGGAGAACCTTGTGGAAGAATTTGAAGGCAGAATTGAAGTTCAATTCTACACACCATCAGTAGATCAGTGGGTAGACTGAAGTGGTGAACAGGAGTCTGGGTAACCTATTGAGATGCTTGTTAGGAGATAAACCCAAGGGATGGGATTTGATCTTACTAGAGGTAGAATTTTCTTACAACAATTATGTCAATAGAAGCACTGGTAGATCACCATACTAGATTGTGTATTGAGGCAATCCAAGAACCACTCCAAAATTGAGGAAGATGGACCTGGGGATGTATAGTAGTGTTGAAGCCAAAGAATTTGCCGAACACATCAAGAATATACATGAGGAGATGAAGAAGCACATTAATGAGATGAATCTGCAGTATAAGGTGAAGGCAGATCAGAAAAGGAGGTATAATGATTTTTAGGTTGGTGATGAGGTGATGGTCCATTTGAGGAAAGAAAGGTTTCTAGTGGGGACATACCATAAGCTAAAGATGAAGAAGTTTGGTCCCTACAAAATTTTGAAGAAGCATGAATCTGGACATGCGTATGAGGTAGAGTTGCCAGAAGGAATTAATATTTCCCTTATGTTCAACATTTCAGATTTAATGGAATATCATGAAGCTAGCACAAAGGAGGAGCCAACAATAGCACGATACAAAATTTCTGCACCTACTTCAGAGGAGGATATTGAAGCAATTCTTGATAGCCATGTGAGGAGTACTAGAAACAGGCAGTATGAGGAGTATCTAGTGAAATGGAGTGGAAAACTAGTTGAATATTTCATGGTTTTCCAAGGTAGAGTTTGGCCGTTTGGGTTTTCCTCAACCAGTTGAGACATGACAGGGTCACTTCTCAAACTACCCTGGGTATCTGATGCAGAAGCGTCTGGTGGTGTAAGGGCAATTGTACATCACCCAAAAATATTTCTTTTTGTTTAGTTTTTTTTAATGTTTTTGCAGTTATGGATACCCTTTTTGATGAATAAGAGATTCCAACTCTCATAATTGACAAGCTGCTTTTTCTAGCCAACTACCAAAGATAGTAGGTTTTTATTTATGCGGGAATCTTGAGGGAAAAATAAGAACTTTAGTGTCAAAATCAAATTAAAAGCATTAATGGTTTGAAAGTTATTAAGTTTTAGTTTCCCAAAAAACCGAAAAAAATCTTTCAAGTCAGATTTGAGGCATTAAACGGTGTTGAATGGGCCTGAAAAAGGAAAGAATTGATGGAGCAGATTCTTAGCATATGCTACACTCAGAGAGCAATCTAACGCTTCAAATAGTTCATAAATCTGATTCCGAGATCAAAAGTTATGGCTACCGGAAGTTGGATAATTTTTTGGAAAGTTTCAATTTTTGAATATAGTTGTATTTGCATGTTTTGGCATTTTTCCGCCAATTGGTAATTTCTAAATTGTAATTTTAAATTCAAAATGGTGGAAGGCTATTTAGGACTCATTTGAGGAAACTTGTAATAGTTTTTGGATTTTATTTTTTGGAAGTTAGTTTCTAGGTTGGGAATTGTTTTGTAAGGGTTTTCAGAAAACTCTATAAGCTGTAAACCCTCCTTTTAGGCCAATTTCATGGGGGTTTAATGAAACTCAATACTCCAGGCTATTCCCAACCAAGGTAAGTCTTAAAAAACCCTTCAATGGTTTTGCACATGCTCTAGGATCCTTCACATTATCTACCACATCAACCTTTTGTCAAACTCCATTTTAATACCCCCAATTTCACTTGAAAAAAACATACCAAATTACACTAGGGAATCACCCCAAAAACCTTCAAAATGCCTCCCTTTCTCCTATAGTCATGCACACGCCTATTTTAAACCCTTTGGGACCATTCCACTAAGTTACAGTAGAAATCATTAGGTTGAATGGTCTAGGGACTCATCTTTATGACTTCAAACCCTCAAACTGGCTTCTCACAAGTAGTTTCAAAAGAATGCCTCTAGAATTCACAAATCTCAATGAATTTACACCAAATCAAATGAAAATGAAAATATATTCAGCCTAGCACCTATCCCAGTTAATATCCCTACACACTCAACTAGTATGAACCATGCAGTGGTTTGAAAGTAGCAAAATACAATTAAAATGTGAAAAGGGTTGTCATTGTTTTCATTCTAGTTTGAATCTTTTTCAATCAACCGCCTTCCTTAACATTTAAAAGGCATTTATAAACATCCTCCAACTTCTCAAACTAACCACAACTAACTTTTAAACTTCCTCAAGCAAATATGACCCTTCACCTTCCTAGTTTACACTTTTGCAACTTTTACAATTTTGTAATGACAACATTTACAATATTTTGCTGCTTGTGCAATATTTACAATATAACACCTAAATGACCTTTTAAACCTTACAAATGGTCCACAATGACCTAATTACACACAAAATTGACTCAAAACATTAAAACTCTCACACTAGCCCCCCTAATTGCAAAAGGTGACCTTGGTGCTCCTGCACCAAGATCGTATCTTATACCAATGTAATTAATAAAGGCCTCATCATTTTGGAATGTGTCAAATTGGGTAGGTTTTTGGTGGTCCTAGTCTATGAGCTATGGATGAACAAGGGAAAGGCCAATGATATGTTTTAATTCAATGGGTGTGAGGGTAAAGACACAAGAATCTTCATTTTTGTTAATTAATTCATTGAGATCATCAGTAGCACTCTCCTGATCTGTCAATCATAAGGGAAGATAAATTGACATCACAAAAATGACACTCAGCAACAAGGGTTCTCACTTTTTGCACTTTTTACCTAGAGCCTCAAGATATAGAGGGTTCAAGATCCCAAAAGGTCTTTATCCATGCTTCACCTCCATCTCTTTTATCTTAGGGTATAGGATCTAAGGATACTTGACCAAATTTTCATAACTATCTAAATTTTTCTTCTACTGTAGGTTCGCCAAGTTCTCATAAAGTTTCTTGAAGCTCATAGTCATTGGATGATTTATTGGAACCCCATTCCCATTCAGTCTTTGGTGAAAGAGAGATAAGAAATTTGAAATGCTACTTGGGATTCCAGACTATGTAACCTCAAAGGTGCAAAATCAAGTCCCTTTGTTCTCTACTTCCTTGGTACCAACTCTGGTTGTAGTGGTTCCACAATCCCTTTCTTTTGTAATCCTAGGGGACCTTTTCCATCATATCCCATCTTTTGCAAGAACTTAAAGCCTTTTCCATAATTTTCAACTAGTATTCTAATGTGTTCTTGATTAGGTTGTTCCTCCGATTCATTGTAGATTATCTTGTAAAGATCTTCTTCTTCTTCCATTTCACCCCATCAGTGATTTTTTTAGTGGCTAATATTCACCAATTGGCTATTTCTTGAAATTTAGGAATCAAAATTTAGCTAATAAGTTCAACTTTTAAGGTGACCCGAATCGCCACATTTTTACAAATTTTTTATTTTCGTGTCATATAAATCGCCAGAGAATTTATTTTATTAATTTCTTAACTCAAACATTCACCACAATATTTGTTACATGATTGGATTAGATTCACCAACATTTTATAATTTATTAGAGAAATATAAATTAATTCGTCAATAATATATCATAATTATTAGTTACTTTAGGGGTTATATCAATAATCTTTAAAAGCCACCATTGATTTAAGATATAATCTAGTGACCTTCATTGTATTCCATGAGGTAAATTGTACCTACACATTGTAACTCATGGGGGTTGAAATTGCTTTTGAATTGTTGACCTCAATGAAAATCAATGGTCTAAAAGAAATTTTTGGCACAATGTATATTTATCTTACAAAATACAAAGAAGGCTATTAGTGTTAGGTCCTGTAGACAACTGAGAGTGGGGGGGTGAATCAGTTGTCCAATAAATTCAACCAAAATTAACTTAACCAAAACTTAATGCTTAATACCGATAAACCAAACTTTATGCTAGTAGACAGTTTTAACAGTTAATTGCAGTACCGGTAAAGATTAATGCATGAAATAGAAAGACAATAACATCCACAACACATAACACAAATATTTGTACATGGAAACCCTATAAGGGGAAAAACCACGGTGGGAAGCCTTACCCACAATCAAATGATACTATTGCACATAGTATGTGTTTACAATATGGATTCTACACATGCAGAAAGGCCAGTTGCCTAGAGCTCACTGCTCAATCACAAAATGAGAGTCACACTGACTACAATTGGATGATTAAATCCAATGATAATGTACTGCACAAAATAGCATCTTCATATGTTGGAGTCAATATCGGTTTAGTTATGATTGCCTTCACAAAATCCTTCCTTCAACCTTCAAATGATGTCTGCATGTATAGCTCTACTTATTTTCGCATATACCTTATTGCAATCCTTTTCGCATTCACACTCCACTCTCCATTCGATCTTACAAATAAGATCTTACATATATACCATAACCTAAGACCAATTTGAATAGGTCGGCTTACTAAAAGATATTACAATAAAATCAATTACAAATAAATCAATATCTGATGCATGATGTTGGCTCAAATACATTTACAATAATAATAAATCATCTCCATAATGTTGTGTGCTGATCTGGAATAGATATACCTGCCGGTGTATATCCTAGACCAGTTTGCCAGTAGTAGCAAATATGCAAACCCGAATAAACAATTAACCAAATCGCCAAAACCAAGTGATCGAATAATGTCTTTGACATAACCAAGTAGTTTCCAAGTCATTCCAAGTGTCGGTGAACAATATAATCTATCGGTGAACCAAATACCGGTGACTATGCATAAGTCTATAACTTGTCGGTGAACATCAATGACAAGTGTTGACATCAATGACAAAACCATATCAACATATCCAAAATTCCAACAAACTCCCCCTTTGGCATTGATGGCAACACAAGATGGAAAAAAAATCAAAATGCCAAAATAGAAATGCCAAAAACCAAAAACCAACAATCTCCAAAAATGAAAATACAGATGCGGAGAGTAATCAATCTCTCCCCAAAGTAACAATCTCTCCCCAATGGATAAAGTCTCTCCCTCTAAAAATAATATGTGTTTTTCATATCAATCTCTCCCCCTTTGACATCAAATGCCAAAGCAATACAAAAACAAAATTCAAAAACAAAATACCCAACTCATTACAAAATACCAACTACTCCCCCTAAGAAGTAGCTCTCCTCATCAAAGCCAGAATAAAATATTTCTCTGTTAATTCTGTCGGTTGATGACAAAAATCAACTGTCTAAGTCTCTATCGGTGGGGGTAGGACTCCAAGTTGCTCTCTGAGATATTCAAATGTTTCCTTAGGCAAAGGCTTTGTAAAAATATCTGCAATCTGCTCTTTAGTATTCACATAAACCAATTTTACTTCTTTTGCCTCAACATTCTCCTTTAGAAAATTGAATTTGATAGAAACATGTTTAGTTTTAGAGTGAAATACTAGGTTCTTTGATATATCAATTGCTATCATATTATCACAATAGATAGTTATAGGTTCCTTGCATTTTACCTTTATGTCCTTCAACATTTGCTTGATCCATAATACCTATGTACAATTTGTTGTTGCTGCAACATATTCTGATTCTGCTGTTGGTAGACTTGTACAACTTTGTTTCTTGCTCAACCATGAAATTAGTCTACTACCAAGAAAAAATGCTCCACCAGTGGTGCTTTTTCTATCATCCACATCTCCTGCCCAATTAGAATCTGTGTATGTGTATAAATCAAAATTTTCATCTCTAGGATACCATAAACCAAGATTTGTAGTGCCTTGTAGGTACCAGAAAATCCTTTTCACTTCTGATTCATGATTTTCTTTAGGATCTCTGAAATCTTGAAACAATACTGATGCTCTGCAAAAAGGATTAGAAAATATGTTTGATGGCAACACACACAAGAGCACAAGAAACAAACATTAGTGTTAGCAACAAAAGATTATACTAAACAAGCATATCAAGAGAGATATTAAGCATGAAATAGAAAGCATACAAATATAGAATAGATAAACTATACTCCTCCAAATGCTAATCAAGATGCTCATAGTTGCTCCTCCCTTGTTCCTCTCCTATCCAAGTTCCACATGAGTGTAGCTCTCGGCTTTTAGCACTAGCCATGGATGCCATATGGAGATTCAAGATGGTTGAAAATGATAAATAAATGCTATGCAAGTGTAGATAGTGATGCTATGAAAAAGCTCTATGCTAATACTAGTATAACAACAATACTCTAATGCTTCCTTCTTTGCTTGAGGAGAAGGGTTCAATTTATAGAAGAAATTGGGAAATGAAGGGTTAAGATTGAGCAATCTTAACAAGGGTTAGGATTGAAAGATATTCAATCCATGTGAGAATTTCAACCCAATCCCATGTTAACAAGTGTCACCATGATGAGGCTTGAGAGGAGAGATAAGGAACATTAAATGCTTGAGGGGACATGATGGTTACCCTAGGGGGTTGGGTTAGGGTTAGGTTAATGGATGTTCCTTTTATCCAAGGGATAAATGAATGTGCAAGGGTTAAATGGTTACCTTAGTCAAAGAAATAAATGATTTGAAGAGACCCATGAGTCAAAAGGATGGTTAAGTAAGAGGAAAGTCTCTAACCAAAGGTAAAAGGTGAGTTAACCATAAATGGTTATGTAAGAGCCTTTAATGGTTTGGAAGACTTTAGAGGTTAACCATTTGAACACTTAAATCCTTAAATGTCTTTCAAAGACTTTGAGGGCTTTGAGAAGTGACTCCAAGTTGCTTAGGAATGTGACAATATTTAGGGGATGGATTAAGCTAATTAGGAAGGGGTTAGAAGAATCTAGAAAGGGGTTAGGATTGCAAGTGGGTTTTGTAGGAGAATGCAAGTGGGAGGAATTTTGGGATTTTCAATTAAAATAAAATCATTTATTTCAATTAAATGGTGTAATTTGTATTTCAAATAAATATTAATTTATTTAAATGAGAAAAAGGAAGATAAAGCATTAAATGCTTGAAGACTTTAAGGGAAACATTTAAAGGCTTAAGAAGACTCTAGAAGGAAGCCATTAAGTTTGAAGACTTTAAGGGAAACCATTAAAGTCTTAAGAAGATTTTAAGGGAAACCATTAAGTTTGAAGACTTTAAGGGAAACCATTAAAGGTTTCAAGTGGGTGAGGATAAATAGGATTTTTAAATGAATAGTTTATTTAAAATAGTCGTGCAACTTGCATTTGTAGGAAAATGCAAGTGGGTGGAGGATAAAGGTGATTTAAATAAATGTTAATTTATTTAAATTGAGAGATGGGATTTTGGGGGTTTTAAATAAATATTAATTTATTTAAATGTGAGAGAAGATTTAATTAAACAAATATGATTTATTTATTTAATTAATGGTCTGAATTTGGTTAAGTGAATTAAATCAAATAAATTGAATAATTTATTTAATTAATAGGAGAAGAGGGTTAAGATGAATTAATTAAATATTAATTTAATTAATTATTGATTGATGGTTAAATAATCAAATAAATACTGAATATTCATTTAATTAAGTGGACAGATTTATGTGACTACAAATACATACTGCATTCATAATATCACGTCTTGTTTGTGTCAAATACAGTAAACCTCCTATCGTAGACTTGTATCTAGTCAGATTAACAGGTGTTGATTCATCCTTCAAAGATAATTTGTCAGTTGTAGTCATAGGTGTGCTTACCGGTTTACAATTTTCCATGCCAAATTTCTTTAGTAATTCCTTCAAGTACTTAGATTGACATAGGAATATACCTTTATCAGTCTGTGAAATCTGCAATCCTAAAAAGAACTTTATCTCTCCAATCATAGACATTTCAAATTCTTGCTGCATTTTGTTAGAAAAGTCTTTACACAATCCATCTTCTCCTCCAAAGATTATATCATCAACAAAAACTTCAATAACCAAAATGTCATCAATTAGATTATTTTATATTAATGGGAGAAACTAAATAAAGTAGAGTCTTCCCCTTAAACTCATTAATGATTTACACCTTCAAGCCTCTACTTTTCTATTAAAAAGCTATTTTTTAAAATGAAAGGATTTGTAATAGTAATTAATCCACTATTATTATTTTCAATATTCACCAATATTTTCTACCAAAAAAATTGATATAAAAAAATTCGCCAATAAAATTGATATTTTTCATTAAAAAAAGGAAATATTTACCAATTAAAGTTATTATTTTCTTTAAAAAAAAAAATTCGCCAAGATTTTATACAATTTTTTGAGAGGTGGTTTCTTAAAATTTTCACTGCAACCCATCTTGTGAAAGTAGTGGAATCCCATTTGATGATTATTGTTGATATCTACTTTGATAGGTGTGTTCTACCATAAGTTTTAGGGGAGTCCCCTAATTGCCTTAGGTACATGGTTTGATTGAGGTAATACTCTCCCATTCCTTTCTCTTTAAGCTTGCCTTTGATCTCTCCTTGCTTTGAGATGGAGTCTTTTAATTATTTGGGATCAACGTATGTTGAAGATGGATTAGCCTTCTGATTTATAGGAACTATTGTCTAAAGCCTTGGACAAATGTTGTTGCAATAAAAGTATCATTTTGGATCGCCTTGAACTACGACTTTAATTATATTGTGTGGGAACTTGATACATTAATGGTAAGTTGAAGGAACTACTTTCATTGCATGTCCATGGTCATCCCAAAAGTGTGTTGTATGTGAGATCAAGATCAAGGACTTGGTAAACAACGTCTCTCATTATTGGCCCCACTCGAAGAGGTAGGGTGACTGTTCATTTGGATGAGTGTTCTTCATCATCATATGCTTTTATAGTGATCCTCTTCCTAAAATCCACAACATTTTCAGACAATACCAATGCTAAGACAACTTTCAAAGTGCAAATATTAAGACCTGCTCCTCCATCTATCAAGTCAATATGAAGTGGTGCATTGGGCAATTGTTGTGAATATGCATCATCTGCTTCAGTGAACATGAGCCAGTGAGGAGTAGAATGGTGTCCCACCATGGCTTGAGATTGGTCCACATTTAGATCAATAGGGATAGATGTCTCTTGCAAGATCTTATCCAAGATTGCTTTGTGTGAATGTGATTTGCACAAGAGTTCAAGGATTGAAATGAGAATGGGTGTCTTTCCCAATTGGTCTACAAGGTCATATTAGTTATTGGATCATGAATTCATTTTGGATGTAGCAAATTATAGAGTAACTTTACCCCGTTGCATAGTGACAATGAATTTGGGGGCTTTGCCTTTTATGGCTATGTTAGACACATGACTATCTACTTTAGTGATATGGTTGACGGTGTAGTCATAGGCCACATTAGCATAATTGGCATTGTTGATTGTTTTAGGGACCTTTCCCTTATCATGTTTTGGAAATGGGTCCTTAGAAATCACTTTTTCTTCATTGGAAGAGTGATTTTGCCATTATCAATAAGATCTTGAACAAGATTCTTCAATTTATGGCAATGTTACCTATTTTTTCACTTTTCATGATAAAATAACTAAGTGCTAAACCTTAGGACTAAGTAGAAGAATAAAAATATCCCTAGGTGTTGTAAAAGGCTTTTGGGGGATTAAATGACCAAAAAAGAAAAGGGTATATTAAGAGGTTTTAATTGTCAAAAATTAAATTCCCAAATCCTCTTGACATTTTGACTTGGTCAAATGAGGAAAAGATCCCTAAAATCCCATAGATTTCCTTGAAAGGTTCAAACAAATAAAAAAATTCTCACAAGAGGGAATTGAACAACAATTATGGGAATTAAAACACTATTTCATGGTGATGAACAACATATGTAATGAAGAGCAACAAGTTTTTAATAAAAAGGGGGCAGTTTCAAACAAAGAACTCCAAATGTAATCCTTCCAACAATACTTTTGATGTAAGAAGAGCAAATATTCACAAAAAAAAAAAAGATTTTCATAATTTCAACAAAGAATAACAATTATCAATCATGCAATAGCAGAGGATCAATGGTTAATAGTAGTCCCAAAAAAAGGAGTAGTGTTGGAGAGATTTAAGCCCATGCGTTGAGAATCATTCAAGGGTATTTTAGTTTCAAACTGCATGCATAAGAGAGGTTTTTTTCTTATCTTTCTCATATTTGAGAGCATGTTTGAGAACTTGTCCATACATAATAGTATCTTGATAAATATTAAGCTTCATGGATCTTGTGTTAATCTCTTTATCTTGGATGGTGTTTTCTCTTTATTTGTGAATTTAAATCAAAGACAATAAAGAGAGAAAAGTTTAAAAGAAAGGCCTTAACCTAGAGACAGTGCATGATCTGACTTCTAGATTCATTATACAAGATTTAGATGTTGGCAAGAGACATTGTTCCAGTGATGTTAGATGCATGGAGATTACTTAGGGTTTGTCATTGATGGCAACTGAGATTAGTAATCCTACCTGATACCTATAGATTTGATCTACCAGAAGTCATATTGACTTTAGCCATTAGTCCGATAGAGTATGAATAGAGTGTATAACTTCAATTAGCATAATTCATTTATGGTGATGCAGTTTTGCTTGCGGGATTACGACATTCTATTGGTTGTTTAAGATAGATCATCTTGTAATTATAGCCTCTAGTGTCGATTCTAGTGCATGGTTCTTAGTCCGGTATCCAGTGATTTAAGAAGATCGAAGCTATTGTGTGGACAAGTTGGGTAATGTGTATTGTAGAACTGAAGGGATCATTCCAATGATTGGTGTTGTGTTTGAGGAGCTTGTGTCATTACATGTGAAGCTTGTGATCACATGCTTTAAGTTTGGTATATGGATTTGTGGTGGATTGAGCCAACATGAGACTACACATTTCATATTTACAGTTTTGTGAAGCCGACTTGATGGAGATCTATTTTGGTGGTGTAGATATATAAGATCTAATTGGATAATCATTTTAGGTGATGGTGGATATGCAGAATTGATTTTGGGAGCAATTGAGCACAGTTTCATGTACACATCTTGAGTTTTGGTGATCCGGTATTTGAAACCAGAACAGAACATAGTAGTTTCTTAGAGTAGTGGCAGCGGATAATTTTGAGCTTAACTGAAACTGATTCAAGGCATTTTTAGATGCTTTAATCATGTTCAAACATTGTATTTTCCTATATATCTCATTTGTAGGATATAAGTCCTCTAGGGTTGCACCCATGTTTTGTAATTGAGTAGTGAGCTCTAGGCATTGAGCCTGAATGTAAGTGCATTCCACTTTTGTAATATTGTTTTACTACTAGCCATAGTATAATAATATTGTGGGTACTCAATCTCACTGTGGTTTTTCCCTTTTCAGTTTTCCATGTAAAAACTTTGGTGTTATGGTTTTGCGGTTATTTTCTTTATGTTCCTGCATTATAATTTATATTCTTTGCATCTGGTGGTTAAAGAATCAGTTTAATAAACTACTAAATTACAGAACACTGATTCACCCCCCTCTCAGTGTTCATTGATTCCAACAATTGGTATCAGATCTTTGTGCCTTGGAAGAAGACTAACAACTTGAGGAAGATCTGGAAGATTGAATCAATGGACTCCAATTTGTAGAGACAGCTTAGTGTGGCACTTGAAGATCTTGATGTAGCAAGAAAAGAAGTGGGTTCCCTTAAAAGAAACTTGAATGCAGTTGAAGATTTCATTGAGACGCTAAAAGGTCAATTGAGTACTTCTAGAGAAAAGAGAAAGGAGTTGATGGATAAGTTGAAGGAGAAAGAAGAACAAAGTGTTGACAATCAAGTCCTACAAGACAATACAAATGAATGTGAGAAGTTGGCTAGGGAGAATGCAGTTCTGAAGAATGAGATGCAATCCATTGTAATGAAGATCACAAAGGAGATTGAAGACCAAAAGAAGAATAAAGAAACCTTGACTCAGTCACTGAAGGATAGATCTGATGAATGTTGCAGATTGGCATATGAGAATGATCAGTTGAAGCTTGAATTGGTGCAAACAAATAATGATGGACAAGAACATGAAAGGCAGATCATAATTTTGAGAGATGAGATGACTATTGCAAATGAGTACAAAGAAAAGTTAAAAGCTATTTCAGCCCAGTTGGATGAGATGCTAGAAAGTTAGAGGCATGGGAAAGACATGTGGGGACTTGGATTTGAGTGTAATGTATGAAGTTTTATACAATGAAGATATTAGGGCTTACATACATTATAACATTGAAGAACTGGGGAATTCCGATATGCTATCCCTATATGCTCAACACATGGTTGATGGATTTGGCAATCTGAAATTTGATTTTAAGAATTTGGAGGATAAGGGTTTTATTCAATTTTTTCATTTCCCGGTATTAGATGAACCTGAATGGGTAAGGCATGTTCTAAGTCGAGTCCATGATGAATTATTATGACTAGACAAACCTTATAAGATCACAAAGTAGGATATTCAAGTGGTGACCTGTCTAAATACTACCGGTGAAGTCCCTGCCCTTGGGAATGTGAAGAACACCATTGTAATGGAGGTAACGAGTTCAAAGCATGACAAAAAATCAATGACCACAAGTGACATAGTGGAATTTGATGTGAAGTTTGCATCCATGGTTACTAGTTATAAAGCTTATCAGTTAAGCAGGCAAAATTCAATATCTAGTACTGCAATTTATACAACATATCAGATGCTTAAAGAAAACAAGAAGTATGATCTATGCACAGTGCTTCTAAATGAATTAATGAGAAATATTAAAAAGATCAAGAAGGACAAGAAGCATGTATTTAAATATGGTTCTCTTCTCATTTTCCTGGCATTATATCTCTTAAATGAGATCCTCGAGATTGGAAAGGTTCAATGGCCTATGACAAACCAATGGCAGTAGAAATCAAAGAAGGCTTGCAGGGTGTTGGTGATGCAGTTGCACAAAAATATACCTTATGGGGTTTTTCAAAACCTCTCTAGAGCTGATGTATGGTAGATAAAGAATCCCAAAGGCTATAGTTGAGAAATATGAAAACACAATATGCTTCATGGTGGACAAGGACCAATGCCACATGAAAGCAATTGAGCCTAGTACTGTTTGGATCTTGCCGATAGGATATGAAGTGGATGAAATCACTCTTGATACATATGCATAGCACCTCCTCATTAAGACAATGGATGAGAAGGAGGAAATATTTGGGACTTTCAAAGAAAAATACTTAAGCCCGCACAAGCAATTTACTAAATCCGAAAGGAAGAGAAAAGTGAGGAAGAAAGTTGAATAGCTGGCAGAGCAGATGAGCATAACAATAGAAGTTGTGCACATGGCCCGTGAAAAAAAAAATTGAAGGAGGAAGACATGGTGAAGTAACAGGCTAAACAACATCCAACAATGGAGTTTTTCCTTGCCAAAACACACACATGCAAATCAAAATCTAAACTAGAAACAGACATGCATGTCCCATAATCTACTCCATTGCACTCCTTAAACCAATATCTTTTGTAGATAATATTTCTCTTAGAAGCACACACAAGAAGCTATGGTTTGGATATTCAAGATGATGAATGCAAAGGAAGCTAAAGAAAATGAAATGCAAGCTAAGAAGAATGCAAAGAGTGAGCAAATTCCTAGATTTCTAGATTGCTAGATGATTAGATGATTAGATGGTTCAAATGAGAGAGAGGGGTTAGGTTTTCATAGATATCCTCAGGGTGGATCCAAGTAGTAGGGTGAATGTGGGATAAATAATAAGGCTTGAAATTTTTAATCCATGCATAAGGTGGATGAAAATGGGTAGAGGAAGAAGCATAAATGAGTCATGTAGATTCTTATGCACATGTTTATGAAGATGGATATATTAAATAAAATAATAGATGATAAATGATAATAATATTAATGAATGGTAAATGATATAATATCAACATTATTAAATGGACAAATGATAATATTGATATTGATGATGGATAAATGATAAAATAAGAATAACATTAATAATAATATCAATGATAATATTAATAATGAATAAATGATGATAAATGATAAATATTAATAGTGGATAATATATGAAAAATAAAGTGGATCCATCCAAGCTTAAGATGACAAATTTTATGTGTCTACATTTTGCCCCTCTTTGAGACAAAGCAACCTATCACGTTGTTTCAAAGAAAATGATCAACGGATATATGCCCCAAAGATATCCTTGTAATAATGATGATTTATTGGTTATGCCCCCTCAAGAGACTGATCAAATAGACTGATGGATATTGATCTCTCAATAGATTATGAAAAGGAGATTGGATGATTGATATTGTGCAGCTGCTTAAGTTGAGATGTACATTTGATGGAAAAGCACAGTTGATGAGGCATAACACAAAAATTGATGGAAATGATCAATATAGCCAAGTTGATAAGTTGATTAAGTTGATTGAGTTGATTAAGTTGATAGGGATTGATGCTAGCGCAAGATAAATTGATCCAATGATTGATAGATAGATTGATCCAGGGGCGTTGAGAGTGCAAGAAGCAAGTTGGTTGAAATGATAAAGTGATTAATAATTTTGGAGACATGCAATCAATTGGATAAAGTGTTTGATTGATCTCGTTGCAATAAGAAGAATGAAGAAGATGATGGAAGAAATGATGAAAAAGAGAGATGAAAAGGGTGATGAAAGGAGAAAAGTGATGAGAAAGAGGATATGAAAGGTGATGAAAATTCTTGTGCTTTTTAAGTGCTTATATCATCATCGAGCTTATTTATGGCAATAGGATAAAAGTCATCTAGATATGAATAAGACTCAAATGAATCAACATACCAATTGTGTGAAAGAGAACACATTAGACAAGAAGGATTGCCTTAGTTTGCATCAGACTATTATGTCCTTGATGATCTTAAATGATCATGGCCTAAGACGAGTCATCATATTACCAAAGAACAATCCATATGCAGTAAACAAGTGAACATACCCCATCCTTGCCTTTCTAGTCAAAGACATCATGGAGATAAAATCTCTAGTCAGAGACATCTCAGAAAAGCTAAAAGACATGTCACCAAAAAAAAAAAAATCAAAAACAATCAAAAGAAAATAATAAAACAAGCAAACAACATGTTTCATGCCGAATGACTTTTGTTCATAGTTAATGTGTTTGGTTTTAATAAGTCGATCAAATGTTGTTATGTTTTCTCAATCGTAATCTTGTCATGTCATGAGTTCTTTGTACTTCCAAAGTTGCATTCTTGTCCAAAGTGTTTGTGTCATCATAATGTTTATTACATTTTTTTGGATTTTTTATGATTTTTAGGGTTTTTAAATGTTTTAATTTTTTAAGGTTTTTTCTAGGACATTTTATGATTTTTTCAGGACATTTTATGATTTTAAAGATTTTTCTCAGGACTTTTTATGATTTTTAAGATTTTTTCAGGTCATTTTATGATTTTTTCAAGACATTTTATGTTTTTTAGGAATTTTTGAATGTTTGCCCCTAGTGTCTAGCAAGGAAAAATGGATTATTCAGCAGATGAATGAACAAACATGATAGGAATGGATAAGTGACTGATGGCAAAGGCTAATGTGATGTTGAAGGACTATCTCACAATAGGATAACATGTTAATCCAAGCACAAGGACCAGATATAGCAATATAAAGCAAGGATACAGTGGAACGAATGTCATGTGATCCAAAGGAATGGACATGTCAAGAGGTTTTCTGAAAACATATTTTTATTTTTTTTTGTCCTTTGTTTTGATCAAGATCAAGGGATAGATTTGGATAGGAGATAGTTAGGATAAGAAAGAACAAAGGTGGTAATGAAGGATGGAAGCAAGCAATGGACAAAATAATGGATATGAGCTTCAAGGGTGTGGATTAGGTGTAATAGACATGACACAAAATCTGCAAAGGTCCTTAACCTTGTCAAGATCAAGGGTGGAAAAAGGGATATGTATGAATATAGAGATAATGAGGGATAGTGGAGGATGAAGGATAATGGAGGGATGCACATAAATGGAACTTGCCCCCAGTGAATAGTGCGAGAAATAATGGATTACACATGACACTTGTTTGTCAGGTTTTCATCATGGTGCCTATTTGCCAAGTTTTCACCAATGGATTAATGATTTCTCTCTTCTTCTTCTTTTTTTTTTTCACCTTTCTTTTTTCTTTTCCCTTTTTTTTTGTTTTTCATCTTCTTCTTTTTTTTTTTCTCATTTTGACTTTTTTTAACTTTTGGAAGATAATGGATACATGATAGGAAATATGACTTAAGAATAAAGTTGTTCTCTAAATAGTACCCCTAAAAGATGTTCTATAATGATCCATGGCTATTGAAGGTATGCTCAAAGATGTCGATATGGTGATGGTAAAGGGAGATGGAAGGGATGACAAGATGAAAAGGTTATAAGGATTTATGTAAAGGATTGGATAAGAGGGATGGAAGGATAGAATGTAGGTGTTGGATAATGGATGGGATGTTGGAAGATTTGTGTAGGAGTGGATGGAAATATTGACAAGGTCAACATTGGCACACACCTTGAAGGGTGATGGAATGAGGGAGGAATAGTGGATTTTGGAGTTTGTGATTTTGATGGAAAGGTTGATGTCAATTTTAGGACACAAGGAGCCAAAATGGATGAAGGAGGTGATAGAGGTTTGAGGATAGTGGATGTGGGAGAAGCTATAGTAGCAAACTTGAATGCCAAATTTGATTTTTCTTTAGTGTGCAAGTCTTGTACGAGCGACTTGGGAATCCACATGGTTCTTGATTTTTCATTTTTTTGTGATACTTTAGAACGCATTGCCTCAATGTAAGACTTAGGAAGCCATACAAATTTTGACTTTTCTTTTTTGTTTGTGGGCCTTTGTGGCCTTTTGGACATTTCCTTTTCTTCTTGGATCAAATTTTTATTTGTTTTTGCATGTCGATTAGATGGGACATGTTGATCCTTTGATTCATGTGGATTTTTTAATATTGGAATTTTATGCTTGGCATCCAAGTTGCTTCCATTGGCATTAGGATTATGGATGAATATGAATCTTATGGAGAGTTCATGTGGGTCGGTGGTTGGAAGGTTCTCAAGGATGTGTGCCTTTGTTGATCTTGACTTATGGTAAGGATAGTGGATTGGAAGCTAGGGGGATCATGGATAGGAGATTGAGGGATATAAGGACCCAAGATAGATGGAAGGTTTGAAGGCTTTGGTTTACAGATATAGGGACCCAAAAGATGTGTATTTGGCTTTAAATGGAGAAATACAGGATTTACGAGGGATACCAACATCTTGAGAGTGAGCGATGTAGCCATTATAATTAGAATTTTCTTTTATATGAGGGGTTTCTGATATGCCTTGTTCATGGATGTCTAACCCTTTTCTTTGATAATGAATTCTTTGGAAGATATTTTTAACAAAGGATTTCTTCTTACTTTTGATGTCATAGGAAAGTCCATTTTGAGGTGGAGGTGACTTGCAAGGAATGATAGGATCATGAGAGGGATTTATAGGCATGATGGAAAATTTAGGTATACATGGAGAATTATGACAAGGGCATAAAGGGATACTTTGATCTTGACATGGAAGAGGACCACTAGATAGAGTAGGAAGGGTGTTTGACTCTTCATTTTGAATGGGATCATTTGAAAAGGTGGAAGAAGCATCATGATCTTGCTTAGGAAGTGGATTAGGAATGGGGTTTGGAAGGATGCTTTTCTCTTGAGATGGAAGGGGATCATCTTGGAAGAAATGGGAAGGTATAAGGGGATCATCATGGGATT
The DNA here is from genome assembly GCF_030272615.1 of Cryptomeria japonica. Classification (NCBI taxonomy): domain Eukaryota; kingdom Viridiplantae; phylum Streptophyta; class Pinopsida; order Cupressales; family Cupressaceae; genus Cryptomeria; species Cryptomeria japonica. The sequence goes on from NC_081408.1 coordinate 338,434,357, forward strand.
CTAGTGAGGTAGGATTGTTTTCAACCATTGGATGGGATTGGAGAGTTTTGGTGTCTTGATCTTGATTTATCATAGGACTTGTTTCTTCATTTTTTAAATTATCTTCTTGACATGGAGCCACTTCTAAGGAAGGGGTGGTATTTTTGATATGCATAGGAGATTCTTGGAAGGTGATAAATGTTTTTGCATGATGGGGAAATTTTTTGGATGAGGCCTTCTAGAGTGGGTATGATTGGAATTGGAGTGCATGATGGCATAGGATCTAAAATATCCAAATCGTATAAAGGATTTGTATGAAAAAATGGATTAGCTTGGATTTGTACTATTGATAGCCCTTGAGGGTCAACATGAGAATTTTCATCATTAGGTTCATTGTTTGAGGGATATGGTATGGATTGTTGTTCAGATACCTTAGGAGATGGAGGCATCATGGAAGAGATGGAGGCTACATGTGGGCCATTTCTAGACACGGGTTCATGATATTGATCATGCTTGGTAATGACATCTAGTTTCTCCTTAGGTGAATCATTAGGCTCTTCAATTTCAATAACACCATTATCAAGGAGGTCTTGAATTTTATGTTTTAATTCCATGTACTTTGAAGTTTTATGTTTGTTATGTCTATGATATGCACAATAATTACTCAAAAATTAACATCCTCTTGGGGTTGTGTTAGGCCATATGATAAGATTGTGCTCAAGAAGCTCTTTCAAAGCCGACTTGATAGATTGCCCCAAAGATGTAAACTATCTATCTAGGGGATACTTGGAGGAAATGTCTTTAAGTCTTGGTGAAGGTGTCTTGTGATCTTGTTTGAGATTTATCTTTTGATTTTTAATCACTTGTTGTTCCACCTTATATGGTCGTTTTAGCATTCCTTGAAGTTTGTCACTCTTGATATCGTTAATTTTTCTCTCAAAAGGGGTCATTGATTCATTTTGTTGGACTTGAATAACATATATTTCTCTCTTGAGATCTTGAATTTGTCAAGCCAAGGTGGCCATGGGAATATGTGATAGTTTTGATCTTTGACCTAGGACAATGTATGAGACTCAAGATGGAATGCAAACCCTAAAGTGAAAAGGGGAAACTATATGATATGAGTTATATTAGGATGCAACTAAGGATCAATGGAAAGATTAAGGTGCGAACTATGTGATATGATTGAGATGGGAATGTGCCAAAGCATTGATGCAAAATGTGATCTATATGATAGGAAAGTGATTTGCAGCTAAAACCTAAATGGGATATGAGGATGAATTATGTTTGGTGCAAGGACTAGGGAAACTCTAGGTCTGAAAATATTTGCAATGTGAGGTTTGACTTGTGCTATGATGGATAGACACAAGGATAAGTGACCAAAGAGAGGGCATGCTATGATAGGAGATGATGAACTGCAAGCGGATTACAAACTCAAAGACACTGATAAGTTCCCTAAATCAAGGAAGATGCACCTCAAGTGATAAGGGTGATTTATGATCAAAATTTGATGTCAAACCTAAGACGAGAAATCCTAAGTGCAAGCAATGTTTTTAGTTCTTTTTTGGATTTTTTTATTTTTTTTTGGATTTTGGTATGCAAGTAATAATGAAATTCTAGGACCAATGATGAAATGACCTAAGGCACTTATGCAAGGTTTAAGGATATGTCCTAAAGGAATGATGGAAGGCTATGCAAAGATTATGGGTATGATTTAAGGGAATTGTGCAAGGTTATAACCTAATGGTGGTACGCAAAGGTTTGATCTAAGGGTGGTATGCAAAGGACTAGGTATAATTAAATGAGATATGCAAGGATGAAAAGTGCAAATAGGGGAAGACTATGCAAGGAACTAAAAGGTATGGAAAGATAGAATGATGTGATTATGCGAGGACCTAAAAGATCAGAACTCCAAAAGTGATGTCTCAAGAGATTTGAAATGATTATTTTGAGAACACAGGTTCAATGTTTCAATGATAATGTTGTTTTGCAATGTTTTTGTTTTACAACGTGGATGGATACTTGAAAGTTTAGATGAAGGTTTTTGTAAAGTGTTTCAGTTTTAAGTGTGGTGTTGATTATGAAATTTTCTTGTTTGTTTTGCACACACTTAGAAAAAATGGCAAATAGACTGTTTGTTTGATTTTGCAATAAAAACACATTCAAGTACAATCCTAAGGCTGGCTAGGACAATAGTTGTTGAATCTCACTTGGGGGGTTACCCCAAGCTATGCAATTTAGAGTGGATACTTAGATGCTTGACCCCACTAGGCCCACCCTCAACACTCACTTCTCTGGGGCAGCCAAGCACCAGTCCCCAGAAAAACTCCCTGTGGAAAAATTTGTATCTCTACTAAGAACCATAAGAATGTGAACTGCTTCAGAGGTTCGACCTCCTACGCCAACAAGTAGAAGTTTTTTTGCTTCTAACACAAAAGGTGTCTAGTAAAGGCATCCGTTCGAGTGGCCATACATGCAACGGCGTATACTCCGTTAAGGAAGGCTCCCAGCCTATAGAGGTTGCGCTCTATAGGGTTTATGGGGAGACATGTTGTCGGTATGAACTAATTAGCACCCGTTTCTTGTAACTAATTTAAAAGCAAAAGCAAAAACCATTTCAAAAAAACAAATTAAAAAAAAAAACAAATTCAATACTAAAAGCAAAGACTAATATTAAACAAAATCAAAAAGCAAAACTAATCCTAAAACTCATACCCTACCCCACACACAAAGACTACTAACAAAGAACTAAATCTAAAACAACTAAGCTTATTTAAATTTAGACAAGCATGCAATATAGGAATAAAGACAAACTTTTCAAAGCCACGCAGGAAGAAAATAAGGAATACGTGGGCAGGTATGACTATTTTGACCTGTTTGCAAGGAAATCCTATACGTAGGAGGATAGACCTGATGAATAATGATGAACAGTAAATACCCAAAGGGTACTAAGAGGGGGGGTTGAATCAGTACAGACAAAAATTTCTCTAACAACTTAAACTGCAAAGACTGCACTAACTAGCAAACAACATCACCAACCTAAACCAAAACAATACCAGTAAAACACAGTAAGATTGTAAATGACATTAACCGGTAACACTTAGAACTTCTCAAAACCTAAGATCTCATCTCAACTTCACCCATATGCTTAAGCAAGTAATACGCCAGAAATACAATGACCATTAGATCAGTATGCATTACCACTTAACAGAAAACACTAAAACATCACATGAAAAATCATCACACATAACACACTAATTTTTCACGTGGAAACCCAACTGGGAAAAACCACGGTGGGGATGAATACCCACAAGTTGTTCTTGAACTCTTTTGAAGTTCACTCTATTAGGAGCCTAGTCCTATTAAAGACTTTACAACAGGTTCTGCTAAGAACCGATCCTGCTAGGGATCGCCCGGTTAAGGGATGGCTAAATACCCGATTAGAGGTTAAAACCCTGTTAAAGGTTACCGCGCAAGAGGATTTGAAGAACTCAATGATTTTGAGTCACCCTGTTAAAGGATTTACAAAAAGCCTATTAAAGCTACCTGGTAAAGGGATTTTCCAACTACTGAAATGGTTAGAAGTCAACGGGTAATACACTGATCTGATAACAACACTCAATGCCAAGGCAGATCCACTTCAGTTCCTTTACATTTGCAATCACACTCTGTAAATCTCTACTCACTTCTCTGATCTGGAAAGAATCACCTCACATACATTCATTTGCCAACAACTTCAAATGAAAATCATCATCGACCTTATAGGCAACAATTAGGTCGGTGGCCAAAACCTAAAACCCTAAGCATCTAGGTTAACAATATAGTCAGTCCAATCCTAACCATTTAATCACATTACATAGGGTAAAACAATCTTGAACAAATCTCAAGGTGTTATGCATCGTTCATTCTTCACCGCTTCTGGAAGCTGATAACCCATCATGCACTCTCCACCATTTACTAAGATTTTGCATATTCTCAAGGTAGATAGAATCAATCTTCTCATGCAAGATCCTCAAGGAAATCCTTCACACGCACAAGGTCGACGTGGAAACGCGATCTAATCTTCATTTCAATGCTAACTCATCACAGGATGTCGTCGATCAAATCGTACAGACTTGGAATGCATCAGCCGGAAACCCTGAAGTTGAGACTGCCAACCAGTAGTCATATCAAGTGAAACCTCAATACAAACTTTGCATATACCGGTTCACTTGCCAGTTTACTTACTTCAACATACCGATTCACACTTCATCATACTGGTTCACTTGCCAGTTTACTTACTTCAACATACCGGTTCACACTTCATCATACTAGTTCACACTTCATCATATTGGCATCAATGACAACATACATTATCATCATGTCATCAAACTCTACACATATGCCAACAATCTCCCCCTTTGGCATTGATGGTAATACACAAAGATATCTCTACATCTTCTTCCATATTATATGTCCTCAATACTCCAGATATCTTCTCTGCTTCACATCTTATCTCCCCCTTTGGCATTGATGGCAATACACAAAGATATCTCTACATCTTCTTCCATATTCTATGTCTTCAATACTGTAGATATCTTCTCTGCTTCACATCTTCTCCCCCTTTGACAACAATGCCAAAGTGGAGGCACAAGCTTCCATGTTCCACTATGTTGCTCCCCCCGAGGAGTAGCATCCTTCAACACATCAATCCGGAAAATATTTGACAATGCAATACCTGACTGATGTGGAGCACATACCTTTAGTTCACCTCTTGAAGGGGCAGCACCTTTAATTCACCTCTTAAATAGGTAAATGTAGCCTTCGGTAGAGGCTTGGTGAATATATCTGCTAACTACTCCTTACTGGAAACATTTTCCAATACAACCTCTTTGTTCTTAACTTTATCCCTCAAGAAATGATACTTGAGCTCAAAGTGCTTGGTTCTAGCATGCAATACCAGATTCTTGGAAATATTAATTGCACTTGTGTTATCACAAAATATACTCACCGGTTCAGATACAGGGACTTTGAAACCACTTAATACATGCTTCATCCAAATTGTCTGAGTACAGTTCATAAATGTTGCTACATATTCTTCTTATGTTGTGGACTAAGAGATACAACTCTGCTTTTTGCTCATCCATGAGACTAGTCTACCACCGAGAAAGAATGCACCATCGGTTGTGCTCTATGGGGAATCCACATTACCATCCCAATCGACATCGGTAAAAACTTTGAGATTGAAATCATTATTGTATGGATACCACAATCCATAATCTATAGTTCCCTTCAGATATCTAAGAATCCGCTTGACTGCTACCAAGTGGGATTCTCTTGGACTTTTCTGAAAAATGTGTAGCAATGCCCACTGCATGTGCAATGTCTGGTCTGTTGTGTACTACATAGTGCAATTTACCAATCATGACTGGTATTCCTTCTCATTCACCAATGCTGAATCATCTTCTTTTGATAATTTACAACCAGTCATCATCGGTGTACCAACCGGTTTGCTATCTTCCATGCCAAAGGTCTTCAATACCTCTTTGACATACTTAGACTGAGTGATAAAGATACCATCTTTCATTTGTTGAATCTATAGTCCAATGAAGAACTTAATCTCTCCAATTAGTGACATCTCAAATTCCTTCTTCATTCCATCTACAAATGCATGGCTCATCTTATCAACTCCACCAAAAATTGTCATCAACAAACACTTCACAAATCAGAATCTGATCTCCTTCTGACTTCAAATAGATATTGATATCTTCACTTGTTCTTTCAAATCCAATCTTCACAAGATGGGAGTGTAAACATTCATACCATGCTCTAGGTGCTTGCTTCAACCCATGCAAGGCTTTATGTAGCCTACACACCATATCACTATCTTCTGATAGGGCAAACCCATCTGGTTGCTCTATATACACTTCTTCTTCAAGTATTCCATTCAGGAATGTAGATTTTACATCCATCTGATACACTTTGAATCCCTTGAAGGCTGCATGTGCAAGTAGCATTTGAACTCCTTCCAATCTAGCTACTGGAGCAAAGGTTTCTCCATAGTCTTCTCCTTCTTCTTGAGCATATCCCTTACATACCAATCTTGTTTTGTTTCTTGCCACTATGCCATCTTCATTCAACTTGTTTCTAAAAACCCATTTGGTGCCAATAACTTTTTTGTGCTCAGGTCTGGGTACCAAAGACCATGTACCATTCTTTTCTATCTGGTCAAGTTCCTCTTCCATAGCCTTAATCCAGTCTTCATATCTGTGTGCCTCTTTAAATGTTTTGGTCTCAAATTCAAAAATCATGCAAGAATTCAATCTGACCTTTTTTCTTGTAAGTATTCCAGCATCCTTATCCCCTATGATTTGCTTTGGATCATGATGCAACTTTACATACCTAGGAATGATCTTAGTTGATTCCTCTTGCTTTTCCTCTTCATCGTCATCTTCATCTTCATCTACCACAACATCTACTAGTGTAGGAGCATTGTTACTCATACTTGGTTGTTTTGCAACCGGTTCCCAGAAGGTTACACCCATTTCATCTACCACTCGCTTGCTGCCAGTTTCCTCAAGTTTCTCAAAGGTTTCATCAACTCTAACATTAATACTTTCAACAATTATTTGAGTCCTATTGTTAAAACACTTGAGAGCTTTTCTCTTGGTGGAATACCCTAGGAATATTCCCTCATCACATTTTGCATCAAACTTGCTTTGGTGTTCACTTCTCTTGATATAACACTCGCTACCAAATACTCTAAAGTAGCTTACTACTAGAGTCTTACCGGTCCAATACTCATAAGGAGTTTTATCCTTACCTTTCTTGATGAGTATCTGGTTCATAATGTAGACTACAGTGCTCACCGCTTCTCTCCAAAAAGTGTGAGCAACCTTCCCTTGAATCAGCATCGTTCTGGTTGCTTCAACTGCAATCTAGTTGTTCCTTTCTACTAGGCCATTCTGCTATGGAATCTGGGGGGTAGACAGTTGCCTCTTGATGGCGTTCTCTTCATAATACTTATTGAATTCACCAGAAGTGAACTCACCTCCTTGGTTGGTTCTAAGGCATTTAATCCTCTTACTGCTTTCTGTTTCAACTAGTGCTCTAAAGGCTTTAAACTTTCCAAAAGCTTTAGACTTGTCTTTCAAGAATGTGACCCACATCATTCTTGAGCAATCATCAGTAAGAATCATAAAGTACCTATCTCCCTGAACACTCCTAGTTTTCATAGGACCACACAAATCAGTATGCACAAGATCAAGTAAATTATCTGATGTGAAAGATTTACCTTTAAAGGTTGAGGAAGACATTTTCCCCAGTTGACATTCTCTGCACAAAGGATTCTCCAGTTTGTTCAGCACAAGCAATCCTCTAACTGCCTTGATCTTACTGCCCTTCACAATATTATCAAAATTTACATGGCAGAGTCTCCTATGCCATATCCAACTCTCATCAAACTTAGCCATTAGACATTGACTGATATTTATATTCAACTGAAATAAGTTACCTCTGGTCTGCATATCGGTGGCCATCAGTTCACCACTCTTTCCTTTTATTTTGCACACTCCACCATTGAATTCCAAAGTGAGTCCTTTATCATTCAGTTGGGCAACACTCAAAAGGTTACGCCTGAGACCTTCTACCTAATACACATTATCAGCATTGCTTTTTCCATTTAAAGAGATGGACCCTTTTCCTTTTACCATACATGGTGCATCATTACCAAATCGGACTACACCTCCATCGTACTCTTCCAGAGACAGAAACTTTCTCCAGTCACCAGTCATGTGGTGAGAACATCCACTATCAATAATCTACTCATTAGAATTATCAAAGAAGGAGACAAGAGCCTATTGTCTGACACATCTTCCTTAATGGCTACAAACACCATGTCTTCGCTTTCTTCATCTTCTGATTCATCATCAGTGACACCTTCATCGACTGCAACAAGACAGTTTCTCCTATTTCCTCCTTTGAACTTTTTAAACTTCCCTGGTTTGTCCTTATTATCACTATTAGGACAGTTGACAACAATGTGTCTTATTCTATTGCAAGAAAAACATTTCAAAGAGAGATTACATCTATATTTTCCAGTTCCCTTAGGAAGTCTCTTGGCAAGAAGAGCTTCAAACTTTGTCAGGATCTCCTCATCATCCATATCTCTGCTTTGTCTAGGTTCATAGCTGGTACCAACTTCTTTTCCCTTTCTAGATGGTACAGCAGATGGTCTAAAGGCCGATTAAGTCTTCTGAACATTGCCATCATAACTATTTAGCTCATACGCAGTCAACTTAGCAATGATGGAGTCTAGGGATACCTTTGTCTTGTCAATAGATCTCAACTCCTGAATAGCGACAACCCTTATCGCATAGACCGGTAACAAGGATCTTAAAACTTTGCTAACAACGGTGGAATCATCCATTGTACCTCTTGCACTCTTGATGTCTCCAACAATAGTTTTAATCCTTATCCCATATTGTTGAATGGTGTCTCCTTCAACCATCCACATGTCTTCAAACTTTCCCCTAAGGCTCTCTTCCTTAGCTTGCTTCACATGCTCATCACCGCCATAGATAGTCTCCAGAGTATCCCATACATCTTTGGGATTGTCTTTATTCTGAACATCTATAAACTCAATATCAAAAAGGCTGATGATAAGAGTTTCCATGACTTGCCCATTCTCCTAAATCTCTCTTCTTTGATCATCGGTGAGAGTACTGGTAGGGACAACATAAGTATTCTCAACATAGTTCTAGTGTTGAGCAGCCATGCTTTTAATGTAGATCTTCATTCTGTCCTTTCATATCTTAAAGTTATCTATGTTGAACTTAGGGCCTTCCCTCTTCATCATTAGAATAGAATCTTTTCCTCAAGCGGTTAAGCTTATAGCACCGAAGACCTGGAGGACGCTCTGATACCAGTTGATGAATAATGATGAACAATAAATACCCAACATGTACTGAGAGGGGGGGTGAATTAGTACAAACAAAATATCTCTAACAACTTAAACTGCAAAGACTGCACTAACTGGAAAACAACATCACCAACCTAAACCAAAACAATACCAGTAAAACACAGTAAGACTGTAAAAGACATAAACCGGTAACACTTAGAACTTCTCAAAACCTAATATCTTATCTCAACTTTACCCATATGATTAAGAAAGTAATACATCAGAAATACAATGACCATTAGATCAATATGCATTACCACTTAACAGAAAACACTAAATCATCACATGAAAAAGCATCACACATAACACACTGATTTTTCACATGGAAACCCAACTGGGAAAAACCACGGTGGGGTTGAATACCCATGAGTTGTTCTTGAACTCTTTTGAAGTTCGCTCTATTAGGAGCCTAGTCCAGTTAAAGACTTTACAATAGGTTTTGCTAAGAACCAATCCTGCTAGGGATCACCTGGTTAAGGGATGGCTAAATACTCAGTTAGAGGTTAAAACCCTGTTAAAGGTTACCTCGCAAGAGGATTTGAAGAACTCAATGATTTTGAGTCACCCTCTTAAAGGATTTACAACAAGCCTATTAAAGCTACCCGGTAAAGGGATTTTCCAACTGCTGAAATGGTTAGAAGTCAACAAGTAATACATTGATCTGATAACAATACTCAATGCCAAGGCAGATCCACTTCAGTTCCTTTACATCTGCAATCAAACTCTGCAAATCTCTACTCACTTCTCCGGTCTGGCAAGAATCACCTCACATACATTCATTTGACAACAACTTCAAATGAAAATCACCATCGACCTTATAGACAACAATTAGGTCGGTGGCCAAAACCTAAAACCCTAAGCATCTAGGTTAACAATACAGTCAATCCAATCCTGACCGTTTAATAACATTACATAGGGTAAAACAATCTTGAACAAATCTCAAGATGTTCTGCTTCGTCTATTCTTCACCGCTTCTGGAAGCTGATAACCCATCACGTGCTCTCCACCATTTACTAAGATTTTGCACATTCCCAAGGTAGATAAAATCAATCTTCTCATGCAAGATCCTCAAGGAAATCCTTCACGCGCACAAGGCTAACGTGGAAACGCGATCTAATCTTCATTTCAATTCTAACTCATCACAAGATGTCATCGGTCGAATCACATAGACTTGGAATGCATCAGCCAAAAACCTTGAAGTTGAGACTACCAACCGGTAGTCATATCAAGTGAAACCCCGATACAAACTTTGCATATACCAGTTCACTTGTCAGTTTACTTACTTCAACATACGGGTTCACACTTCAACATACCGGTTCACACTTCATCATACCGGTTCACTTGCCAGTTTACTTACTTCAACATATCGATTCACACTACATCATACCGGTTCACACTTCATCATACTGGTTCACACTTCATCATATTGACATCAATGACAACATACATTATCATCATGTCATCAAACTCTGCACATATACTAACAAGACCAAGTAAGTGTTTGGATGGAATTGTTGAATGGATCAGAGCTAGGTGAGGTACATTAAATTGTAGGCTAAGCCCATAATGAATTTTATGCGTTGGAAATGTCTGACAAACATGCATGTAAAATGTACAGCACAGATAAGGCGTACGATTATTTTTTTTTAAGCCTCAGAAAGTTTAGATGAGGGGCATGAGATTTTAATAATACACCTCAAAGAGGTATCATGCACTAGAAATTCTTTTGGAGGCCTGCATGCAAATGTTGAAGTATGGACAAAGGCGAGTGAACTGTTTTGAATTCCTTGAAATGCCCAGACAATGTGTGTGGGTTGTATTTCATGCAGTGAAATGTAGATGCTTAAGAAAGGCACATAAAATGTTTCTATGTAGTTTGTGTGGGGAAGAAGAGTGCAGCATGGGGGGAGGAAGGATGGTATGAGTGGAGAGAAAGTGTGGGGTGTGGGTGTGAACCGTTTGAAAGAAATCCTCAAGGAATACACGATAGTGATTGCATACTATAAGTTTTTTCAGAAACTTTCAATCAAATACAAGATGTAAACGCACAATCAAAGCATGCAAATATTTTAATCTGCAAAATGTGAATAATGAACAAGGTGTAGAGAATGGTCAAAAATTTGTGAAGAGATGCAAAGAATCTGAAACAACTTGCAATCTGAAAAAGAAAACAACCTACAAAAAAAACAATAAAAGCTCTCAAAAACCCTGCAAAAGAAAAAATATTAAAAATCTGCAATGAAGTTGGAAACTAGACAAGGCGAAAGGTCCCACCGAGGGTGCCAATTGTAGATGAGGGAAACAGTTCGAATCAAAGATTCAAAACTTCCAACATCCAACAATGGAGTTTTTTCTGCCAAAACACACACATACATGTCACACAATCTAATCCATTGTGTTAGGATTCCCACAGATACTGAGAGGGGGGGTTGAATCAGTATCTAACCGGTAATAAGATTTTCTTAACTTAAAACATGTAAAGCATATTAATACTATGTACCGGTAAATAGAAAGTAATGCAATAAACAGATATAGAAACAACCACATGAAAAACAAACCATAACACAATATTTTAACGAGGAAACCCGGTGTGGGAAAAACCTCGGTGGGATTTGTGACCCACAATATTCACTTACTGGCCAATAAGAGAATATTACTGCTACAAGAGGGGCCTACACATGCAAGAAGGCCAAGTGCCTAGAGCTCACTGCTCAAATATAAAATAGGAAGTCTCACTGACTTACAAAATGGATTATATAAATACAGTATCTTGTACTACTTCAAAATAGCATCTATAATTCCAGATCCAGTACCAGTTTCTACTCTGCTTCTTACATAAACCCTTGACCTATAATTCGCATAATAGGTCTACCCTTTTTCGCCTTATTACATTCCTCTATCCATTATTTTCAAATGTTCTACAATGATCTATTATATATATGAGTCATTTTACAATGTTGCCAAGTCGGCTTAAAATGATTTTACAATAGTAAACAAAATATATTAACAACAAAATTCTTGTCGGCTTCTGTGTCGGTATGCTTGTTTTCACTGTCGGTGCCGGTGGTCTGTGTGCCGGTGTAGAATCTAACTTTGCTGGTGTCGGTGGATTGCTTTGTCGGTGACATAAGATTGTAAGGTTGCCATCAATGACAAAACCTTCAATCATCTACAATGCCTCATTGGAGTGTGCATTTGCCAACAATCTCCCCCTTTGGCATTGATGGCAACACTCATGAGAAAATTCAAAAAGTGTAGTCCAAAAATATGTTACCAAAAATGTGTGAACCAATATGTGTGAACTCCCTCTGAGTAGATGAATCCTGATTATTTTCTCATACCACTACTCCCCCTTTGGCATCAATGACAAAGGTTGTCAAAGTGTCAATAGAGTATGGTTTCTTGTCTCAACCTTGTAATCGGGTGGTTAAAATTTGAAAAAGGTCCGCCAAAACCAAATTTAGGCTTTCAAGAAACTTTTTACTATCTTTTATTGTTGCCTATGTTCTTTGAATTGTACCGGTGAGGTGTTGCATTTTCTCTGCCGGTGTTTTTTGTCCTTGAACTAATGCATCAGATATTTCTTTCCTTAGACATGCGAGGTAGTCCAACTTTGGACTTAATCTCCATTTCAGATCCTTAGCCTTACTTTTTATTTTCTCCTTTTCTCTTTCTAGCTTTAGTAACTCTTCCTCAAAACCTGTTATCTTTTGCTCAAAAATTGATAATGAATCAGATGAATTAATAAAATTGTCAGCTAGCTTATTAATTTCTTCATGTATCTTGCTCATTTTCTTGTCTATGTCAACTGTCAAAAAGTTTGTCTTACAAATGTCTTTGTACAAAGTTTTGAACTCCTTAAGTGTGTCGCACAGTTCCGGCAGAAGTGTGTCAAACTGCCTTGTACACTTCTTTATTTGTTCCTCAAAGAATTTCTATTTTTCTTTTTCTAACCTCTCTTTGAATGCTTCTTCCTTTATTTGCTCAATTGTCACTGTGTTGTCAGTAATATATTTAGACAGAGTGTCAAGTTGACTCAAAGAATCCTTATTATCTACATTGTATTTTGGAGCTATCATCTTCAAAATTGGAATTGTGTCATCTATAGCTTTATATGCTTGTGAACTACAATCTGTTATTTTCTTTATAGAACCTAAAAGAACTTCAGATACATTTGTTGATTTAGATCCTATAGTTGAGGAGCTAACATTCTGAATTCCGTCGGTGGGAGCAATATCCTTGCTTGCAGTGACCTCTAGTAGGTCAGTCTGTGTTTCCATTTCCTTAAGCAATGGTTTGTTTTGCTCAGTAGTTGTCAGTGGCACTGATTCTGTATTAAATTGTTGCTCTGCTTGTTGTTCTATTTTCCCATCTACCGGTTTACCTTTAGTGTTATCTGTGTTATCAGTTATTGGTGGCTCAGTAGCCATATCTATCTTACCGATTGTGTCCTTGTCTATCATAATGTTGACTTTCTGAGTATCAACATCAACTGTGTATAGTACCTCAGAATTAGGATTTTTATCCTCTTGTGATACATCCATACTCTCATTAGTCGGTTGATCTTCAGTTGTTGTTACCGATGGAGTATCCTAGGGTGGTGGGGATAAATTATCTCTTATTTTGATGCTTGGAGGTCCACCAACCTTTCCTTTTCCCTTATCCTTGTCTTTCTGATATACCTTGATTGGTTTAGGGTTTCTATGCTCTTCCTGTTTTTCCTTCTCAACAAGGAATATATCCCATGCATTTTCAGTTTCCTCTGCAACCTCATTTACTCTTCCAACCATTAGTGCAATATGTCGCTGTGAAGTAAAGAATACTAATCGGTTAGCCTCTGCAATTAGATCATCTATTTCTTTCAGAGAGTTAACTGGGTAGACAACAAGTAGTTTCTCAATTTTTATTTTCTTGTCAAGCTCTATAACAGCTTGCCTTCTAGCTTCAAGTCTCTTAAATAGTTCTACCGGTACTTCATCTACAACTTGCATCAAAAATTTCTTGAAGATATCCAAGTGTAGAATTACACTATTTTCAACTTTCTCCTTGTCATTATTAATGTTCTTAAGTTGTCCTTCCTCTATTATTTCATCCAACAGTTTGTCAATTGGAGCAATATTTTGTTGAGTTCTTTTCTTTGGTATCAACTTTTTCTTCTTAGGAGTAGACTTCTTGACCGGGGGCCTCACTGCCTGTTGTTTTTGCCTGGTTCTTCTAGGTGAAGGTATGGATGCCGGTGAAGGTTCCCTTTTCCTTACAACTCTTTTAAATGCTGTAGGCATATCACTTTCTGAAGAAGTTGCTACCGGTGAAAGGTGAGTTTCTGGTTGTTGTGCTTGTAACTCATCTTTAGTAATACCGGTTTGTTTTAGTACATCTTCTTTTATAGCCTTAGCCTGCCTTGAACCTCTCCTCACTGTTGCTTCTACTTTCTTCACTCTCTTCTTGGATTGAATTTGTTTTTCAATGGTTTCAGCACTACCAAATACCTCTTCTTTAGGTTCATTGGGTGCTTCCAGAAGGGCTTTAGCATATGTTTCAATGATGTGATCATCTGTCTCATAACCCATTTCAGTAACCCAAATTGTTCTTGGGGTAACTGCTTCCATCTAGATCTCATCCTTCTTGATGACAAAACATATCTCATCCTTGTATTTATTTACAATTTCTTGTGACAGTCTGACTCTAGCATTCATTCGGGCCTTCAATGCTAGAAAATAATCATTGATATTCTTTTCTTTGTTTTCACCCATATTGTTCAATAGGTTAGATAATTGTTTCCTTACCTGTATGTCAAATCCAAGGTTCTTGCTACCTATATCAGGTGCCTGTTTGGTTATATGTAGCATTAGGCAAACAAGTAAGTTACCAAATCTGAATGTCCCTTTCTTGTCCTTCTTGATCTTTCCTAGATTGTCAATAAGTTCATCCTTTAACCATTCACATACATCAATTTTCACATTATCTTTAACCATATCATGAGCACTTTTTATGCATAAGCTGGAAACTAAGTTAAGTCTATTTGCATGAGTTGTTTTGTAACCTAGAATCATGCTAATGAATCTCACATTTATGTCAGTTACATCATTCACCCTTAAAGACCTTTGGAAAGATTGATTGCTGAAATGCTTTGCCTCTTTGCTCGAAATGCCTTAGCTCTGGAAATTTTGTGCTCTTCGAATGTTTGAATGCTCGGTGAAGTGAAAATGGAGCCAAAAACACTAATTTATAATGTCAGACTGCCAACTACCACATTTAATGCTTGTCGGTTAAGTAATCACTTAACAGATCTGCCGGTATAGAACTAATTTCAACTTCTTACCATCAACCGAGGGAGTAATAGCATATTTCTCATTTGATTGCTAAACCCTCAAAATAATTTTCTTCAATTAGATGAAGAGACTCTTGTCGGTGGAGTGCTACTCTGTTCTACTGGTGGAGTCTTGCTTGGTTCTACTGGTGGAGGAGTATTCCCAACACCATTTAGGTCTGACTTTTTAATTCATTGTTTTGAGAATTCTTGCTTAACTTCTTCAACCTTTTCTTTTCCTTTCAAACTAGAACCTTTGTTGTTTGTCGGTGGTGCCTTACTTCTGCAGAATTTTGCAATATGTCCAATCTTGTTACAAGCATAACAAGTCACATTATTTTTCTAAATAGCCTTCCCATAACCTATGCTGGTTTGTGTTCTACATTGATTAGATAAGTGTCCAAATCTTCCACAAACATAACATCTTACATTCATTCTGCAATTTTTCAGAGTTATGACCAATTTTGTTGCATTTAGAACATTGACCAGTGGGTGCATTGGTATTCTGTTAATTTCTAGATCTACATTGATTTTCTCTATGACCATACTTGTTACAATTAAAGCATTTGCCATTGAATTTATAAGCAGTATGTTGTCTTACCGGTTTGCTATGATCTTGTGTGTTTGCAGTACTGGAGCTTTCTCCAACTTCAAAGCCAATTCCACAAGTGTCACCTTTAGGTTTTTGATTCTTTAGCAAGTTACCAAGTTCTTTTGAGCTTTTCTTGAATTTCTCTTTATGCTGATTTGTAGTATCTAGTTCTCTTTCTAAGACTTATTTATGCCTCATCAGTTCATTTGAGTCATTCTGTGTGTGCATCAGATCTGTCTTCAACAAATCATTTTCATAACTGAGTCTTGTGTTTTCATTTGCAACATCACTTAGTCTTCTAGTCAAATCTTCTTCATTCTTCTTTCTATCTTCAATTTCTTTACAGAATCTCATAGTCATATCCTGCATCTCATTCTTTGCTGTCATGTTCTCTTGCTTCAGCTTGTTTATCATATCATTAAGAGTTTCTTTTTCATCATTCTCATTTTGCATCTTTTCACAAAGTTCTCTTCTCTTGTTTCTTGAAATAGTAAGATTTTCTTGAAGTGCTTGAAAAATATCCTGAGCTGCTTTTAGGTCATCTTCAAGTTTGATATTTTTCAATTTTTCTCCATCATAGTTTGAGAGAGCTGCTTCAAGTTGCTTCATCAATTTTTCCATCTCTACCGGTGTCAAGACCTTCCTCAAGCTGTTAGGCTTCTGAAAATAGAGGACCAAGCTCTGATACCAATTGTTAGGATTCCCACAGATACTAAGGGGGGGGGGGGGTGAATCGGTATCTAACTGGTAATAATATTTTCTTAACTTAAAACAAGTAAAGCATATTAATACTATGTACCGGTCAACAAAAAGTAATGCAATAAATAGAGATAGAAACAACCACATGAAAAACACACCATAACACAATATTTTAACGAGGAAACCCGGTGTGGGAAAAACCTCGGTGGGATTTGTGACCCACAATATTCACTTACTGGCCAATAAGAGAATATTACCGCTACAAGAGGGGCCTGCACATGCAGGAAGGCCAAGTTCCTAGAGCTCACTGCTCAAATACAAAATAGGAAGTCTCACTAACTTACAAAATGGATTATATAAATCCAGTGTCTTGTACTGCTTCAAAATAGCATCTATAATGCCAGATCCAGTACCGGTTTCTGCTCTGCTTCTTACATAAACCCTTGACCTATAATTCACATAATAGGTTTGCCCTTTTTTGCCTAATTACATTCCTCTATCCATTATTTTCAAATGTTCTACAATGATCTCTTATATATATGAGTCATTTTACAATGTTGCCAAGTCAGCTTAAAATGATTTTACAATAGTAAACAAAATATATTAACAACAAAATTCATGTCGGCTTTTGTGTCGGTATGCTTGTTTTCACTGCCGGTGTAGGTTGTCTGTGTGTCGGTGTAGGATCTAACTTTGCTGGTGCTGGTGGATTGCCTTGCCGGTGACATAGGATTGTAAGGTTGTCATCAATGACAAAACCTTCAATCATCTACAATGTCTCATTGGAGTGTGCATTTTCCAACACATTGCACTCCTTAAACCAAGATCTTATGTAGATAATATTGCTCTTAAAAGAATGCAATCTAAGAAGAATACAAAGAGTGAACAAATTAGTAGATTGCTAGATTTATAGATGATTAGATGGTTCAAATGAGAGAGAGGGGCTGGGTTTTTATAGATATCCTCAGGGTGGATCCAAGTTGTAGGGTGAATGTGGGATAACTAATAAGGCTTAAAAATTTTAATCCCACATGCGTAAGGTGGATGCAAATGGGTAGAGGAGGAAGCATAAATGAGTCATGTAGATGCTTATGCACATGTTTATGAAGATGGATATATTAAATAAAATAATAGATGATAAATGATAATAATATAATGAATGGTAAATGATAGAATATTAACATTATTAAATGGATAAGTGATAAAATAAGAATAACATTAATAATAATATTAATAATTAATAAATGATGATAAATGATGAATATTAATAGTGGATAATACACTTGGGCTTAAGATGACAAATTTTATGTGTCTACACAAAGAATTTTGGGACTTTCTAAGGAAAACTTCTAGAGCAAACACATAGTAAATAAAATAATGTTTGAAAGAGTCGATGAAGTAGTTAAAGATACAAAGGGTATTCTAAAGAAAATTTTGATAGAAAATAACTATCAGATCAACTGGAGAAGGATGAATCCCAACCAAAAGGACAATCAAGAAAAGATTCTTCTCCTCCAGTAGTTCATGTTCAGACATAAGTTTCTCATGAGCAACCATCTGTATAGATTGATCTCGTAGAAATCACAGATGACACCATTGATAATAAGGCAGTTGAGGACTCCCGAGAAGTTGTGCAAGACCCTCTGGTTATGGAAGTGCACTTAGAGGAAGAAGCCAAGGAGATTGCAGATGAGAAGAGGGAAGATGAGAAAGTTGAAGAAGAAGTTGATGTAGCAAAGGGTGACATTGATGCTAGTGTTGATGCTGAGAAAGATAAAGGAGAAGAAAAGGTTGAAGAGGCACCAGTGATCATGGAAAGAGCCACTATTCCTGACAAAGGGAAGTAGATTGTTGTTGAAGAAGATGACTTTTCCCATGGACCAATTGATTTGAGCACACTGTGTCTCATATAAGCACTGAAGTTAGCCACCCTTGCTCAAATCAAAGCGAGTGAGGACTTAAGTCTGCATCTGAAGAAAAAGAGGTTATATCTCTGGCTACTATAGTTTTGGAGAAAATTTTGCCTAACCTTAAGCAGAATTCTAGTGACACACCCTTTGGTAAGCTTAAGGGTATGTTAAACAAAGTTGAATTGGATTTTGTAACATTGGAGAAAGTAGTGGATATAAAAGTTTTAAACAAATTTAATGAGATGAGACTTCAAACCTTTTTGAAAACAATTGAGGCTAATAGGGAAATTTTGAAATCTGTGGTAAAGAGTGTTGAGGATGCTTTAGATGAAGGTGGCAAGATCTTTAAGTCATGTCTCATTTTACTCAAATTTACAATAGACATTGACAAAAAGATAAGGGAATATGAATGGTAGTTAGCTGCAACTTCACAATCTTTTGTCCCTCTTTCAGTTTTTGCTAGCAGTCTTGAAGCCCAAATTATGAATCTAACAGACAAAATCAAGAGCTTGAATATAGAGAAGGAGTGGTTAATAGGTAGAGTGGGAGAATTAAGGAGTCTAATCACTCCCCGATTAGACACTTTGCTTGGAGCACAACAGGATGCAGTAACTACTTTGGAAAAAGATGTACCGACAGATCTTAAGGGTGTAGAAGTTCATGCATACATGTCATGTGCCTTAATTAACGTCTTGGATTGTTTCCTAAGAGGATGGAATGAGTATCTGAATTCCTTGGAGGTAGCTTATGTAGATATTTTCAAGTTTTTGTAGATTACTGTACATATTCTTTTGTATATAAGTTTTGGCAGATTCCTACCTTTTTCATTGATGTCAAAGGGGGACAGAGTGGTGAAAAATGGTGCACATTCTTAGGGGGAGTTAGTTGAGTGTACAGATTTTCAAATTGATTACAGTTTTGGATTCTTGGAGCACTTGTCATTTTTCACAGTGTTGCCATCAATGTCAAAGGGGGAGATTGTTGGAAAGAGACGTTATTTAGGTGATGGTAGATGCTTGGAGATTACTTAGGGGTTGTCAGTGATGGAAACTCAGCTTAGTAATCCTATCTGATACCTATAGATTTGGTCTACCAAAAGTCATATTGACTTTAGGCATTAGTCTGAGAGAGTATGAACAAAGTTTATAGAATTGTTTTTGGGAGTGATTGAGTGCAATTTCACATGCACATCTTGAGTTTTGGTGATCTGGTACTTGACAGTAGAGCAAAACAGAGCAATTTCTTAGAGCAATGGCGGTGGATCATTATGAGATTAACCGAAACTGATTCAAGGTATTTATAGATGCTATATTCCATTTTAGACATTGTATTTTCTTATATATCTCATTTGTAGGATAGTGAGCGCTCTGGGGTTGCAACCCTATTTTGTAATTGAGTAGTGAGCTCTAAGCAGTGAGCCTGAATGCAAGCACATTCCACTTTTGTAATATTGTTTTACTATTGGTCATAGTATAGTAATATTGTGGGTACTCAATCTCATTGTGGTTTTTCCCTTGCCGGGTTTCCATGTAAAAACTCTAGTGTTATGGTTGTGTGGTTATTTGCTTTGTGTTTCTGCATTATAGTTTCTTTTCTTTGCCTCTGATGGTTGAAGAATCGGTTTAATAAACTAGTAAATTGCAAAACACTTATTCACCCCTCCTCTCAGTGTTCATTGATTCCAACTTTAGATGCATAGGCCATAGGGAAACAAACAAGATTTTTTTTACTGAAGCTCTTCCAATAAAAAATTTCGTTAGTTGTCTTTCTCTATCAAAATGGTAAAAGAGTCCTTACATGATTTGGGTAAAAGACTTATAAGTTTAAATATTACCAATGATAGTCCAAAGAAACGTATAGTTATAGTGAGCCCAGAAAGAACCTCAAAATAAGATAGTATAAATTTAAGTCTCTAGTAGCCCAACATGATAGTGAGACATGTAAGAGAATGAGGGATTTCATAACACAAACCCTACTTAAGCCTTGTTTCTGTCATGAGGTACAATAACAAAAAAGATATGGGAACAAATATTAGACCTCAAGATGCAACACACGAGGATACTTGTCAAAATCATTCAAGAAATAATAAGCTCTAGGACAATGTTGAGAATCTTAGGAGAGACAATAATAAAACCATCTTTAGGGTTGGGGAGGTATGAGATTTTGAGTAGAAAATTTATAATAAATATGTAGACAGTGGTCTCACTTAGCATGGTAGCCTCTCCAAATCTTATTGACAACATTCTAATAGAATATAGGTTATGGTCATGGTATTCATAGCAACCTAGATAATACAAATACATTAGATCTTAGCCAAAGTGAAATCACAAGACAAAATACAATACCTAGAGACTCTCATGATAGGCAAAACTAGACAATCATAAACAAAGAGGTTATAAAACATCAAAAAGACAATCAATAGTGATAACAAGGCTAACAGACAATCATCCGGTTTTGTTGAAGGCAGTGGGGTGAACTCACAATAATGGTTCCCACTTTTTTGCCACTTTTGACACTAAGATGTACATTTTTAAAATAATCTTCAACTTCTGAGAACTATAACTTTTAAACTATTAAAAATTTGAAGATGATGTAAATTAGTGATTTCTAGCATTTTGTTTGTAGATTCTATATACATTTTTTTCAATTTTTTTGAAGGATTTTTTTAAAAATTTTCCATCTCCCTCGAAAAGTAGTTTTTTACAACAAACTACATTTTTTAAGAGTGAAGTGCCTCCCGAAATGTATAACTTTTTTTCTATAAATGATAAAAACTCAATTCTTTCAAATTTTGGTTTGTAACATCAATATCCAGGGCTTGCATTTGGTTTTATAGTGATATGTTCAATATTTTTCATTTTATAAAGTTTTGAAGTCCGACTAGTCATAATTCAAACATAGGTTTACTTTTGAACACATAACTTGTTCTATATAAATCGAAATTCAATTTTTCTTTTTTTGTTAGAAAGAAGACATCAATACTAGGGGCATAGATATTTTTTAGAATTTTTTTGAATTAGTTTCTTATTTTTCCCAATGCGTTGAACAGAGAAGTTCATATTCGATGAAAAACCAATTTTCCATAAAATTAAAAAAACAAGAACATAATAAATTCAAAATATAACAAAATTATACTCGTTAGAAAGCTTGCTTCGAGTACTACCATCTAATATTTTTGGGTTATCAAGATTATTTCATTCGTGTATTGATCCAGAGCTCCGAAGTCATTAATTCTTCAGAACTCTGAAATTTTTTGGGAGAAACCCTTAGTTTGCGGTTTCAAACGAACACGAGTTCGAGCGAATTTGGTTCGCTCGAACCCAAAATGGTTCAAGCAAACCCCCATTCGCTCGAACCAATGAGCTTGATTTTGGCACGCACATTTTTGTAACTATCATGTTCGAGCGAACCCAACAATTTTTAACTGTCGGCTTTCGTTCGAACTCTGGCCGACGCATTTTTTGTTTTTTTTTTTCATTTGTGGAATCGTATAAATATCCATAAATTTTTTTCGTTTTTTATCACCCAAATGATTAAAATAATTCGCATTTTTGGATGAAAGAAGACATTTGAAAATTATTTTGAAGGCAATAATTTGAAGGTTTTTTGTAAAAGCATGGGAAACAAGAAGAGAAGGCAAAATAAGTCTTCAAGGAATTATTCTCCCGAAACGGAAGAAAGATATCGAGAACAAAGAAGACAAAGATATCATTATGCAAGTATGTATTTTTAATTTAATATGTATTACGTATCAATTAATTAGAATTCAATATTTTTTATCTAATATTTTTAATAGGATTAAAAATAATTTTGTTTTAATTGGAAAGCATAATTAATTTGAGATAATACATGTGTATTTGCAAATTTCAAATTCCATCAACTTGCTTGTTGTGTAATTGTATTTTTCTTCTATATAATTAAGTTCATTTATAATAGATAAGACCTATTAAGTCATAAAATTCATAAGACCTATTATGTCATAATTTCTAGGTTCTAAATTATATATATTGAATATTTAATCTACATGTACAAGTAATTTCATGTGATAGGTCCTTTAATATCACATAATATATCTGTCTTAAGGGTAGTTAAGTATATTAATTGTGAAATGTTTTTTCAAATGTGGTCATATTGATTTTAATAATAAGGCCTATTAGGACTATTACATTGATTATAGGTCTTAAATGTGACATAACTTTATAACCTATTAAACATGTTGAATAATTTAGGTGAACTATTTATATTCAACTTCACGTACATGCAAAAACATTTCAGATTAGGAGGTCTATTATGCAATAATAGGTCTTAAATATACACACATGTGACAAATTATAGTCCACTTACATTATGGTCCATAACAAATTAATATGAGGTCACCTAAGTTATCGTATGCATGCATCAAAATATTTGTACTTTTAATTTTCAAAATTGGAATTTCTAATTTATCAAAATTTTATTTTATGTGTTAAATTAGTGCTCAAAATTAGAGATTGAACTTTAATCCTAACCTGAGAACAAATTGAACTTTAAACATAAACAGGTAATTTAATTAGAGTTATAACAATAAGGTCCTGAAAGTAATTAAATTTAATAAACCAAATTGAATGGGCTAATTTTAACATGTAAAGCTTTAAGCCAAATTCATCCCTATTCTTAATCCTAATTGAATAATCTCTGATTAATTCAAGAACCTTACACAAACTCTTAAATTATGTGCAGAACGGGCAAACGAACCTGTTGAAGAACACAATATAGTTGATGAACATAGGGAGGAGATTGTCCAAGTTGAACCAATGGAGACCTTTGAAGGAGAGGGGTCAGGCTCCTTACCTCCTACCACTGATATGGATGAGCATATTGTGGATCTAGCTAAACAGGTGAAGAGAAATATTTCTTATAAAAATTTAGATCATTTACTTGAAATGGATGTGGATGAGTTGAAATGTCTCAGTGAAGAACCTAGACATACTAAAAGGAGGTCAATGAATAAAAGTGGAAAAGAAATAATGTCGCATTTCAACAATCTTGATACTACACTAGAAAAAGCTCAATTGTTATCAATTGTACTTACTCATAAAGACTTAATAGATCCAATGAAATTGTTGGGTATAGATACAACAAGTCAAAAGAGGAAATCTTCTCAGCTACAAAAATCTATTGTTGATAATGTTAAGAAAGGTTTGGTGAACATTGGTAAAAAATCTCGAAAACTAGATAAGACCATTTCAAGAAGAGTGATGTTGACATCTTTAGTAAATGAAAGATTGCCTCAAAAAAGACAAATCTCTTCACTGTCATCTGAGTTTGGTTTTAGTAGAAGGACAATATCTAAATATGTTAAAAGGAGAAAGATTTTGGATGATACTACCTCAGAAGGGAATTGGGCAATTATGTGTAGAGCTCCTTGTTTTGATAGAATTGAAGATGTTGTTAGGAACTTTGTGACAAGTTTTTGGAATGATAATACTCGCCCTTCATCAAATAGTAGAGATGTTATCAAGCAAAGGATTGGTCCTGATCGTTATGATCTCCATGTAAAACATTGGATAGACACAACAAAACATGAATTGTATGTATTGTTTACTAAAACAAACCCTCATATAAAGATTGGACAAACCATGTTTGAACGGTTAAGGCCATATTATGTGAAGTTAAACAAAGTTTTCGAAACTTGTTGTTGTCGTTATCACATCGAATTTGACTTGTACTATCAGGTGTTTCGAAAGATTAGAGAAGATAATGATGGTTATGAAAATGCTCCTCCTAAACGAACAAGTCAATTCATAGCATCCATCTTATGTGATAAATCAGATGATAATGCAACCGGTCAAATAAATTGCATAAGAAGAATTTGTGGAACATGCGGGGACTTGGCTAAATTGCCTTTGAGAGATGAAGATACTGACATGAGGAAGATGGTAAATTGCAAGAGTTACAAGTACCAAAAATTTGAAACAAAATTTGGAAAGGAATCTACAAGACTAGATTATGTAGAAGAGGAAATACCTATTGGAACATTTATGGAAAATTTTCGTAAGTTGATAAAACCATACATATGCCATGGTTTTTTTGCCAAGTGGCAAGCAGAACAATTTAAAAGATTAAGAGACACTTTCCCACTTGGAACTATTCTATCTGTAGTTGACTTCGCAGAGAATTACTCTTTTGCACATCAAAAAGAGATTCAATCAAAGTATTACTTTTCAAAGCAAATCACTATTTTCGTGCATGTGTGTTATCGACATGCACAGATGAATTTGGATGGTGTTGATAGTACATTTGAAAATCGTGTCATTAAGAAAGAGTACCACTTCTATATCAGTGATGATAAGGAGCATGACACACTTTTTGTACAACATTGCTTTAAGAAGTTTTTTGAATATTTGAAAGATAAAGGCATAACAATAGTTAAACATTTTGTTTGGTCTGATGGATGTGCGGCACAATTTAAATCTTCGAGGCCATTTTATGCACTATGTAGATATCATCGAAATGACAAAATACCACATGTTTAGAGTTTTTTTGAGAGTGGTCATGGAAAGGGTGAACATGATGGTGCAGGAGCTTGTATCAAATGTGCTCTAAGAAAGCATCAAATAAAGTACATAGGAGAATGTATAGAAAATGCACATGATGTTGTTGAATGGTGTAAGAAACACTTTGAGCAACCGAATTATCCTGGGGAATCATCATCGAGAACATATAAGCCCATTCCATATAGAGTGTTTTGGGAGATAACTGGTACGTGTTCTCTTTTAGTATTTTATTTAATTTTTGTAATTTAACAACTTGATCTACATGTACATTCTTGTACACATGTACATTTTGCAGATGTGGATAGAAAATCAATGCATGGATGCAAGAGTGTGGAGAGGACAAGATCTTTGCATTGTGTCATGAGTACAGATAATCGCCCATGGACATTATACACTAGGGATTATTCATGTTTTTGTTCTGAAAGCATTTTTGAAAACTATGTTGATTGCAAGAACCAAGAGCTTGGATATGTTAGTGAATGGAAAATGGTGCCACTAGATGTTTCTGACACATACAAGGATTCAAATGAGGATGAAAACTTTGAAGACATTCCTTTGATTTCTGTTGATTACGATCATATTTCAGGATTGATTAAAAAAGGTACATACATGATGTACACATGTAAACATTTCCTTAAAAATGACATATAACTTAGAATTTATTTAACTTGTGTCAAATTGCAGGAGATATTTTTGCAGTCATAGCAGAAGATGGAAATATAGAAGGTGTTAGTTATTATTTATTGTGTTGCACAGAAGAGACAAAGAAGTTATCAAAATCTGAGATGAGTGATGGAATGTCATTTCCCATAGGTTTGAGTTCTGATTTGAATATGTACATGTACATGTACAAATCGCTTATGTGAAATTTTTTAATTTCTCACGTTTCTTATATACATGTATATGCAGGATCAGTTGTAGTGCAAGGGACATATTTCAAACAAGTTAAAATTGTTCAACATGGGATTCATTTCACTGAATACCAAATTGACAACAAGGTATATCAGTATAGTCACTTGGTCATTGTTGTTGGCCTAATTCTTCAAACAATTCCACGTCGAGGGCGGTCTCAAAAGTGGAGACTAGATAGTGAAGATCATGACAAAATATTAAGTGTTATTGAAGAGCGTTGTGAACCACTTGATGTGGTATGAACTATATATACATTTAGTAATCCACATGAATTGAATTTTAATGTAAGTTCAAGATAAATTCTAGATCTCAAGTAACTTGTTTTGAAACTAAAGGATAAATTTTTTTTAAGTTTATTTATACATTATATCAAATTAGGATGTATTTAAATGTGCATGTTTAATTGTATTTGTATTTAATTAAAAAATGCATATTTAAATTAGAATGTAATATGTACATTTGTAAAATTGATATTTAATATGGAATTAGGACATTCACATGTTGTGAACTATTTAACTACAATATACATACCTAGAAGCTCACATACCTACAATATACATACCTTTGTAATATACATGTACTGGATGTGAACTATTCAATACATGACCTATTAAGTTTAGTTTGTTCATTTCATACATATTCTTTTGTTTGAAAATCTTGAAACATGTATAATCATACATACTCTTTTACATTTGAAAATCATTTCATGTATTTAAATCTAATAGATAATCAAACATGTATAAATCTAATTAATACAATCAAGATAAATTCTAGATCTCAAGTAACTTGAACATTTGAAACTAAAGGATAAATATTTTTTAAGTTTATTTATACATTATATCAAATTAGGATGTATTTAAATGTGCATGGTTAATTGTATGTAATTGTATTTGTATTTAATTAAAAAATGCATATTTAAATTAGAATGTAATATGTACATTTGTAAAATTGATATTTAATATGGAATTAGGACATGCACATGTTGTGAACTATTTAACTACAATATACATACCTAGAAGCTCACATACCTACAATATACATACCTATGTAATATACATGTACTGGATGTGAACTATTCAATACATGACCTATTAAGTTTAGTTTGTTCATTTCATACATACTCTTTTGTTTGAAAATCTTGAAACATGTATAATCATACATACTCTTTTACATTTGAAAATCATTTCATGTATTTAAATCTAATAGATAATCAAACATGTATAAATCTAATTAATACAATCAAGATAAATTCTAGATCTCAAGTAACTTGAACATTTGAAACTAAAGGATAAATATTTTTTAAGTTTATTTATACATTATATCAAATTAGGATGTATTTAAATGTACATGTTTAATTGTATGTAATTGTATTTGTATTTAATTAAAAAATGCATATTTAAATTAAAATGTAATATTTACATTTGTAAAATTGATATTTAATATGGAATTAGGACATGCACATGTTGTGAACTATTTAACTACAATATACATACCTAGAAGCTCACATACCTACAATATACATACCTAGATGTAATATACATGTACTGGATACATGAACTATTCAATACATGACCTATTAAGTTTAGTTTGTTCATTTCATACATACTCTTTTGTTTGAAAATCTTGAAACATGTATAATCATACATGTTCTTTTACATTTGAAAATCATTTCATGTATTTAAATCTAATCTAATCAAACATGTATAAATCTAATTAATACAATCAAGATAAATTCTAGATCTCAAGTAACTTGAACATTTGAAACTAAAGGATAAATATTTTTTAAGTTTATTTATACATTATATCAAATTAGGATGTATTTAAATGTACATACATGTTTAATTGTATGTAATTGTATTTGTATTTAATTAAAAAATGCATATTTAAATTAAAATGTAATATGTACATTTGTAAAATTGATATTTAATATGGAATTAGGACATGTACATGATCTGTGAACTATTTAACTACAATATACATACCTAGAAGCTCACATACCTACAATGTACTGGATGTGAACTATTCAATACATGACCTATTAAGTTTTGTTTGTTCATTTCATGTATAATCTAATATAATCTAATATAATCAAACATGTATAATCTGATCAAACACAAACCAGGTATAAAGTATAATCTAGAGTCTAAACAAGTCGTTGTACATGCATGAAATATACAATCTAATCAAACATGTATTTAAATCTAATTTAATCAAACATCATGTACATAAATCTAGAATATAATCAAACATGTATAAATCTAATATAATCAAACATGTATAAAACTTATAAAGTATAATCTAGAGTCTAAACTCCATGTATAAAGTATAAAGTATAATCTAGAGTCAAACACAAACCAGGTATAAAGTATAATCTAGAGTCTAAATTCCATGTATAAAGTATAAAGTATAATCTAGAGTCAAACACAAACTAGGTATAAAGTATAATCTAGAGTCTAAACTCCATGTACGTGCATGAATATATATAATATGAAAGTATATAAAAAGATAAATGTAAATGAGCTATAAAGTCTGGAGCAAATCAACAGGGATCATGTCAGCTACGAACTGAGCGACCATCTGAGGGGGAGTCCTGCAAAAGTAGAATTTATTTAAATATTAAATATAATATATCTATCTCTCTAGATGTGCATGTACATCAAATATATATACCAAAAACCATAACTAACCTGTACACTAACAACATCTAAAGAATCTCTCCTATGCACATGCTCAGAGCTCAAGGAAGGAGTGACATGAGCTAACTGTCAATTTAAGGATTAGTCCACAATCAATTTAAATGATCTACAAATTAAAACTTAGAACTCTAGATTATTTATTAAACATGAGATCTATATATATAGATTTATCAGGTACAAATTTGCAATGTATGTATACATATCTTCTAAAATTTTAAACGCACATGTACATGTACATACCTGTGTATCACCTGGAGTAGGCTGTATAGTTTGATCCTTTCCCGTGATCATATCAACAACATCACTCGTGCCTGCATATCTCTCTCTAGTTGTACGTATCACTGAGGAGTGCAAGGGGCTAACTAGATGAGTGGGCATCGTGGATGAAGTGTCTGACTGTAGTAGCATGTCCATAAATCCAGTATGGCTCAAATCTCTCAGCTGATCCTCAAATGAGTCCAAACCCTCATCTGTGATATGTACCTGATCAGCTCGTATCTCCTCCTCAAATGAATCCAACCTGCCCTCATCTGTGATATGGAGCTGATCAGCTCGTAGCTCCTCCTCTGCAGCAACAGAGTGATCTGTAGGTGGGTCAGTGCCTGGAGCATGCGTAGAGTGATGAGAATGTTGTGACTGCCTCGGGGTATGCGTCGATGCCGCTGTAGCCTGACCATTTCTGAGAATCTCCTCTCTAACATCACCCAATGGTATCCCAAGTTGAGATGAAATAAAACTATAAGCATGTAGTAGGTCCTCGGCTAAATACTGCGACATCTGTACATGTCTACTACCTCTGACTATACCTGCTACCTCATCTGGGGAGGGGATGCCAGCAGAAATATACCGATCATCTAAATCTGAAGCCCCCCCATGACTAGAAGATGCATGATCTATGGATGATCACGAACGTGGTCGACTCATCATATATCTGCCCACCCTGTCAGAAGATATGGTGGTTGTTGCTGATGCAATCTGTCCAATCCTATCAATTGCTTCTCTCTGAGAAGCAATCACAACGTGATCCGCTATGGGTGCCATGGCTGGGACTACTGCAAGAAATCTCTGGCCAGCAAGGTCCCTGTGTCTAGGTGGAGCTCTGTCACGCCTACGATATGCATCTCTATTAGCAATCCTGCCCCTCCCCTGTCCATAATATCTTGGAATATCAAGGTAGTTTGGTTTCATCTGACAATGAACCTCAGCAAATACCTACTGTGCAAAGTATAATGGAATCTGGTCGTTATTAGGATAACGAACATGGGCTGCTAAGAATCGTGGGTAAATCAGTGATGCAACCTGTGGGTTGATACATCTGGTAACCTGATATCCCCTCACCTTACTCTTCTCCTAATATTGTGGGAAGCATCTCTCCTTGATGGTCTCCTTCGAGACCACCCCCACCACATCAGCAAAAGAATGAGGACCCCTCACCTCACTCCTCAACTATCTATATATATCCTCTATAACCTCGAGTGAGAATGAGGTATGAGATACTAAGCGGTCCCTCAATGTCCGCAAACTATCAAAAATGGGCGTGCACGTACTCTTGTACACGCCATCAGTACGAGGGTCATCTAGTATGGCCCTCAACCTATGCAACTCCCGATCACTGTAATGAAAGATAGTAGCAATGTCGGGCAAGGGGGGATCCTACTATGGAGGATCCTGCTATGGTGGCTCCTGATGTGGAGCCTGCACAGGTGGATCCTGATGTGGAGCCTGGGCAGGTGGATCCTGATCAGGAGCCTGCGAAGGTGGATCCTGATCAGGAGCCTGCGAAGGTATATCCTGGGATGCCATCTATCTAGGTACATGTCATAAAGTTAAAATAAATACGTAAGCAGAGAGAGAGAGAGATCATTTTCATGAGAGAGAGAGAGAGATAATTTTCATTTTCAAAAAATACATGTAAAAATTTCAAATATTTCAATGAGAGAGAGAGAGAACATATATTTCAGATCTAGAGATAACATATATTTCAGAGAGATAGAGAGATCTAACATGTGTACATATTTAAATCTTTGACATACATAAAAAATTCAAGAATAGAGAGATCTAACACATCATATGTTAGGACACTATATTATACTAAGGGGAATGTCATATGTATAGTAGGATGTTATAAGGGGTCATATGTGACCTACTAGGGGGTCACGCATGTGTTAATGCATGTGTGACCCCTTAGGACAACATACGACCCCTTAAGACACTATGTGACCCTAAGGGGAATGTCATATGTACAGTAGGATGTTATAAGGGGTCATATGTGACCTACTAAGGGGTCATGCATGTGTTAATGCATGCGTGAGCCCTTAGGACCACATATTCAACCCCTTAGGACACATAGGAAATGTCATATGTACAGTAGGATGTTATAAGGGGTCATATGTGACCTACTAAGGGGTCACACATCTGTCAATGCATGCATGACCCGTTAGGACCACATACGACCCCTTAAGACACTATGTGATGAACTAAGGGGTATGTAGTTCACACTAGGATTTTATAAGGGGTCATATGTGGTTCTAACCACATATGACCCCTTAGGACACTATATGATCCTAAGGGGAATGTCATATGTACAGTAGGATGTTATAAGGGGTCATATGTGACCTACTAAGGGGTCACGCATGTGTTAATGCATGTGTGACCCCTTAGGACAACATACGACCCCTTAAGACACTATGTGATGGACTAAGGGGTATGTCATTCACACTAGGATTTTATAAGGTGTCATATGCGGTTCTAAGGGGTCATGCATATGTTATAACACATGCATGACCCCTCAGGACCACATATGACCCCTTATGACACTATGTGATCCTAAGGGGAATGTCATATGTATAGTAGGATGTTATAAGGGATCCTATGTGACCTACTAAGGGGTCATGCATGTGTTAATGCATGCGTGACCCCTTAGGACCACATACGACCCCTTAAGACGCTATGTGATGGACTAAGGGGTATGTCGTTCACACTAGGATTTTATAAAGGGTCATATGCGGTTGTAATGGGTCACGCATGTGTTAAGACACTATTTGATGGACTAAGGGGTATGTCATTCACACTACAATTTTATAAGGGGTCATATGCGGTTCTAAGGGGTCACGCATGTGTTATAACACATGTGTGACCCCTTAGAACCACGTATGACCCCTTAGGACACTAGATGTGATCCTAAAGGGAATGTCATACATTTACACTACTATGTTATATGTGATCCTCTATGACCTCCTAAGGGAACGTATAGTGTCATATGTGGTCTTAAGGGGTCATGTTGTGCGTGTAATAGGATGTGAAAATTGGTCACATTGTAGAGGAAATTTAATTTGTTTAAATTTGTTATCTAAATTTTCTAATGTTTATTTAAATTAATTTTTCTAACGTTTTTCTTTTTTTGCTAATGTTTTTCTAAGTTCTGATTTACTACAGGTTAGTTTTCTATGTTTTTCATAACAATTTTTTAAAATGTCAAAAAAAATATACATCTATACAATTATGTAATTTTAAAAACAAATTGACACATTTCAATCAAAACATTAAATTATCAAACATTTTTCTAAAATAATGAAAAACAATCAATTATCAAACATTTTTCTAAAATGTTGAAAAACAATAACTATATACAATTATTTAATTAAAAAAATAAATTAACAAACAAATTATTTACAAATTTAATAAAAAAAGAGATTATTAAACCAAACAAAGGGTTATTTTGTGCACCTGATATAACAAAGGTCGAAAACTGAAATAGGAAAGATACTAACTACTGCAGACAAAGTTTGGTGACGTGATGCTGACGACTGGTTCGATCCAACCCCCACCAGACAGAAAAAGTCAAATTTGATAATGACCTTTTAACTGTCATTTTCGATATTTATAAAAAAAATTTAAAAACCCTAACCGCAACGGGTTCGAGCGAATGGGGGGTTCATTAATATTAAAGTGGGTTCGCTCGAACCCAAAAGTTACGTGATGTTCGAGCGAACCCAAATCAAAAGGTTGGTTCGCTCGGACTCCCAGGGGCAGTCCGAGCGAACATTTCCATTTCGCTCGAACACGGGCAAATCCAAAATTCCCACTTTTGCCAAATTCCTTCGTTGGCAAAAGTGGGAACCAGCTTTGTGAATTCACCCAGTGAATAGTTATTTCATGACATAGCATTATTCGATTTATGAATAAATCAAGGTGTACAATGAAAGAGGGGAATTGAAGAGATGCCTACCAAGTGTAGTGTCATAAAATTGAGACCCTATCAATTTTTGACCGTATTAGGGTCCTCACACATGTGAAATCGAATCCCCTAGCCTGATCAGAGACTGGAGACTGCTCAACCCTCAGAATCTACTTCTCCCTTTGCCTCCACACCACCTTATTTGCACTCTGCCCTAGAGAAAGGGGCAGGACAGGGGTGTGGCACCCCTGTACCGCCCTAGGATAGGGGCGTGGTTCCCTTGTCCTCCCAGGATAGGGGTGTGGCACCCTTTTCCCTGCCCTATTTTGGGGTAGGATCCTTTCCTGAGCTTGCATTGTAGGTTGTGTAGTGAGCGAGAAAACTTCCCCGATGTCATCCTGAATTTAAGTTACATTTGCCCTCTCATTTGGATAATTTCAATAAGTTGGATAAGTTGGATGAGTGGAAAGTTTACATGAGATCAAGCATTCAAGAGCATTCAAGCATTCAAGCATTCAAGCATTCCTTTCAAGCATTGAGCATTCTCAAGTCTCCCTTCAAGGCTAGGTGTTGCATTCAAGACAAGGATTCAACCATTGAAGAGGAGATCTCTTTCAACATTCAATTCCACACAAGCATTTCTATCAACATTGCTATCACAACCTCCCTTCAGGTGATTTACATTTCAGTCTTTCATTTACATTTACTTGCAAGTACTTTCTTTCATTACTTGGTTAATTCCAAAATTGGGGTTTGACCTGAAGGAAAACCCCCAATCCCAACCCCTTTTCCTCTCTTTTATGTGCATAGGTTGTAGGTGTACAGTTGTACTTTCGGATTTTGGACTCCATTTGCAAGGGTGGAAAAACCCTTTTCATTTCGCGGATTTTTTGGAGGACCGTGTACATTCCCGCCACGGTCTTGGCAACTTTTCCTCAAATTTGTAGGATGGTTTCGTCTCGACATATTACTACCAAATCTAGGTGTACAGCTTCATCCCATACTCCAATCTCAAGTTATAATCAGTTCTTTAAAAATTGTTTTGTTTGTCAAATTCAATTTCCTCATTGTGTTGTTCAATTTACAATTCAAATTTCCAAAATTAAGAGGTTACTTGTTCAACCCCTAATTTTTAAAAATCATCTTGAACTTGTGCAAAAATTGGATTTCCATTTAATTTTCAGATTTATGATTGTTTTCAGACTTGTTTTCATTCCTAGAATTCAAACTTTCAATTTTCCTCCTTTTTCCCAAAATTCAAATTTCAAAATTAAGTGGTTAGGTCATAAAATCCTAATTTTTAAATTTAATTGGATTTTGTGTGAATTTCAATCAATTTCATTCAAATTCAGATTTCTAAACATTTTCCAAGGTGTCCCTATCCAATAGGTTTGACCTTTTTCAAATTTGCAATTCAATTCCTTTTTTCTTCAAAACCCTAATAGGGTCCTATTTTTAAATTTGAACCTTAATTTCCCCCATCTAGAAATTGTAAAATTCACCAATTTTTGGGGGTTAGCTTTGAAATCATCATAATATTCATCCCTGAAAATTTCAAAAAAAGTTGGTCAGACCATTTGCATTCACGCCACAGCCCTCGGTTTTTTTCCTGAAATTTTGGGAGACTGTTATGACTGTATTTAATATCCTAAATCTAGAAGATTGACTGATTTTGTCAATTTTTGATCCTTCTACAATAGGATAAACCTCCAAAATTCAACATTTCAAATTTTAAGAATTTTTTTTAAATTAAGAGGTTAATAATAGTCTACCCTGATTTAAAAATTAAATGGTATTCCCTTGGCCCTAATTTTAAAATTCTAATTTCCTTTCATTTTTGGAAATTGTGTCATCATCTTCTTCCAACAAAGTTCAAATTGTTTAATCAGTATTTTTTTACATTTTGCATTAATCAGTTTTGTAAGCTTTGTTCCAAACTTTAAAATTCAAATTTTCCCTCTAGTGCATGAGTTTTACCACTATTAGTCCTACCTATACTATCCCCGTTAGACGAAGCATTAGAATTAAGGCCTCCCAAGGTTTAATTACCGAGGAGATGGAGCCTAATTTGGGTGACTTCTTTAATGAGGATCATGATAATTCTTCCCATCCTAATCATGTGCATATTCACCCCATTGATGAATCCCATGATGAAGAAGAAGCTTTAACTAGAGTCTCTATAGATAAACTTTCCACATTGGACAATTAATTTGATAACTTTCAACAATGGATGTCCCAAGAATACCCTAATAGTGAAGCTCTTCCATTAATTGAAGGTCTGAAGCACATGATTCAAAGTGATAAGAATAGAATTGATATATTGTATGGTATTGCATATATTGTTGATTCTAATGTCATGTCTATCAAGAGTTGTGTCAAAACCCTAGGTTATTCACAACCTTCAACAAAAGTCAATCCTTCAATTCCTTTGACTACTCTTATGACTAGTATTCCTACTTTTATCTCCAACATCATGGATACATCAACTCAAAATGTCATTCCTACAACCATTGGTCATGGGGGTAATCCCTCTTCTTCATTTAATCCTCCATCTTTACCTATGTCTTCCATAAGTGTTCCTATTATTCCTCAACGAATCAATGTGACACAAGGAGGCAATTCCTTCAACAACTTTGTTCCTCCTTTAAGTGTCCCTTTTCCTACCCAATCATCACCTATGGCTACTTATCATAATGTCCCACCACCTTATTCTCAGTCCATGCCTTCTTTCAATAACATCACACCACCTTCTCAATCAACTATGTCTAACATCAATTCTTCTACCAAAGTGACAATTAACAATCTTGCTCAAATCATGTCTTCCTTACAACAACAAATTGCTTCTATGAGTCAATCCAAGTTTAGTGTGCCCACCTTTGATGTTGCGAGCCCACTTTCTCTTGATATTTTTAAAGTCGTGCCACCTAAACATGTTGAGATCCCTCAAGTAGAACTCTATAATGGAAAAGGTGATCCTCTTATGCATGCCAAAACATTTCAAACCTTGTGTACCGATTTTGCATATGATCAAAGATTTCTTGCAAAATTATTTACAAGAACACTAAGAGATAAGGCTTTACAATGGTATTTCTCTTTTCCTTCTTACTCTATCATTTCCTTTCAACAACTAGCAAATGCTTTCATCCAACAATTTCAAAATAACATTGGTCCTAAAATCACTTTGACTGATTTAATGCATTGTAAACAAGGTGTTAAAGAAAAAGTGACTGATTTCATTGGTAGATATAAGCATTTGTGTGCTCGATTTTTGTTTTCATGTACCTGATAATGATATTCAATGGATTTTAATTTCTAATTTACAAAAAGATGTCAGGGAAAATCTTCTTTTCTCTGAGTTTACTTCCTTTCCACAATTGTGCGCAACACTCCACAATTATCAACTGGTTGTGAGTCAAATGGAGCAATCTCCTCCTATGGCCTTGAGTGATAAGGGGGAGAGTGTTCAACAACCATTTGTGAAGTTCAAACCAACAAAAATCTTCATCAAGTTCAATGATACAATCAACAACAACAATGTGAATGCTACAACAAGTGTGCCTTCTATTTCTAATTTTTTCCAAAGAGAAAGAAAGTTTACTCATTTGAATGAATCTTTACATAGTATTATGTCTCAGTTGTTGCAAATAAATGTTATCAAACTTCCTCATATAAAACCAGTTGATCCTTCTAAACTTGCATCCCCTTATGTTGATAAAAATTCATTTTGTCAATTTCATCATTAGCCTGGTCATGATACTGAGAAATGTTTTGCATTGAAGAATAAGATTCAAGATTTGATTGATAATTATACTATATTTGTGGCAAGTGTGAATGATAAAGGGAATAAATCAGTAGCTCCTCCTAATCAAAATCTTAAGATTTTCACTGATCCCTTGCCTTCTCATACCTCTAACATTATTGAGATTATGCCTAATTCTTTCTCTTCTGAAGAATTCACCTCTATGGCTCCGAACTTAGTTAATATGGTAGAAAAACAAGATACACCTAAGGATCCTTGTATTACATTTGACCCTAGCGAGACCATTAAAGCACCTGATGGCCCTTTATACATAGTTGCAAAGGTTAAGGATAACCCTTACCGTAGTTCCTTATTGATCCCTCTTGCATGGTTAATGTCATAATTGAAGAGTAACTTTTCACTTTACGATTGCATAAACCAATATATGATGGTTCTAATGTGGTTGTGAAGTTATTTGATGGATTCTCTTGTCCTACCATTGGCTCTATCACCCTTCCTATTGAATTTCATACTAAATCCATTAATGTTGACTTTATTTCAATACCCTCTTCTGAGCAATTCTATGTGAAGTTGGGCTATCCTTTGCTATCTTCCATGAAGGCTATTGCTTTTCCAATCCACAAGTGTTTGAAATTTCCTTACCATGGAGAAATCATAACCGTGAACCATAGCTTATTTTTTCCATCCGAAAGAAGCCCTAGTGTTCCTATTGATTTCTTTTGGCCTAAACAATTTCAATCTCTTCCATCAAGGAGCGATTCTCTTTTTCAATCTTGTCAAAAATGGAAGAGAGATATGATCTTATCCTTAAGTCAACCTAGATCTCCAACATAATACATTCCTATTATTCTTCAAGATGAGGTCCTTCCCCTCACGGATAGAACTAATCTCCCTCCTAAGGAAGATCGTCAACCTATTCCTATGGATGTGACTATACCTTCTCCTAAGGAGAACAACAATATTCCTCCTAAGGTTAGACCTATACCTCTTCCTCATGATGGACCTGGTCTTCTTCCTACACCTACCATTCCTCCTATCTATAGCGTAGTTCCACCTCCTTCCTCTTATCAAGAGAAGAGGCCTGATTCTCCTCTTGTTCAACCAAAAAGACCTCAACCTAAACCTTCAACTATCAAGGAGAGAAGAATTCCTACTTTTTCAAGTGTTCCTCCTCCTTCTCAGCCTTCCACTAAGACTCGATGGAATCATTGTGTGAGAGAACATTGATGAAGATGTCATGTTCAAGCTCGTGAAGCTATCCCTCAAAATACACAATTTCCTTAGACTCCGACAGTTGACATGATTCCCTTTTCTCCTAAGCAAGATGTTCAACCTACATCTCCAAATTGTAAGTTGCACAAAACATGTAATGATTTTACTCCTATTCATGTTCTTTCTCCTCTTTCTCTAAACTTTGATGAAGAAATGGGTGAAAGTGTTATTTATGATAACAATACAACTCCTAATGCTTCTGATAGTGAGTATGAATATGTTGATGTGAACAAGCATTTATCAACTGAATTTTCAAAAACCCTAATCCTAGCTCCTAGAATCGAACAAAGTGACTTACAACATGAGCATAGTCCTTGTTTGGATCTTGTGATAGCTCCATCTACTTTGCTCGATGTCGCTCCTCTGGTATGTTTCTTGCCTTCTTGAAATAATGATCAACAAGATTAGGAGGTGGATGTCATGCTAGATTAGCAATATTAGCACTGTAGATCTTCTCTCTCCTTTCTTTCTCTTTTGTGACCATTCTTCTATGTGTATCCTTGTTCTTCTATTGTTCCCTAAATGTCTACTTGGGGGCGATTCAAAGCATTGAGATCTTTTCTTGGTCTCTTTCATGTTGACTCAAAAGACATTCTCTCTTCCCTTTCCTCTAAGGTAGTGTCCTTCTTTGGGGAATGTTGATTATTATATGCACATACATATATGATATACATGAGTTATCATACATAATACTGACCCCGAGGAAAGTGAAACTACCTCGTACCTCATGTTTTGTGTTCATTATCCTTGGGTTTATTCCTTGATTGCGGGCTAAATCCTTGCGATAACGTGCTTCCTTTCTTCTCTCTCTCTTGGGTGTATCCTACCTCAAAGCAATCATTCCTGATAAGGCGTGTGCGGTCGCTTTAACATGGGGGAATACACTCCCCTCATACTTTCATTCTTGATACTTAGAATTACTTAGTGAACTTTTTTTTGCTTTGTAATCTTTAGTATCCTTTCTTTCGTGACTCATAGTGAGGGGAAATTTTCTACTTGCAGTCATGGTTCTTTCCTTCTCGATCTTCCCTTTTACTTTGTCCATCGAAGTCATAATATCCTAAGTTCACTGGGGGCTTGGTGCATCTTGAAAAGTCTTTCAATCATGTTTCCTTGTACTTTACCTACAGTATTAGCGTATGCTCATGCTCCTGCTAAAGTGGGGGCTAAATGTAGTGGCATAAAATTGCAACCCTAGCAATCTTTGACTGCATTAGGGTCCTCATGCATGAAATATCGAATCCCCTAACCTGATCAGAGACCGGAGACTGCTCAACCCTCAGAATCTGCTTCTTCCTTGGACTATATATCACCTTGTTGTTGGTATTATAACAGACAATAAGAGATTGCTGGCATTTCAATTAGGATATTGAGAAGGTTGCTGATAATTATGGATATAACTGATTAAGGATGTTTACTATCTTCACAATATTATTTTGTCATTGATGTCAAGAAATTGATTTTCTGATTTAGTAGGATGTTGCCATATCCTAAGAAGTATGTTTGTGATGAATAAGGGGAGGAATAAGTTATTCAATGGGAAATTATTACCAAGTTAGACAATGATGAGATCATGTTGTTTAGATTGTTTTGATATCCTACATATGTTATTGTTTGTAAGGTTAATACTATACTATGTTACCGAGCAAGGAACCTAGTCGATAAAACCTAAGGAACCTAGTCAGTAAACCCTAAGGTTATCGCTATCGGTTAATGAAGGCGGAATGTCTACTGAGTGAAGTTTAGTATTCACCGAGTTGCAACCGAGTAATAACAGAATGTATTGGATGTATACATGCGTTATTTAATGATGGAAGCTGATGAGCTAGTTATGATTAAATGATTGATACAACGTGTATGAAGTTTGTTAAGGATCTATGGCAATGGAAGATCAGCAAGAAGATCTACAGCTCAGATTAAACAACAATACCCTAGCACAAGTTCCAAGAAATATATGCAAGTTCCAAGGCGAGGTAAAATGTTTTCCGATCGAAGGATACATTGAACCTGGTCAAGATTAAAGATCTGATGGCTATGATTGATCATGGGAAATGTGATCAAAGAGATTAAGCGGTTAGCAAATTGTTTATAAATAAGGAACTGTTGATAAACAATGTATGCAGGCAAGTGTAAGCACATGGATGCTACATAGTGATTACTGAGCACAGAAGCTTGAAGACCTGTTTCAATAACAGAGTAAGGAGCCCAACAGAGGGACAAGATAAGTCTTATGACTAGATTGTATTGAGCAAATAAGAATCTTCTTTAGCATTTTAGATGCAAAGTTGCAGACATACTCATTACTGTTGTTTATTTGTAAGTGACAGAAAATCTCTTAACCAAGTGGACTTAACAGTCTTATCTGTAAATCCTCTAGCAAGGTGACATTCTGATTGAGTGTTTGAAACCCTTTAACAAGGTCACCTCTAACAAGGTGAAGATCCTAACAGATCTGAGGGAAATCCCTTAACCGGGTCACATCTAGCAATGTGTTTGTAATCTTTAACAGGACTTGCTTTTAACCGAGCATACTCTAGAAGAGTATATTTCTTAGTGGGTCTGAAATCCCACAGTGGTTTTTCCCTATTTGCGTTTCCACGTTAAATCTAGTGTTATGAGTGTTGTTATGATTATGTGTTCTTAAGGTTGCATGTTTTACATTTTTTATTACATATATCTGTTTAAGCTACCGAGGTTGAATCTGTTGAATATATTGAAGATTAAGTTTGTATGATTCACCCCCCCTCTCATCTTGTTAGCTTGGCATCTGTACTTAACAATTAGTATCAGAACTATCAATTGGTATTAGAGCTTTTGACTCTGGAAGAAAAAGTTTAAAGGTACTTGAGGAAAAGATCCAAAGATGTATAAGAGGGATGCACCAAAGCTGAACAAGTCAAGCATCTGTACATGGTAGAAAAGGATGAAGCTGCACCTATCAGGAGTTGGAGAATATGTTGTATATTATCTGGAGAATGATTTCATTACACCTAGCACCTATCCATTGACAATGGAAGAGATAAAGGAAAAGGAAGAACATATTCAAGCAATGATTGAAATAACATCTGCATTAACCGACTCAGAGTGTAATGATCTAGAAGGCTGCAATGATGCCAAGGCAATGTGGGACAAGCTCATATCTGTGTATGGTGGTGATGAACATGTTCAAAGAGAAAAAGTGGATAGTCTAAGAGGACAACTTGAATCCATGAGAATGAATGAAGGTGAGAACATAACCCAGTACAATACAAGGTTAAAGGAGATTGTTAATCAAATCAAAGGAGCAGGAGGAACCATTGAAGAGAAGGATGTCACAAGTAAGTTATTAAGAACCCTTCTACCAGCTTATGCAATCCGAGTCTCTGCAATCAACAAATTGAGGTATGTACCCAATATGCTAGTTTCTTTGGATGCTACTATTGGTAAGCTACATGCATTTGAGTTAAGTAACTTTGATAACAGTGGGTCTTCGGTAAATAAAATTGAGTCTGCATTTAGTTCTTTTCATCTTGATGAATGTGATGATTACAATGATAGAAAGTATAAGTACTCTGAAGGGAATCATAGTGGAGCAAGTGAAAGATTTCACAAAAACATGGAGGAGGTACACAAACTTTATGAAGAAATCAGAAAGCAAGAAGAGTTTGAAGCACTATTAGCTAGAAGGCTACCGAGAGGAAAAGGTAAGTACAAAGGAAAGTTGCCTTTGAAATTTTTTAACTGTGATAGAATAGGACACATGGCTTCTAATTGCCCTGACAAAGAATCAAGTGAAAAGAGAGATTACTGAAATGATAGACAGAAAGATAATCATTACAGAGGACACTGAGACTTCAGAAGAAGAGATAAAAAGACATGTCTAATAGCTGATGAGGAATCTAATGATGATAAATCAGATGAAACTGATACAAAGGAAGTTGTTTATGTGGCTATCAAAGATGGATCAGATGAAGAAAGGTACGAAGAAAAAGATTTAATATCTCACATAAATACTAATGATTCTTGGATCATAGATAGTGGATGCTCACATCACATGACAGGTGATAAACACAAGTTTGTTATGTTAAAAGATAATGATGGAGGTTATGTAAGATTTGGTAATGATGCACCATGTTTGGTGAGAGGTAAAGGATCGATAACACTCTTGACAATGCTAAATGTAATGATGTTTATTGGGTTGAAGGTTTAAAATACAATTTGTTGAGTGTAGCACAGCTAAACAATACAAGATACCGAATAGAGTTTCAGAAAGGAATTGTCAAAGTTCATGACAAGCATGGGAAGTTAGCAGCTACCGAGACAAACAAAAGGTAACACATTTCACCTTGACTCAACTTAGAATAAGTGTCTATATGGAAAGATAGATGATACCTGGTCATGGCATAAAAGATTTTGTCGTGTAAATTTTGATAATCTGATCAAAATAAGCAAGAAGACCGAGTAAGAGGTCTACCGAGTCTTGAGAAACCTAAGAATGCTATATGCCAAGGATGCTAGATGGGCAAGATGACAAGATCAAGCTTTACAAGTAAGTCCTACACTTCTAAGGGAATTTTAGATCTTGTGCACATTGATCTTTGTGGTCCTATGAAAGTTCAGAGTTATTATGGTGATAAGTACTTCATATTATTTGTGGATGATTACTCAAGGATGATGTTAGTAATGTTTTTAAAAGAAAAATCATAAGCTTTTCAAATGTTTAAATGGTACAAGGCAAGAATTGAAAATGAAACAGGAAGACAACTGAAATGTCTTCGATTTGATAGAGGAGGTGAGTTCACTTTTGATGAATTTAACTTATACTGCAATGATCATGGTATAAAGAGGCAAGTATCTGCACCGAGAACACCCCAGCAAAATAGGATAGCTGAGAGAAGAAACAGATCAATTGTGGATTGTGCAAGAACCTTGATGATAGAAAAGAAGGTACCTCAAACATTTTGGAGAGAAGCAATCAGCATTGTAGTTTACACCCTGAACCGAGTACAACTGAAGAAAGGAACCTTGAAGACACCATATGAAATCTGGTATGACAAGAAACCTAATGTAAGTTATTTTAAAATCTTTGGAAGTAGATGCTATGTTCACAAAGATGACATAAATGGTAAGTTTGATCAGAAATGTGAAGAAGGAACATTTCTTGGTTATTCTTCTAGAAGCAAAGCATTTAAATGTCTAATCAAATCCTCTAACAAAATAGTAGAAAGTGCAAATGTGAAAATTGATGAATTTGCAGAAAGAAATAATGAAGGAAACTCCAAAGAACCAGAAGATTATGAAGGATTTGTATATGTTCAACCGAGAAGTCCAACCGAGAAAATTATTGAAGGAAATGAAGAGAATGTCCAGTTACCGAGTGATGAAGAAGATCATACAGAGCCTACCGAGCCTGTATTAGCCAAGTATGTCAGAAGGAATCATGCATCAAATCAGATTATAGGAGATAAGGATGATCCAGTGATGACAAGAAACAAACTGAGACAGAACACATGTTTGATATCCGAATTTGAACCAAGGGTAGTGAAAAAGGCATTTAATAGTGAAGATTGGATAAATGCTATGACAGAAGAGATTGATCAAATCAATAAGAATGACACATGGACACTGGTCCCAAGACCGAAGGACAAAGATGTAATTGGTACAAAGTGGATTTTTAGATACAAGCTGAATGAAAAAGGTGAGGTCATTCGAAATAAAGCAAGACTAGTTTGCAAAGGTTATGCTCAAGAAGAGGGAATTGATTATGGTGAGACTTTTGCACCTGTGGCAAGACTTGAAGGAGTAAGAACATTGTTGGCATACGCTGCTTACAAGAATTTCAAAGTATATCAAATGGATGTCAAATCTACATTTCTGAATGGTATATTAGAAGAAGAAGTTTTTATTGAACAACCTGAAGGATTTGTTGAATGAGAGAATAAAGATCAGGTATGTAAATTGAACAAAGCTTTATATGGTCTGAAACAAGCACCTAGAGCATGGTATGAAAGATTACACTCTTATTTAATCAAGATTGGTTTTATAAGGACAAGTGAAAACAACAATATGTACATGAAGAATGATGAAAATGGAATACTGATCTCAGCCATATTTGTTGATGATATTATCTTTTGTGGAAATGACTCTTTATGCAAGAACTTTGGAAATGAAATGAGAAAAGAATTTGAGATGTCATTAATCAGTGAGATAAAGTATTTTATAGGTCTACAGATATTGCAAATGAAAGATGAGATTTTCATTACTCAATCCAAGTACATAAAGGAAATCTTGAAGAAATTTGGAATGGAGGATTCAA
Source organism: Cryptomeria japonica (assembly GCF_030272615.1). Lineage (NCBI taxonomy): Eukaryota > Viridiplantae > Streptophyta > Pinopsida > Cupressales > Cupressaceae > Cryptomeria > Cryptomeria japonica. The sequence goes on from NC_081408.1 coordinate 338,478,433, forward strand.
AACCAGTAAGTACTCCTATGACTACCAATTGTAAACTATCAAAGAATGATGAATCTGCATCTGTTGATGAGACACTTTACCGATCTATGATTGGAAAGTTGCAATATGTTGTTCACAGTAGGCCAGACATAGCACATGCAGTAGGTATAGTTGCAAGATTTTCTGCAGATCCCAAGGAAACACACATGACAACAATCAAGAGAATTTTCAGATACTTGAAAGGTGCTGAGGATTATGGCTTAGTATATTAGAAAGGAAATGACTTTGATTTAAAAGTTTATACTAATGTTGATTGGGCAGGCAACATAGATGATAGGAAAAGCACAAGTGGTGGAGCTTTCTTTTTAGGAGAAAGACTAGTGAGTTGGCTTAGCAAGAAACAAGGATGTATTTCACAGTCTACAGCAGAAGCTGAATATGTTGCTGCAGCATTAAATTGTACCAATATAGCATGGATCAAACAATTATTGGAAGGCATAAATGAGAAAGTTACCGAGCCAGTAATTATATTCTGTGATAATAATAGTGCCATTAAAATTTCAAAGAATCCTGTTATGCACTCTAAGACAAAGCACATCTCTATCAAATATCATTATCCTAGAGAAGAAGCTCAAGAGAAGAAAGTGGTGTTGGAGTATGTTAGTTCAAAGGAACCAATAGCAGATATTTTCACCAAGCCACTGCCAAGGGACACTTTTGAGTATCTCAAAAGTAAGTTAGGGGTCCTACCCCTATCTTCTACTCACTAACTGAGTTCGGTGAAAGAATCAATTTGATGACTCTAAAGAATATCTTTTAGGAGTTGATGCTGATTTACACACTTTAGGATGTTTTCTAAAGGTGTGCAGGAAACAAAAACAGGGAACAGGAATTGAAGATAAAATGCTCTAACCAAGACTAAGTTGATACCGAACAACAAACAAATTACTTCACACAGGAAGAAATTATGTATTAGTTTTCTTTTGGCATTGTTGTCAAAGGGGGAGAAGACTAATGACAGGGGGAGAGCATTTCAACAATCTGAGAAATCACAATCACAGTAATCTGAATTTGAATTTTTTAGGTCAAATCAATTGGTTTTGCCATCAATGCCAAAGGGGGAGATTGTTGGCATTATAATAGACAATAAGAGATTGTTGGCATTTCAATTAGGATATTGAGAAGGTTGTTGATAATTATGGATATAACTGATTAAGGATGTTTACTGTCTTCACAATATTATTTTGTCATTGATGTCAAGAAATTGATTTTCTGATTTAGTAGGATGTTTCCATATCTTAAGAAGTATGTTTGTGATGAATAAGGGGAGGAATAAGTTATTCAATGGGCAACTATTACCAAGTTAGAGAATGATGAGATCATGTTGTTTAGATTGTTTTGATATCCTACATATGCTATTGTTTGTAAGGTTAATACTATACTATGTTACCGAGCAAGGAACCTAGTCGGTAAAACCTAAGGAACCTAGTCGGTAAACCCTAAGGTTATCGCTATCGGCTAATGAAGGCGGAATGTCTATCGAGTGAAGTTTAGTATTTACCGAGTTGCAACCGAGTAATAACAGAATGCATTGGATGTATACATGCATTATTTAATGATGGAAGCTGATGAGCTGGTTATGATTAAATGATTGATACAATGTGTATGAAGTTTGTTAAGGATCTATGGCAATGGAAGATCGGCAGGAAGATCTACAGCTCAAATTAAACCGCAATACCCTAGCACAAGTTCCAAGAAATATATGCAAGTTCCAAGGTGAGGTAAAACATTTTCCGATCGAAGGATACATTGAACCTGGTAAAGATTGAAGATCTGATGGCTATGATTGATCATGGGAAATGTGATCAAAGAGATTAAGCGGTTAGCAAATTGTTTATAAATAAGGAACTGTTGATAAACAATGTATGTGGGCAAGTGTAAGCATAGGGATGCTACATAGTGATTACCGAGCACAAAAGCTCGAATACCTATTTGAATAACAGAGTCAGGAGCCCAGCAGAGGGACAAGATAAGTCCTATGACTAGATTGTATTGAGCAAATAAGAATCTTCTTTAGCATTTTAGATGCAAAGTTGCAGACATACTCATTACTGTTGTTTATTTGTAAGTGACAGAAAATCTCTTAACCGAGTGGACTTAACAGTCTTATCTGTAAATCCTCTAGCAAGGTGACATTCGGATTGAGTGTTTGAAACCCTTTAACAAGGTCACCTCTAACAAGGTGAAGATCCTAACAGATCTGAGGGAAATCCCTTAACCGGGTCACATCTAGCAATGTGTTTGTAATCTTCAACAGGATTTGCTTTTAACCGAGCATACTCTAGAAGAGTATATTTCTTAGTGGGTCTGAAATCCCACAGTGGTTTTTCCCTATTTGGGTTTCCACATTAAATCTGGTGTTATGAGTGTTGTTATGATTATGTGTTCTTAAGGTTACATGTTTTACATCTTTGATTACATATATCTGTTTAAGCTACCGAGGTTGAATCTGTTGAATATATTGAAGATTAAGTTTGTATGATTCACCCCCCCCCCTCTCATCTTGTTAGCTTGGCATCTGTACTTAACAATTAGTATCAGAACTATCACTTGTCTGCACTCTGACCTGGAGAAAGGGGTAGGACAGGTGTGCGGTGCCTCTATCCTTGCCCTATTTTGGGGTAGGACCTTTCCTAAGCATGCATTGTAGGTTGTGTAGTGAGCAGGAAAACTTCCTCAATGTTGGCCTGTGAGGAAAATCAGTTTTATTAACCCTAATTGACATGTATTTAAGTGACATTTTCCCTCTCATTTGCATAAGTTCAATAAGGTGAAAATTTGCGATCAAGCGTTCAAGAGCATTCAAGAATTCAAGCATCCCTTTCAAGCATTAAACATCTCAAGTCTTCCTTCAAGGATAGGTGTTGCATTCAAGTCAAGGATTCAACCATTGAAGAGGAGATTGATTCTAACATTCAATTCCACACAAGCATTTCTATCAACATTGCAATCAAAACCTCCCTTGAGGTGATTTACATTTCATTCTTTCATTTACATCTACTTGCAAGTACTTTCTTTCATTACCTGGTTAATTCCAAAAATGGGGTTTGACCTAAAGGAAAACCCCCAATCCCAACCCATTTTCCTCTCTTTTATGTGTGTAGGTTGCAGGTGCACAGTTGTACTTTTGGATTCGAGCTCCATTTGCAGAGGTAGAAAAACCCTTTTCGTTTCGCGGATTTTTCGGAGGACCATGTACATTCTCGCCACGGTCCAAGCAAATTTTCCTCAAATTTGCAGGGTGGCTTTGTCTCGACATATTACTGCCAGATCCAGGTGCACAGCTTCATCCCATTCTCTGATCTCAAGTTATAATTAGTTCTTTGTCACTTTTCCACTTCATAATTCAATCAATTCCTTTCCATTTCAAATAGGAAGAGGGGGATTAGCTTACCATTCCCATTTCACTCAGAATTCTATCTTGTTCTTTGAAGGTTGAATCTAGTGAATTCTCCTCTCCTCTTCCAATGTAATTAGGTAAAAGGTGTTTGAAGGTAAATCCATAGTTAAATTTGTTGGCATTTGCATGAAGATTGCATTAATGATATGTTATGTTGTCATTGATGTCAATCAACCGGTAATGATATTGTTGATATTATTGTAATATTGTTTTGTAACCGGTAGGATGAGCTAGTGAAGGAAACTATAACCAGTAGGAAGAATTTGTGGAGTGAACCAGTATTGCTATATATTGGAGAGTTGAACCGGTAACCGGTAAACCCTACCTGTTGTTTTTGACAAACCCTAACCGATTAAGTTTGGTGAATTGGTTATATTGGTTTACAATCTGATGATGAGCGACAATGGTTATGACACGTATGATTATTGTATGAAGACAATTTCAAGTGATTTTGGTGAGTTGATGTAACGGTTTTTGTCTAGGGAATGAGCAAGTACACTGCATATAATGCAAAGTGTGTGATGAGTTACTGAGATCAATGAAGTGGTGATCAAGGAGCGATCAAGGTTTTCTTGATTGATGTGCATAGATTGCTATGTAATCTAATGGTCATACTTGAACCAACTTGTTTGTAATCTCTATGAGAATTAGGTTTTTGTTGTATTACTGACCTAATTGATTAATTTATAAGGTTGATGAGTTGTTTAGTTTCAGAGTTGGCAAAGATCAGTTGAGTGTGTAGTTGCCGAACCGGATGATGTATCTGCAGTTTGAGTAAAGGCGGATAGGAGCATAAGAAGGATCTGATCAAGAAAGTATAGTGCTATTCAGACAGATCATCAAACTCCTGTTGTTTTCTAACAATAACAGCAGAATTGAAATCCCCTAATCGGGTAAGCTCTAACAAGCTTGGTGCTATTCAAATCCTCTAACCAGGTGATCCATTAGCTTGGATTTTCAAATCCTCTACCGAGGTTACTCCTTACAAGGTATCGCTTCTAACAAGGCATTGTAGTCAATCCCTTAACCAGGTGGTCCCTAACAGGATTTGTTCTTAACGGGACTTTTGTAAAGCTTTAACAGGCTAGGCTCCTAATAAGGCCAACTTCAGAAGAGTTCAGATAGTTATCTTGTGAGTCTCATCTCACCATGGTTTTTCTCATTTGGGTGTCCACCTCAAAAATATTTGTGTCAAGTGGTGAATGTTTTTGTGGTTATGTTCTTATGGTCGATTTACTTAACTACTTTGATAAGTCATGATAACCAGAAGCATTGAGAAATGAAGTTTATTGACATATGAAAAAGAATTTGTATGTTTACGAGTTTAAAGTTGTTTACTGTTAATTTGTTGTAACAGTCAACCAGTTTATCTTATGAGTTTTTATCTTAATAGTGGTATTACATTGATTGTTCTAATTTTACTTTGAGAGATTGATTTTAAGATTGGTGAAGTTAGTATCATTTTTTCTATCTACTGATTCACCCCCCCCCCCCTCCTTCTCAGTAGTTGACCAGATACTTATTCTTTCATCTTGTTCTTTGAAGGTTGAATCTAGTGAATTCTCCTCTCATCTTCCAATGTAATTAGGTGAAAGGTGTTTGAAGGGAAATCCATAGTGAAACTCTCATCTCTCCTTGGAGGGAAAGGGTATTTTTTCTCTTGATCTCTCATTCACACATGTTTCACCCACCAATACACATTGGTCACAATACAGTAGTATATGTCAAGTGTGCAGAGTATTAATAGTATGTATGAAAGGTAGCCAACAGTGGTTGTAAATATATTGTTCTGGTAGATCGTGTTAGGATTCCCAAAGATACTGAGAGGGGGCGGTGAATCAATGTCTAACCGGTTATAAGATTTTCTTAACTTAAAACATGTAAAGCATATCAATACTGTATATCGGTAAACAAGAAATAATGCAATAAATAGAGATAACAGAAACCACATGAAAAACACACCATAACACAGTATTTTAATGAGGAAACCCGATGTGGGAAAAACCTCGGTGGGATTTGTGACTCACAATATTCACTTACTGGCCAATAAGAGAATATTACTGCTACAAGAGGGGCCTGCACATGTTGGAAGGCCAAGTGCCTAGAGCTCACTGCTCAATTACAAAATGGGAAGTCTCACTGACTTACAAAAATGGATTATATAAATCCAATGTCTTGTACTGCTTCAAAATAGCATCTACTATGCCAGATCCAGTACCGGTTTAAGCTCTGCTTTATACATAAACCCTTAACCTATAATTCGCATAATAGGTCTACCTTATTTCACCTATCTTCTTCCTTACTTTTTTATCATTAAAATGTTCTACAATGATCTCTTATATATATTAGTCATTTTACAACTTGCCAAGTCGGCTTACAATGATTTTACAATAATTTATAAAATATATCATAAACAAAATTCATGTCGGCTTCTGTGCCAGTATACTTCCTTTCACTGCCAGTGGTCTGTGTGTCAGTGTAGAGTCTGACCTTGCTGGTGCCAGTAAATTGTCTTGTCGATGTCATAGGATTGTAAGGTTGCCATCAATGACAAAACCTTCAATCACCTATAGTATCTCATTGGAGTTTGCATTTGCCAACAATCTCCCCCTTTGGCATTTATGGCAACACTCATGAGAAAAATCCAAACATTGTCATCCAAAAAGAATCTGCCAGAATTGTCTTGCCAAAAATTGTGTACCAAAATAATATGTGCTCCCCCTAAGCCGATGAGCCATTTGCTGATTATTTTTATCATACCACTACTCCCCCTTTGGCATCAATGACAAAGGTTGTCAAAGTGTCAATTGAGTGTGGTTTCCAGCTTTATCCTTGTAACCGGTTGGTTACAATCTGAAAAAGATCTGCCAGTACCAGATTCAAGCTCTTAATGAACTGTTTGCTATCTTTTAATGCGGCCTCTATCCTCTGAATTGTATCGGTGAGGTGTTGCATTTGCTCTGTCGATGTTTTTTGTCCTTGAATTAAAGCATCATATATTTCTTTTCTTAAGGAGGCGAGGTAGTCCAATTTTGGATTTAGTCTCCATTTTAGATCTTTAGCCTTTCCTTTTATTCTCTCCTTTTCTCTTTCCAACTTTAGAAGTTCCTCCTCGAAACCTGTTGTTTTCTGCTCAAAAACTGATAATGGTTCAGATGAATTAAAGAAATTATTAGCTAGTTGATTTATTTCTTCCTGTATCTTGCTGATCTTCCAGTCTATATCTACTGTCAAAAAGTTAGTTTTACATGTATCTCTGTACAAGGTTTTAAATTCCTTCAATGTACTACATAGTTCCGGTAAAAGAGTGTCAAATTGTCTTGTATACTTCTTTATTTCTTCTTCAAAGAATTTGTGTTTTTCCTTCTCTAGTCTCTCCTTGAATGCTTCCTCTTTTATTTATTCAACTGTCACAGTGTTGTCAGTAATATACTTAGACAATGTGTAAAGTTGATTCAAAGAATCTTTATTATCTACATTGCACTTAGGTGCTATCATTTTCAAAATTGGAATCGTGTCATCAATTGATTTGTATGCTTGTGAACTACACTCTGTTATCTTCTTGATAGAATCCAAAAGAACTTCTGTCACATTTGTTGATTTGAAATTTGCAGTGGAAGAACCAACAATCTGTATTCTGTCGGTGGGAGCAATTTATTTGCTTGTGGTGACCTCTGGTAGGTCAGTTTGTGTTTGCATTTCTTTAAACAAAGGTTTAGATTGCTCAGCTGTTGCCGGTGGCACTGTCTCTGCATGAACCTGTTGTTGTGAGGGAGCATGTTGCTTTGCCTGTTTCTTAGTGTTATCACCTGTCGGTTTACCTTCTATGCTATCTGTTACCGGTGGCTCATTTTCCACATCTGTTTTCCCTGTTGAATCCTTATCTACCACAATATTGACTTTTTGAGTGTCAATGTTCATTGTATATAACACCTCAGAATCAGGATTTGTGTCCTCATGTGGTATGTCCATACTCTCACTAGCCAGTTGATTGTCAGTGGTAACTACCGATGGAGTATCTAGAGGTGGTGGGGATAAGTTATCTGTTATTTTTATGTTGGGTGGACCACCAACCTTACCTTTTCCCTTATCCTTATCTTTTTGGTATACTTTGATGGGTTTAGGATTTCGATATTCTTCCCGCTTTTCCTTCTCTACAAGGAATATGTCCCATGCATTAGTTGTTTCCTCTGCAACCTCATTCATTCTACCAACCATAAGTGCTACATGCCCGTGTGTAGTTGAAAATACTGACCGGTTAGCCTCAGAGATCAATTTATCTATCTCATCAGGTGAGTTGATAGGATGTACAGCAAGTAGTTTTTCAATTTTTATTTTCTTATCAAGCTCTACAATAGCTTACCTTCTAGCTTCAAGTCTTTTGAACAGTTCTGCCGGTAATTCATCCGTAACTTGCATCAAAAATTTCTTGTAAATATCCAATTGTAGGATTACATTGTTTTCAACTTTTTCCTTGTCATCAGTTGAGAATGAGTCATATAATTTGCTAATGTTTTTCAGCTTTCCATCCTCTGTTATTTCATTGAGAAGTTTGTCAATTGGAGCAATGGTTTGTTGAGTCTTCTTCTTGGGGGTTAACTTCTTCTTTGGAGTTAATTTCCTAGCTGTGGGCCTTACTGCTTGTTGTTTCTGTCTGGTTCTTCTAGGAGAAGGTGTAGATACCAGTGAAGGTTTCCTTTTTCTCACAACTCTTTTGAATGCAGCTAGTATATCACTTTTCGAAGAATTTCCAATTGGTGAAAGGTGAGTTTTGGTTGAAGTTCTTCTAACTCATCTTCAATAATACCAGTTTGTTTGAGTACATCATCCTTAATAGCTTTTGCTTGCCTGGATCCTCTTCTAACTATTGCTTAAATCTTCTTAACCCTTTTCTTTGATTGAATTTGGTTTTCAATAGTCTCAGCACTGCCAAATACCTCTTCTCTAGGTTCCTTAGGTGCTTCTAGGAGGGCTTTTGCATATGTTTCTATTATATGGTCATCAATTTCATACCCCATTTCAGTAACCCAAATGGTTCTTGGGATAACTGCCCCCATCCAAATTTCATCCTTCTTTATAACAAAACAAATTTCATCCATATACTTGTTTACAATTTCTTGTGACAATCTGACTTTGGTCTTCATCTGGGCCTTCAATGCCTGAAAATACTCATCTATGTTCTTTTCTCTATTCTCTCCCATGATGTTTAGTAAATCTGACAACTATTTGCCTACCGGTATATCAAAACCAAGATTTTTGTTACCGATTCCGGGTACTTGTTTGGTTATGTGTAGCATTAGACAAACAAGTAGGTTTCCAAATCTGAATGTCCCCTTTTTGTCTTTCTTAATCTTTCCCAAACTATCAATTAGTTCATCTTTAAGCCATTCGCACACATCTATTTTTGTATTATTATTAACCATGCCATAGGCACTCTTAATGCATAGGCTAGAGACTGAGTTTAACCTATTTGCATGTGTGGTTTTGTAACCTAAGATCATACTGATGAATCTGACATTGATATTTGTTACATCATTTACCCTTAAAGATCTCTTGTCAGATGTCTCACTGGTTAGGTTAATCACTAGGTCATTTAAGACTTTCTTTGTTTTATCAGGTCTGTTATCGGTGGAGGGTAATCCTATCACAACTTTTACTACTTCTTTTGTGATTTTGTAAACTGAGTCCAACCAGAAGAATGCGTCATCTACCCTGCTTAGTACTATCCTTATAACATCCTTAGGAAAATCCGGGATACTGAGAATTTCAGTGAAACCTAGGGTTTCCACTATCTTGTGTTTAGGTTTGATATTGTCGGATTCATCACAAATTTTAGTTTTATACATACTCTTGATTTCCTCATCACCTAATTCTTCTATATGACAGTGAATATACAATCTAGGGTCTTCAGCAAAAACTACTCCCTTGGGGATTTGAGAAAATGCACCAATATTATCATCTTTCTTGGCAATCTTAGGAACTAACTGGAATACGGGTCTAGGGCGTTTGATTACTTCAACAATAGTGGGATTTGCAATGAATTCAGGAACAGATGAAGAAGCCATGGATATAAATACCTTTATTTGCCTTAGGATTGATTGCTTGATGAATTGCTTCACTTCTTTGCTTGAAATGAAAATGGAGCCAAAACACTGTTTTATAATGTTAATTTTGTCAACCACCACATTTAATGCTTGCTGGTTAAGTAATGACTTAACTTATCTGCCAGTATAGAAGTAATTTCAACTTCTCACCATCAACCGAGGGAATAATAGCATGTTTCACATTTGATTGCCAAACCCTCAAAGGAATTTTCTTCAGTTAGATGAAGAATCTCCTGCCGGTGGAGTGTTACTTTATTCTGTCGGTGGAGGAGTATTCCTATCACCATTTAGATCTGACTTTCTGATCCATTGTTTTGAGAATTCTTGCTTTACCTCTTCAACCTTCTCTTTACCCTTCAAACTAGCACCATTGTTACTTGCCGGTGATGCCTTACTTCTGCAAACTTTTGCAATATGTCCAATCTTGTTACAAGCATAACAGGGTCACATTGTTTTTCTGAATAGCTTTCCCATATCCTATGCCGGTTTGTGTTTTGTATTGATTAGATAAGTGTCCAAATCTTCCACAAACATAACATCTTACATTCATTTTGTAATTTTTTGAATTATGACCAATTTTGTTGCATTTGGAACATTGACCGGTGGGTGTATTAGTGCTCTGATAATTTCTAGATCTACATTGATTTTCTCTATGACCATATTTGTTACAGTTAAAGAATTTGCCATTAAATTTATAAGCAGTAGGTTGTCTTACCGGTTTGCTATGATCATGTGTGTTTGCAGTACCGAAGCTTTCACCAGCTTCAAAGCCAAGGCCACAAGTGTCACCATTAGGTTTCTGATTCTTCAACAAGTCACCAAGTTCTTCTGAGCTTTTCTTGTGCTAATTTGCAGTATCCAGTTCTCTTTCCAAGATACCTTTCTGTCTCATGAGTTCATTTGAGTTATTTTGTGCATGCATCAGATCTATCTTCAACATATCATTTTCATAACTAAGTCTTGTGTTTTCATTTGCAACATCACTTAGTCTTCTAGTCAAGTCTTCTTCATTCTTCTTTCTATCTTCAATTTCTTTACAAAATCTCATAGTCATATCCTGCATCTCATTCTTTGTTGTCATGTTTTCTTGTTTCAGCTTATTCATCAGATCACTAAGAGTTTCCTTTTTGTCATTCTCATTTTGCATCTTTTCACAAAGTTCTCTTCTCTTGTTCCTTGCAATGGTGAGATTTTCTTGAAGTGCTTGAATAATATCCTATGCAACTTTTAGATCATCTTCAAGTTTGATATTTTTCAACTTTTTTGCATCATAGTCTGAGAGAGCTCCTTCTAATTGCTTCAACAAGTTTTCCATCTCTACCGGTGTCAAGATATTCCTCAAGTTGTTAGGCTTCTGAAAATAGAGGACCAAGCTCTAATACCAATTTTTAGGATTCCCAAAGATACTAAGAGGGGGGGTGAATCAGTATCTAACCAGTTATAAGATTTTCTTAACTTAAAACATGTAAAGCATATCAATACTGTATACCGGTAAACAAGAAATAATGCAATAAACAGAGATAACAACCACATGAAAAACACACCATAACATAGTAGTTTAATGAGGAAACCCGGTGTGGGAAAAACCTCGGTGGGATTTGTGACCCACAATATTCACTTACTGGCCAATAAGAGAATATTACTGCTACAAGAGGGGCCTGCACATGCAGGAAGGCCAAGTTCCTAGAGCTCACTGCTCAATTACAAAATAGGAAGTCTCACTAACTTACAAAAATGGATTATATAAATCCAATGTCTTGTACTGCTTCAAAATAGCATCTACTATGCCAGATCTAGTACCGGTTTAAGCTCTGCTTTATACATAAACCCTTAACCTATAATTCACATAATAGGTCTGCCTTATTTCGCCTATCTTCTTACTTACTTTTTTATCATTAAAATGTTCTACAATGATCTCTTATATATATGAGTCATTTTACAACTTGCCAAGTCAGCTTACAATGATTTTACAATAATTTACAAAATATATTATAAACAAAATTCCTGTCGGCTTTTGTGCGGGTATACTTCCTTTCACTGCCAGTGGTCTGTGTGCCGGTGTAGAGTCTGACCTTGCTGGTGCCGGTAAATTGTCTTGCCGGTGTCATAGGATTGTAACGTTGCCATCAATGACAAAACCTTCAATCACCAACAATATCTCATTGGAGTGTTCATTTGCCAACAGATCGTTGCTCCAGAATTGTGTAGTCTCAGTACATGGATATGTTTCTCATAGTGTCTGAGTTTTGGTGTTGGTTGTGACAATTGGTTCCATGCTCTAGATGTATATGCTTGACAATTTTTCAAAATTACAACACTCCACATAGTTGTTTCATTGCAAATATGATAGCACATTTTCAATATGTTTGTGGTCATTACTTGAGATTGTTGTATTCTAGTTTTGATGCTCTGGAAGTCATGCTCTAGATGTTGTACTTCAAAAATATATTGAATTGTGTAGTGTTTGATAGTTCTATGAGTTCCATTTTCCTCCGATTTTTTATATCTAATGATAATCCTCTAATGAACTATTATTCATGTCTTTAACTCTCTTTATGTTGTGTTGGATCGTGCTTGTTATGCTTCGAAACTGTGTTCATATAGAAATTTGAGGATATGCTCATTCCAGGTCAGGACGACCTTGAATGTTTTTATTATTGTTTTGCTTTGGTGCTTGTAGCATGTGATTTCACCATTGGAGTATCTTCTAGGAAAGTGTCTTTGAGGCCGACTTGATGTATATGCTTTTTGGTACACACACATATATATACATATACACATTATATTTGTGATGCATGAGTGAGAAGAAGGTGATGAGTGATAGAGTGAGAAAGTTGATATTTATGGGCGAAGAAGAAAAGCAGATTTAGTGCGACAATATTTTGAGTTTGAGTGGATTGGAGCAGGTAGATAGTGAATGAGTTGTAGTGTTTCTTAACCAAATCTACTGCAAGCAGTTGATGTGATGTCTGAGATTAAAAGAAATTGATCCTTGCATATGTAGATGCAATATTCTTTGTGCATTCTTATTTTCCCTGGCAGTGAGCCTTCCGGAAATAAGTTTTTGTAATCTGGGTATTGAGCCTTTGTAATCCCATAAAACTATTTATATTATCTTGAGAGTTAACCCTCTCCGTGTTTTTTTCTATTTGGGTTTTCCATGTATCAAAATCTCGTGGCTCTTATGGGTGTGCATGTTTTGCATTTTATTTCTATTGCATATATCATTTTATGCTAAGGTTAATTGAGTTAAGTTTCAAAATTTTGAGAGTGTTTTGTTTGGAGAATACATATTCCCCTCCCTCACTATTCTGGTATGTTCAACATCTACAATTAAGTATTATTCAATCCTTATGCATATTTTTATTTTTAAGGGTCTTATGGTTTGGCAACCAAACTTAAGGGTTGGACCAGTGGTTAAGGGTGAGGCCATCCCTGTCCAACAATGGACATATTTATCAGATAAGCATTCTAGAAAATCAAATTATCTTGTATTTATAAATCATTTGCTTTGGAAAGTTGATGGTTAGTCTTGAAGGTTATGTACCATGAGGATTGAGTGAGAGGGTCAAGAAGTTTTTATAGCCAAAGGACCATGACCCAAAGAAAAAGATTGACCATAATTGGGGGTCATGGTTCAACTTTAAGGATCACACCATTATAAGAATCTTTGACATCCCTATTGCTCCAAGACTTCTACTCATTACTATACCTAACAAGGTTGGTTTTTTGGAAAATATGTATTAGTCATTTGAGACAGATAAGTCCCTAGTTGGGGGGGAACACATAAAAATGGATCACTCCTCCCCTACCAAGTAAGGGAAACAATGTATCATTTCACAAATAGAAGAGCTTATGATATTTTAGAAAGCATGTTGAATAAGTACAATCTCACCAAGGTTGTTTATAGATTTTATGATTTGAAAGGATTGGCACAAAGCCAAAAGGCTAAATGCCCTCAGTATCAATGGGATGAGGAGGACCCAATCAGAAATGTTTCAAACTATGTTGAGGTCCTAAAATAAAAGGAGAGATGGTATAAGATTTGGTACTTTGAGAATATGAAGAAGACAACTAAGAATTCTTATGTCCCACCTTGGGAGGTAATTGTAATACCAGAGGATAAGATGAAGGCAATTTTTAGTGCCTATCTAGATGTGGACTAGATGCTATTGCCTCATTGTAAATATTTTTTAATATATAATATGTTATAATATATCATATACTGCATGATATATAATATATTATATTTAATATAGTTAATTTTATAATATATAATATATATTATAACATATACTATATTAAATATTAGTATCTGTTATATATATATATATATATATATATATATATATATATATATATATATATATATATATATATATATATATATATATATATATATGATGCTTGTCAAAACAAACATCTAATACCAACGAGTACATCCATTAGTAATAAATATTCGTTTATACTTGGGTTTTATCTTGGCAATCCCAACCCAAGTAAAAATTCAAAGTAGATTTTGATGTTTTTTGGGCAAAGGAAAAATGCATTTTTTTAACATTGCCACTTTTTGGCCTACCATGATCCTGCACATAGCCACTTATCCATATCTCTCTCTTCTCCCTTTCTCTATTTATCTCCTCTCTCTTTATCTATCCATCTATCTACCCTCTTACTCTCTTTATCTCCCATCTCCCTCTCTCTACCTAACTCTCTCTCTCTCTCTCTCTCTCTCTCTCTCTCTCTCTCTCTCTCTCTCTCTCTCTCTCTCTCTCTCTCTCTCTCTCTCTCTCTCTCTCTCTCTCTCTCTCTCTCTCCAACTACTTGTCTCTATCTACCCTCCCTCTCTTTGAATGCCTCTCCTTCTCTCCATTGCTCCAACTCTCCCCTCCATTTATGTTTGTCTCACATCTTTCGATCTCTATCCCTCCCTCTCCACCTCTCTCTATTTGTTTCCTTCCTCTCAACTTATCTCTATCTCCCCTATCCCTCCCTCTATTCCCAAACCTTCCCTTGCTACTTCTATCAATATGACCTCTGTTGGCACCTTCAAAGTTTTCTGGAATTTTGAGGATTATAGAGAAAATTGTTTCCTAACGAGAATACAAATGTCCCTTTGGCAAGTGTGTTATATTTCACCAGTGACCCCCTCTCTTGATTACCCCTGAATTAAGTTGTGTTTTTATGGGTCTCTCATCATTTATAAACTAGCCCCTAGAATTATAGTGTATCCTCTCAATTGGTCATGTTCTCAAAAGGTTCCCAGTATGGGTTGGAATAATTTGGGCATTTCATCAAAATTTTCATTTGATGTGGCAATATGGACGCGTTGTATAAAGTGACTCGGGACTCAGTGAAGTAAGAAAAGACATCCCATCGAGCCTCGAGTTAGTCTTCATCCAGATGCTCAGTAAAGTGATCCAAGGATTCAATCGAGAGATGATCTGATGTTGCAAGACGAAGCAAGCCTAGCTTTGAACTCGATAAAGTCAATTTTATATCTGAGCGAGTCTCAAGTTGATTCCAACGTGACGTATACAGTGACTTTTGTAGTGGCTCAGAGCTTAGTGAGATATTTGTAGGTACTTCACTGATGGACCAAGCCTATCATGCTCAAATGACATGTCTAAACATTTATGGTTAGGTGACAACAAGTCTACTAACTTAGAACTCATTCAAAGGGTTTCTTTCCTTGATCGAGTGTCTGAGTAGAAAATAGGTAAGGTAGTGTGATTAATGGAGAGTAATAAGATGACTTGTAATTTACAAGTGGCATTGACTCAATAGGAGGAAGAGTAAGACTATGTGGTTGGAAATTAAAAGCGGAGTTCATACTATGCAAAATCTCATTAATCTATGCAAACCCAAATCATTAACCATGTCGTCAAAATTACAACAGTGTCCTAATGGAGTTGTAAAAGTCCCAAAAATGCCAATGTGAAGGATATTGTAGCTATTAAATCATGTACAGATGTTAGAAAATCAAGGTTATTATGGACATCTCACACAAGTTTCCTAAAGCAGAAAAGCCGAAAGGATTGATTTGTACAAGTTAATGCAATGTGTAGATAAGATCAAATGTGTGAGCTTGGCAGTTGGCCATCACCTTTGTGTGTTTCGAGCAATGTGATCAATCAAAGCAACGTCATAATGTTATATATATGTAGAGAACTATCAGAATAAACTTATGATCATCAAATTGTGCTCAAAAGGCTGTGAGATGAAGTCTGTGGGTGTTATAGTCACATCCTGGCCCAACAGAGCATGTCTGAAATGGATTGTGTTGCAAAAAATATGTGTCTTGAAGAAATATACATTATGAATCTACTGTGTAGCCAAAGGGGTATTGAAAGTACATACAGTTGCTAGAGAGTAACAAGAAGCTCAAAGTGCACTTGCAGGACTGGTTTGCAACTTGCAAATAATTCTAATCTCTCTAGTAGCTAACTTTTCCCTTCCAAACCAGAAAATCATGGAGACAACGAAGGGTGAAGACATTGGTGTTGCAGTTTTGTAGCCATGCATTCTTGCTTGGTAGAACTTCTCAAAGTTTTCCCCTACTAGGAAAAACAATGAGAATCTTGCACCCTGGTTTTCTCTGCATCAATAAGCACCCATGGTCACTAGTGATTTGGTTCATAGGGTGGTTGGTTTTCATGCAAGCACTTTGACCTTGGCTTCAAAGCTCTCATGCGTAATCATCCCAATAGTTTCACTTTAAGACAAAATCGAGGCAACTAGTTCTACTGGGTCATATCTTTTGTAAATAGGCTATCTGGGTAAGATTTTTTGGACACATTTAAATGGCTAGTAGCTTGTTGCATTCCTTGTAATTATAAAAGGGATACCACGGCTGTAAAATAGAGGATTCTAAAAAAATTGTATTCTGTGTGGGTAGAAGCAAGGCTATGCTTATCAAGGGTTTCAAGTAGCCTCATGAGGAAAGAGGTTTTTTCTTACCATTTTGTAAATCTCAATTATTAATGAATAGCATATTTTGAATATTGCAAAGATTGTCTCCCTTTGTATTCTCAAAACTTATATGAATCAAGATATTAAGGATATGTTGATTTGTCTTGGTATTTCTTTATCAGTGTGTGATGGTGTTTATGGGTTTAATTCAAGGAAGGAATTAAATTATGTTTGCATGTTACAATGAATGTTGGAAATGTCAAATGGACTAACAAGAATAATTGATGCAGCTAACAGATCGAGTTGTATTAATGTTAGGTATTAATGATTTGAAAGATCACTAGTTAGAGTTATTTTACAATGTGGGTTCATTCTCTGGGCCTGTGGGTATGATTTTGTTCCGTAGGATATGCATTGGTCTGCTAACTTTGCTCAAGACATGTTTCGAAAAAATAGCATAAAATTGTCTTTCTTTCCCTTTCTCTCTTTCTTCAGGAAATGAAAAGGGCATAATTCGGTATGCACATTTGGTATCTCCCTCTACCCTTTTGAATGATGCATTTTTTTTTCTTAGCAGGTTTCAAAGCTAGAAGGATTAGGATCGAGTGTAGAATTAATTATATAATCCTCATTTGACCAAGAAATATCTACCATCTGTAAACCTGCGCATTATAGTAGTTTATACTCACATCAATTTTGCAGGTCCAAAATGGGAATACCCTCTTGAGTTTAGTAGACCTCGAAGTGAAGAAGGCTAAGTGTAGCCTTGTTGTGTTGTGTTTTTTTGTCTTCAGCTTGATGATAGTGAAAATTAAATACTATAGGTTCATAGTCCCATGATCTAGGTGTATTAATTTTCCTTAGGGTTGGAAGTATCAAGAAAAATTGTTAACAACCTCTCTCAACATTCTGCCTCTCTACTACTTGTGTATTAATTTTCCTTAGGGTTGGAAGTATCAATAAAAATTGTTAACAACCTCTCTCAACATTCGGCCTCTCTACTACCTCTTTCTCGACCTACATCTAGATAGTGGGGAGAGAGGGGAGATTGGTAGAAGTGGCGAGGGAAGGTTCAAGAGATAGAGGGATAGAAATAGAGGTCTTGCAGGGAGGGATGTATATATATATATATATATATATATATATAGAGAGAGAGAGAGAGAGAGAGAGAGAGAGAGAGAGAGAGAGAGAGAGAGAGAGAGAGAGAGAGAGAGAGAGAGAGAGAGAGAGAGAGAGAGAGGGGGGGGGGAATAGATAGATAGAGATAGAGAGAGGTGAGATAGACAAAAGTGGAGGGGAGAGTTTGAGAAAGGGGGGAAGGAGAGGTATCCACAGAGAGGGAGGGTAGATAGAGATAAGTAGTTAGAGAATGAGTGTTTGGAGAGAGAGAGGGGGGGAGAGGGAAGATAGAGAGTAGAGATAGAATGTAGAGATAGATGGATAAGGAGAGAGGTAGAGAGAGAGGAGGGAGAGGGGAGATAGAGAGTAGAGATAGATGGATAAGGAGAGAGGCAGAGAGAGAGGGTTGGGAGAGAGATTTATTTGGAGAAATAGAGATAGGTGGGGAAGGAGGGAGATGTGAGATAGACATAAGTATAGATAGAAGGGGAGTGGGAGGAGGGAATGAGGGAAGGAGAGCTATGTAGAAAAATAGAGAGAGAGAGAGAGAGAGAGAGAGAGAGAGAGAGAGAGAGAGAGAGAGAGAGAGAGAGAGAGAGAGAGAGAGAGAGAGAGAGAGAGAGAGACATAAAGATAAATAGAGAGGGAAGGAAGGAGTGAGAGAGAATATGAGAGGTATATTTATGTAGATAAATAGAGGTGGGTAGGGAGGGATTTAGAGATATGTAGAGAGAAGGAGAGGGGAGATAGAGGTAAGTATAGAGGGAAAAGTTGAGAGTGAGATAAGTAGAGAGGGAGCATGGGAGGGTGGGATACAAATAAAGGGAGAGAGAGAGAGGGAGAGGTATGTATAGGAGTAGAGGTAGGGAGAGAGAGAGAGAGAGAGAGAGAGAGAGAGAGAGAGAGAGAGAGAGAGAGAGAGAGAGAGAGAGAGAGAGAGAGAGAGAGAGAGAGAGAGTTAGTTTAGAGCTTGGGAAGAGAAGAAAGAATGTGATAGAGAGATGGGGAAGAGGGGGAGAGGGAGAGTGATAGGAAGAGAGATAGGTCCAAAGATAAAGGGAGACAAAAAGAGTGAAATAAAGATAGAGAGAGAATGATAATGAGATCTTAGTGATTATTGAAATTAGCCATTGAAATTTGACTAATTTTGAGAAATTATTTAAGATTTAATCTTGGGGAGAGAGAAGAGAGTGAGATAGAGAGATGTAGAGAGGGAAAAGAAGGGGAGAGTTAGGAAAAATAGATAGGTCTAGAGCTTGGGGGAGACAAAGAGTGTGAGATAGAGAGATAGAAAGATAATGATGATAAGATCTTACTGATTACTAAACTTGGACTATGTTAAAAAAATATAAGATCTCCTAAAATGTGGAATCTACATTATGAATCCTAAATATCTGAAACCATTCTTAAACATCTTGCCAATATTAATGTTATATTATATATATATCCTGATAAAATAAACAATGGGAAGGCCAAAAGTATTAGAATCTGCTTTATGCCGATAAAACACATACATGTTTTTCTTGTTTACCATAACATGTAGCGTTATAATGTGTATGTGTTTTGCTCGCATTTAAAATCACATATATTCTTTTATTTCAAATAACACATACATGTTTTTTATTCAAATAACATGTGTGTGTTTTTCCTTATACTTAGCCTTTGATGACAAGCCTTAGGCTTGGGAGCTTCATTTACCTCTTACGTTCTTTCTTCTTCTAATTTGTTTTCTCAATTTCCTTGTCATTAGGTTTACACATTATCAAGAGGATATTTGTAAAGTTACCAGCATAATTTCGCATGTCTTCTGAGCTTTCTAACCATATAATTTTTTTTTAGATTTGAACAACATTAACATATTAATTTTTAATTTCTTTAACCAATGTCTCCATTGTTCTCAGAGACATATGTATACCATTTTTTTAATAATTTTTGAACTACTTGTCCAAATTTGAAATAAAGTGTATATTATTGTTCTACACTTCCTTCTTTATGCTTTAAAATAAAAATTAAATTTTCAATTATTTTAGTGCAAGTTATGTGACACTCATGAACATGTATCTAATTTTCGGGATGCATCCACTTTGAAAAATCACTAAAAAAAATACTTAACAAAAAATTACAAAAAAACACATAAGTTCTAGTATTCACTCTTATCTATCATTCTACCAAATGGTTTTTTCAAAATACTAAATGCAACTATAACTTTTTTGATGCACACACAAGACACTATGTTATATTTTGCTAAAAAAAATAGGAACACTTTTGTGTGCACGAAATATTTGACCCCCTTAATCTTATCCATTTAAAAAAAAAAAAATAGTAGTTTACAAACTAGATTCAAAGTACTACAATTCTTGTTGTTTTGCTATCTTTAAATTTTGAATGTACGAGTCTCAAATTACTTCTCCAAGTTTTTTTTTTTAAAACTATGTCTGGTAAACTTTTTAATGTGACCGATGATGCTGGCATGACACGCCCTCCGGCTCCACATGAACGCTTTTGACCTGGAGCTATGAACCAGTGAGGCCACAAACGGGGGACCTCATCCCCACACTTCACTTGTTCAAATCCGCGAGCACAACGACCCAGCGAAGGCACAAGGCCTTGCAAGCACAGTGGCCCAGTAGGGATTTGAACCTTGGTGGCCGCTTCACCAACGAAGTGTTTTAACCGCGACACTACATGTCCGAAGACAATTACTTCTCCAAGTTCAGGTTTAGCTGATTTCATAAATAAAAAAGTGGCCACTTATACCCCCTTTTTGTTCACCATCTTGGTGCACTTACCTAGTAGTACCAAAAAGTTAGATTAGGTGAGCTCCAAGGGAACAAGCCCTCTCTAGAGGTTGGTCTCAAACATCAAAGTTCACACTTTATTAGACCATCCCATGTTTCACTAGGTTGTTTAGTTGAGAGGTCAACAAGGTTACAAACTTCAATGATAATAGGTAGTAAGTGGGTTGGTTTTTTCCTACAAATTATTCACTTGTGTCCTCTCAATGGTGTGGGTGGGGCCTTCCAAAAGGTTAGGACAAGTTCGTTTACTTAACTCTTTCCACTTTACCAAAAAGATAAATATTTAAACTTAGTTGCAATTTGAAGTTTTGGACTCAAAGCATAAAGAAAATGAAGATAATGCTCTTATTGGTTAGGAGCCCATTAATTAGAAAAATATTTAACTAATGGAGGATAGGACAACTCAAATGATTTGGACTCACTCCTGAAATGTGATTATAATTTTGGTTATTTAATTTTTTCATTATTATGTCTCAATTATTATATAATCTTGTGAATAAATTATCTCCTTTTAGAGTTGTGTTTTGTTGTTGTAATTATTTTAAACATGTTATTTTTGTTGTTATGTGCGTGTGTGCGTGTTTCTTTGATAGTCCACTCTATCCATATTTAACAAAACAAATTATAGGGGGAGAGGCGCTAATGGTTGCACGGGGTCCAATTGTTGGTATAGTACTTGTGCTTATAAGATGTAGTTTTGCAACACATTTATACTCTATATTGTCAATAATTAGTTTATATTTAAATCAAAAAATAACCAAATGTTGGCTAAGATGGATCTATTCTTGAAATCGCATGAGAACCTATGAATGTTATATTATTATTATTATTATTGTTGTTGTTGTTTCATATAAAATATCATAAATATCCACTATAAGTGTGCTATTTATATAATAATGTGCTCATTTAAACAAGTATTGTTGTCACAGTGAAAAATACTATTCTTATATGTACAACTATTTAGGTGACAACATGCATGCATTTAAGTACTTTATTAATGGTTTGTCCTATCATAAATATAAAAGTTGAACATACCTAATAAATATCTTCTATTTTCCCATAAAATGCGAAGGATTATCAAAAAGTTTTATGATGATTTAAAGTTGAATATATGTTGTAATTTAAATGATAATGTGTTATTTTTTATAACAATAAATAGTTATTTTTGTGTTCAATTATTGGTCCATTTGTGTTGGATATAAATGTTAGAGATAACAAATTTATGGTTAGTGAAAAGTATTGAGATCATTTAGTTTGTATATAAGTTATATTTTAAATAAGAATACAATATTATTCTAACAACAAATGATATTTTTTTGTTCAACTACCAGGGATATCATAATTAGGTTTTGGTCTAGACACGTTGATGTGACAAGTTGCATGATGAGTCAGGGCTCCAAACTTTAAATGTAGATGATAGAAGACCAAATCACATTTTAAAAAACAAAGGTTCATATATATTCAATGCAATTAGTTGGGGAAGATAACATTTTTTAATTGGTTGTTTTTTGTTTAGCCACTACCATTTCTGGTGTGTAATTTTCTCCTAATGATTAATAAGTTTTTACCCCTTTTTGTAAACAAAAAATTAACCCACAAAATTGTCTCCTTTTACAATTATACATAAATATAAACTAGTATAGATATCTTAAATACATCTATTGTGAAAGGTATCAATTTCAAGACATTTATTTATTCTCAATAAAAATTTCAATATAAATATCTCCAAAGTAATATCTCTTATTATATTTTAGATAGATGTATCTTAAATATCTATACTAATTATACACTATTCTATCATTCTCAAATTTATTATAATATTATATAATTTAATAATCAAATAATCAAAGCTAATTTTATAATAATTTTCTTTACAATAAACTTGTCATTATTCATTTATCACCTATTTAAAATTATAATTTGAATGCATTTAAAATGCATATCATCTCCCCCAAAGTAGGAGGGATAAAAGTGGAGAATTCTCAAACCTTCAATCTATTTTAGCTCACTACCTACTATATGTAGCATCAAAGATTTCTGTGACGTTGCTTTTGAAATCTAATTTTATGATTGTCATCATCTCGGGTCACTCCCAGAAAAGAGCAATGGTACAGGAATCTGGATCTACGGATTGTTGGTCCGGCTTTATTAAAACAGGAGTCATTGATGTTGACCGTCCATTTAAAGGCAATTAAACCATATCTATCAAGGCCGTAAATCAGACTAATAGCAAATCTAACATAAAACCAGCGCGGTTATGGGGATTCACAAGCACTGCCAATGGAATTTAAACCTTCAAATTGGCGGTTTGCACAGGCGACCCGCGCCACCCCCACAAATCATCATTAGTTTCATTTGGTTAAACAATTACATATGAATTACAGTCGCTATAAAATGAGAGTTAGGAGCTCGAGTTTATCTCAGTGGCGCGGATAATCATTAGGAATTCTACGTAACGAATTCTGAGCCCCCTCTTCCTCTCAGGCAAAAAAATGCTGCTTATGCAATCTGTGTATTAACTGATTGGTTGATAAAAAAAATTTCATCTTGTGTATATCTGTGATGCTCTGGAATGTTGGAGAAAGTGTTAACATAAGTAGAACAAGTATCAAGTGTGTAGATTCAGAACAGGGTTCCAAATAGCTGTTCTTGTTCTTATGTCAGAGAACTAGGTCTCCATTCCCCAAAATTCCTTCTTTTCCTCCTCTGCTCACCATTTTTAGTTTTACTTTCTGAAAATACCTTCCAAAATAGTTTTGTTTGCTTATCGTTTATGTTTCTAATGGCGAAAATGTTATAGCAGATAAAGCTGCAGATACAGAGCAGAGGGCTAAATCTTGGGTAGATTTTGTTAGTCCTCTGTGATAGTTGGTGCTGTTATCTATGGGCGGCCATGATTATATACAATTGTAAATACCCAACTACCAAATCCAGTTTTGAGTAATAGAAGATACTAGTACTAAAACGCAGGAACAGCTGTGGGCTGAGTAACCAGTTGGGAAGATCTAGTAGGTATATATGTTATACTAGGCTATATATGGTATACTAAGCTACTTTCCGATGATCCAAATAGTAAACGTACCTATATTGTAAGGTGGCATCCTTAGGAGTCAGTCTGTGTTTTGATGTTGCAATGAGATTCGTGCATTTGGTTAGTTAGTTGATTGATTGATTGATGGTTGTGGTGGTTTCGAGGTAGAGATTTGAAAATCATAAAGGAATTTTTCAGATTGGGTTTATTTAATGCTACAGATGTACTTGATGGTGCAAATGGGCTGAATATAATACAGTTGAACATTTTGCAGGGAAGGGGATCTGATACAATGGATGCATACGAAGCAACACAGATTGTTTTCTCGCGGATTCAGAGGATGGAGCCTGAGATTGTGTGTGAAATCATTGATTATTTGCTTTCGCAGGATAATGGGGATGAGAAAATGATAAGGTTGGCATTCAGCTCTGATGCTCTGTTGCTCTCCCTCATTGCCAAGGCTAAGGCTGAGGTAAATAAGGAAATGTATAAATTCCATCTGCCTCCGCCTCTGATTAACACTAATACTCCATCTCCATCGCCATTTCTTCCTTGGCCTTCAGTTCATTGGGATCCTCTGCAACTAGAGAGGCCATTATCATGGCAGCAGGAACATGTCAACCATCTCAATTACCGGCCCCTGCAGGTGGGTGTTGGAGTGGCACCAAACTATAATCGCAGAGACCAAATTCTTGTCTCAACTAACTCAAACAATTCTCATAACATGGCGCCCTCTGAGTTTCTGTTCCCTGGTTATCTCAATAATGGTGATAGAGTGGGGACAGGTCAGCTGAAATCCATCGCTTCCTCTGTTTCTGATGTGAACATAACGTCTGTGTGGAAGCCTTGTGTATACTTTGCTCGGGGTTATTGCAAACATGGAAACAACTGCAGATTTATTCATGGCTACTCGAAGCAGGACAATAACAATAACAATGGTTGTTCGCTGTCTTCACTGAGTGGCAGCGGCAGCCCTACTGAATCGCGCCACACTGATGAATATTTCCAGAATGGGTCGTTAGAGAAATTAGAGATTGAGTTGCAGGAGCTTCTGATAGGAAAAAGGGTCCCCATTTCGATTGCTGCCCTGCCTCAGTTGTATTATGAAAGGTATGGAAAGACACTTCAGGCAGAGGGGTATTTGACAGAGAGCCAGCGCCATGGCAAAGCTGGTTACAGCCTTACAAAGCTGCTGGCACGCCTCAAGGATACTGTCACCCTCATTGATAGGTATCATTCTCTTACATTTTATTTTATTTTATGCTTGATTAGTTGGCTGTGCCGTTTCCAGAGTCCATGTAAATGAGTAGTATGCTCCTGAAAATTAAAAAATGTAACTATTTTACCAATCACTCTGTAATTCATTATCATGACAATGAAAGAAGTGTGGATTGCAAATTTTGTTTATGACATCTGATAAGCTGTGTCTTTTGCAGGCCACACGGTCAGCATGCTGTAGTTTTAGCTGAGGATGCACACAGATTTATGCTGTACAGAGGCGGGGTGGATTTTTTAGGTGGGCTGAATTCGAGTTCTCGGCAAATATACATGACTTTTCCTGCAGAAAGCACTTTCACAGAGCAGGATGTATCAAATTACTTCAGGTACTTGTGATCTATAGTTTCTTTTTAGGCTTTTCTCTAATTCTTGGATGTAATTTAACTTACAAGCACTGTGGATCAATATCAGGACCTATGGGCCTGTACACGATGTGAGGATACCTTATCAACAAAAACGTATGTTTGGATTTGTTACATTCATATATCCAGAAACTGTAAAAACCATTCTGGGCAAAGGAAATCCTCATTATGTGTGTGGTGCGCGTGTTCTGGTTAAACCATATCGAGAGAAAGGGAAGGCTGGAGACAGGTAAGAAGATACATACACTAGATTACTTGTATTTTCTTATCTGCTGCTTTGTTTGATTTTTAAGCTAATCTTTTAGGGTATGTGCAGAGAATGTATCCTTTATTTGCATTCCTCCTGTTCATTTGAGTTCATTTTTATGTAACAGGAAGTATATTGACAAAGTTGAGCAGCCTAAGTATATGTCTCCCAGTAACTTCGATATCGAGGACTACGAACAAATGCATCTTGGTTCGTATTAGAAATTATTTGAAGTTGTTCTTAAGTATTTTAAGGACGGTTGGAAATTTATGTAAATTATGTGTATGGGGGTTTGAAGAGAGTGATTGATTACTGTGAATGAATACTTTGGGATGGTGGGGTGAATTAAGAGCTCAAATGGTATTTGCAGGCCTAAGGATCTTTGATTATTCTGGACCAGTCATAATACAGATGGAAAACCAAGAACAAGCTATTGAGCTTGAAAGTAGGCGACTTGCAGAGATGCGTCTTGCCAGTGCAGAAGCGCAGCAAATGCAACTTGTTGAGAATCAAGCTTCCATTATTGCTGCATCTACAGATGCTCTTGTTGCCCATACCGGTCAGAGTCAAGGAAAAAATGTGCAGGCACATTATGCAGAAGCTGAAGAATCCAGAGTGGAAGGTAAAATGTTCAAGGTTTCTCAAGGCCTATTCTTTGGCGGACTTTCTTTGGGCTAAGTAGTGATGCTTATTTCATAACTTATCTACGTAGATATCAGCATCTTTTCTCCAACCAACCATTTTGGGTATTTGCTTGATGTATTGGAGAACAATGAAGATGGGCCAACCCAGCCAACCCATGAGAGCAATGACGATGAAGAAAGGTACACATTATTTACCTATTGCATTATTAACATGATATGGTTAGAAATGTGACTATCTTGAAAGGTTTCTTACAGGTTTCTCTTATGAGCAAAGATGCTTTTCCTGTAGTTAATTTGTAAGGATGATGTTTCTTTGTAGGTACGGGCACATCCTTCCAGAGAGCCCTTTTGGAAATACAACAGAATCCAATGGTAATGGAACATTGCACAATTCAGAGGAAACAAAGAACTTAATAGGAGAAAGGGAAGTCACAATTCCCAAGATCTCAAGCCAAGCATTATCAGTATCTGTCATTAATAAGCAACTTGCATGCTCCATGTGCCTCGGTACTGGGTCTTATCAATCATTTGTCAACTTTACAGCCTTTCTCTGAGCTTATGTGAATCCTCCTTTTGTTCAAGATGAAAATGAATGTTTCAGTCTTTTGATTGCAAATTCTATGCAGATGCCCTTGTGGACCCAAAACAATTTGAGTGCAACCATGCCTTTTGCTTGAATTGCATGCCAAGGGTGAGACAAGATCTCAATTGCACACCACACATCTTTTTTAGTGGAGGTCCGAGAGTATATTATTAATGGTTTTTTTTTTCTAATTTGGATGGTGCAGGTGGGTGAAATGTCCCATATTAATGAATGTCTTATTTGTGGGCAGCAGTTGGTTAAACTTCCAAGAAGCAAGGTTATGCAGGAGCTCCTAGGAAAGAGAGTCGTTCCAGCATCAAGAGTTTGGTAATATACACAACATTATACTCAGCCTGATCCATTGTTTCTTTCACATTCCACAAGCTCAAACTTTATGAAAGTGAAAACTATGCTAATACAATCCTTTTTGTCTACTCGAAGGTACACAACATCAGGGGATGCACCAATTCTGAGAGTCTGAATCATAGATATTTTGTTTTATTTTTCCCAACATTATCTAGATCCCCAACTAAATATGGGATCAAATTAATTGTAGTATAGGGATATTATAAGATACTAAAGAGTCCATTGTTTTACAGAAGATATTGAGAAGAGAAGAATATAGTTGTTACCTGATCTAGATAACTTCGTGCCAGTGTCATGCTCATTTTGTTAATATCTATGGTGAAGATGAAAGTTTTCAAAGGGATATGTTAAGTATAGAACAATCTGTATAGAGAGCAGAAAAAAACAATAATAAAAAATAAAAATTGGATGAATGCTTTTTTAATCTTGAGATATCTTTTGTAACCAAGTTTTGCAATAGTACAATCAATGAAAAAGATATTTCATGCTCTGTTTCACATCATGTTGCTGACTTTTGTATGGATACTTTAGAGTTGTGATATTTGGGTGATGATGTATACTCCTCTTCTAATACCAATCAAGAGACCTTCAGGCATCACAGGCTGGGCTGACGAACAGGTGGCGTAAGTGCATCATTGTCAGGAGCTTTAGAGAAAGACATTTTTCTCCACAGTTGTCTTCTGTCTTTTTGTGGGTTTTTACTGATTGGTTTGCAGAGTAATGGTAGTTTAAGTAAAAACTACGTGTACTTCACGAGCGAGGGTATTTGTCCGGTAGAAAACCCAAAAGAGGGTCTGCCACAGAAGCCCCACAATTAATACAGAACTGAGCACCCTTCTACAATGTTTAGAAAAAAAGTCTACAACGTTAAAAATGGTTTATGAGACAGACTGTCTTACAAATACCTAGGGGAAGAGCACTAGTAGATGAGCATGTATGAATTGCTGTGAGGGTTGTTGATAAGTTTTGCTCCAATAATAGTACAAATAAAAACTATTGTTTGAAAGATAAAATATCAATTTTTGTGTGTTTATGCAGTAATTGTGACTTTAAAGTTGTTATTGTTAGGAAATGCTCCATTAGTTGTGAAAGGTAACCAATCATGTGATGCCACATTAGCTGCACGAGTATTGGGGCTTCTTTTGCACACCTATTGGTCATTTTTATTTGGTCTGTTTTGGACACCTTGGCAAAAAGCATGATGATGTGGCACCATACTTGATGATGTGGCACTGAAACCTTAGTTATAAGCAGGAGACTTGCCAAGTAAGCTACTGTAAAAAATTGAGAGTGATTTGAAATTTCTATGCAGAATTTTGAGATGTGGAAAGTTAGGGTGCACAACTATTGGGTCCTCTCCCCTAAATTTCTACATTTCAATCTTATTTCTATACAATGTGATGATGAGCGTCCAATTTCTCAACAGTCCCGTCACTGAATTATCCAAAATTTCATATGTAAATTTTCCTTCACTCCACTTTTTCTGATAAAATGGAAAGCAAAATTTTGTTGACTTCCATAAAACCGTCCCTCCACAAAATTAAATCTCGATGGCAGTAGCACCATGGCAGCTTTTTTCATAGTAGTTGCTGCTGTACTTCAGAAGTCTGCTGTACTTCAGAGCAGGCTCACCCTAGGAAACATCCTATTGCACTAAAGGGTGGAGGAAGAATGCCTGGCAAAATGCATAACCAAGTGTCAGCAGTTTGTCTTCACGCCAAGTGATTCGCATGGCATCTTCTGCTCTCCTCCTATTATCTGCTGATGTGGGGACATGGAACGGATGTTGAATTACACAACAATTTGAGGCCACTAATTATGAGTTCTACCCACCACATACATCTAGTACACTTGGGTCATAGCAAGTATAAAGAAAAAAGACACATTTAACAAGAGTAAAATGGAATTGGTCCATATTAATAACTCATTTTTGCTTTTGAAAACAAGGACCTATTTGATCAGAAGAATTTTTGAATTATATTTATTTTAGTTTAGTTTATTTATATGTTAGTATTTTGCAATTTTGAAGGTCTTAAGGGCATTTTTAGCCCTTGAAAGGCATAGCTAAAAGCTATTCTCTTTCAAATTCGGGTCTACATCTCTTGGAGATCTTTCCAACGAGATCAATGGCTTGTAGTTTCGAGTCTCGAGCAGAAAGTTATGTCTAGTTGAAGTTAGGATAAATTTTCATATGGTTTTTTTGAAAATTTCGTAGTTTTTAGATTTTATTATGTAATAAACAAATGTGACTGTTGGGCTTCGATTCCCAAGAGGTCTCTGTGACCCTTGGAATCTCATGAACTTCTACATGTTGGATTTTCGAATGAAATAGATTACTTTTTGGCTTGCTTCAATTCTATGATTTTTGGTTCTTGTAAACAGAATTTACAATACCGCAGGTTCTCACTCAGGTGTTGTCATTCGAATCCATAATTCAGATCGGTGGGTATTAGAGCAAGTTCGCTCCTGTATGTCATATCACACGCGATTAACATATCAAAGATTGGGCTTGGAAACAAGGAATCCTTCAGACTACCTTCCTTTGAGACACACGATCGCAGATGGCTAAGTTGCAGACAAACGATGACATTAAAACATTAGTTGAAGATGCACTAACAAAACAATGTGAAGAAATGATGGAGCAGTTCAAGCAAATGCTGGAAAGTTGTGGGTCACAAGCAAACCCACCATTCACAGGGCATACACCATTCAAGGTGCAAGTGAATTTCAATATACCCACATTCTAAGGAAAGATCGATGCAGATGTTGTTGATGATTGGGTTTCAAAATTGGAAAGATATTTCTCTGTCAATCAATTTTCAGATGAAGAGAAGATAACTTTCGCTCTCTCGAAAGCTGAAAACCATGTGAAAGATTTGTGGAAAGCAAAGTTAGCATCCAAGGCAACAGAAAATGGCGGCACTTTTATTTTTGATCAAAAACCCACATGGGGAGAATTCATGGAGCACATAAAGGAAGAATATTTTCCTATTAACACATATGAACAAAAATATATGCAGTGGCAATTACTTCGACAGAAGAAGGACCAAACTGTTCAGGAATATACTAATATGTTTCATGCCTTAACAGCAAAGCTTGGCATCAGAGATTCTGAGGAGCACCGAGTTTTAAAATATCAGAGTGGACTACACAGGTACATCCAAACTGAAATGGAATTCCTGAACATAGAGACTTTACCTAGTGCATATAAATTTGTTACCAAAATTGAGGAGAAATTCAAACAGAAAGGAAGGAGAGCTAATTTCACAAACAACAGATGGAAGAGTGAAGGTGGCAAAACTACATGGAAACAAACCTCTAAGGAACCCTCTCCCAATTCACCCACAAAAAAAAATGGAGTATGAAGAAGACACAAGAAAACGGTATGTGGTGTGAATTCCATAAGAGTCCCTCGCATAATACAAAAGATTGCAGAACCATCAAAAGCTTAATGATGGAGATGCATGAAGACAAGGTAGAATCTAAGGTGGCAGAAACATGCACAAAAGGAAATCACGAACAGGTCATTGAGGCTGATCCATATGCCACGGTAGCTACTACAAGGATATTGCCCCGGGAGGATGAGGAGAGATTGTTCCATTCACAAATGTGGGTTGGAGGAAAAGCCCTGCACTTTATTGTTGATAGTAGAAGTCAAAAGAACCTAATATTAGCAGAGAATGTGAAGAGACTGAATCTGAAACAACAACCCACCCGCAACCCTATTCAATGGGATGGGTTAGTCAAGGAAGAGATATCCAGGTGCACCAGCAGTGTCGCCTTTCATACTCCATAAAGCCTTTCAAAGATGAGGTAATTTGTGATGTGACTCCCTTAGATGTTTGTGATGTTCTGTTGGGACAACCATATATGTACCAGCGACATGGTGTTTATGAGTCCAGGCTTTGCAGCGTGACCATCATATTACGTGAGCAGAAATACCGAATACCAGAGGTAAGCCTTGCATACACTACCTTTTTTATTAGTGCCAAGCAATGTAAGAGGTTAGTTGCCAAAATGGGAACATTCATTTTATTAATGATTCG
This sequence comes from Cryptomeria japonica, assembly GCF_030272615.1. Taxonomy (NCBI): domain Eukaryota; kingdom Viridiplantae; phylum Streptophyta; class Pinopsida; order Cupressales; family Cupressaceae; genus Cryptomeria; species Cryptomeria japonica. The sequence continues at coordinate 338,509,362 of NC_081408.1, forward strand.
TTCTGAAGAAGAAAGGAAATCTATTTATAATTCCCACACCATCACAAACATCACAACACTGCAGAAAAAATCAATGGATCAAATTTTGATGAAATATGACAATCTGTTTAAGTTACCAACTAGGGTACCTACACACTGCCAAGTGAGACATACTATTGATTTGATACTAAGAACTCCATTACCTAATGAATCAGTCTATCGTAGGTCAGTATTAGAGAATAATGAGATTAAGAGGCAAATAAAAGAATTGATTGAGAAGGGACATATTCGTCCAAGTGCATCACCCTGTGGCAGCCCCATTGTTCTAGAAAATAAAAAGGATGGAACCTGGAGACTTTGTATTGACTATAGGGTCTTGAATAAAATTTCAGTCAAAAATAGGTATCCACTTCCTCGAATAGATGATCTCTTGGACCAGCTTAGAGGGGCCCGATTCTTTACCAAAATTGATTTGAAATCAGGGTACCATCAAGTACCAATTGAATCAGCAGATGTGTGGAAGACATCGATCAAATCTAAAGAGGGTTTGTTTGAATGGCTAGTGATGCCTTTCGGTCTAACAAATGCTCCAGCGACATTCATGAGAATGATGAATGATATACTTAGACCATTCACTCATTCCTTCGTGGTGGTATATCTGGATGACATACTCATCTTCAGCAGAACTTGGGAGGAACATTTGCAACATGTGGAAAAAATTCTCTCAACCTTACAAGAACATGGACTTTATGCAAACAAAGAAAAGTGCTCCTTTGGTATGCAGAGTATCAGATACCTAGGATATGTTATTGACAGTGAGGGTGTCCATGTTGATCCAGAGAAGATACGGGTGATTAAGGACTGGCCGTCTCCTAGAAATCTCACAGAGTTATAAAGTTTCCTCGGGTTAGCAAATTTTTATCGCAGGTTTGTGTTGGGATTTTCCCATCTGTCTTGGCCTCTAAATCAGTCATTGAGGGGCGGGACACAAGCAAAGTTTAAATGGACAAGTGCTCAACAAGAAGCATTCGAGGGGCTAAAACGAAGGTTATGTTCTGCACCAGTTTTATCTCTTCCTGACCTACAACAGCCATTTGAAATACAAACAGATGCATTAGAATATGCTCTAGGGGCAGTCCTCATGCAACATGGTCATCCAGTTGCATATCACAGTCAGACCTTTTCTGATACAGTGCATCGATATGCTACTTACGACAAGGAACTGTATGCTATTGTTCAAGCCTGTAAGCAGTGGAAACATTACATTCTGGGTAAGGAGACTGTCATCCACACATATCACAAACCCCTTCAATTTTTGCAAACACAAGGGAAGTTGCAGAATGATCGACATCAACGATGGTCAGCATATCTTCAACAATTTCACCTCAATATTCGCCACAAGAAGGGAAGCACTAATAAAGTAGCAGACTGTTTGAGCAGGACTCCAATTGTAGCCATAAGTATGGTTTTGAACTCATGTGGTCATCAAACTGAAGCCTGGGCTTGTTTGTATGAGAACGATGTTGAATTTGCAGATGTTTATAATCAATTAGTGAAGGGACAACAAGTGAATGATTTCTATTTGCAGGATGGAATGCTTTGTCACCTTGGCCAAATCTGTGTGCCCAATGCAGAATGCAAAAAGTTGATATGGGAAGCTCACTATAGTAAGGTTGCCGGTCACTTTGGTATAGGTAAGACTACTGCTATACTTCAGAAGTATTTCTATTGGCCAAAATTACAAAATGATGTTATTTCATATATTCAAGCCTGTACTGCATGTGCTATTGGTAAGCCTGCCAATCGTAAACTTGGGCTGTACTCACCACTTCCTGTTCTTGAAAAACCTTGGCACTCAGTTTCTATGGACTTTATGTCTGGTCTTCCTACCACCAAAAGAGGCCATGATTGTGTGTATGTTGTGGTAGATAGGTTCTCGAAAATGGCAGTAATAGTGGCATGTAAAAAAACCATTTCTGCAGAGGACACTGCAAAGCTATTCTTTGAATACATTTGGGTTCATTTTGGTCTACCGAATACCATTATCTCGGATAGAGACAACAGGTTTCTTAGTAAGTTCTGGTCTACACTATGGGAAAAGATGGACACAAAATTGATAAAGTCTACTGCTTTCCACCCTCAAACAGATGGCCAAACAGAGGTGGTGAACAAGATGATCATACACATCCTACGAATGTATCACTCAAAACATCCCCGTACCTCGGATAGAGACAACATGTTTCTTAGTAAGTTCTGGTCTACACTATGGGAAAAGATGGACACAAAATTGATAAAGTCTACTGCTTTCCACCCTCAAACAGATGGCCAAACAGAGGTGGTGAACAGGATGATCATACACATCCTACGAATGTATCACTCAAAACATCCCCGCACATGGGATGAAAGTCTTCCATATGTTCAAGATAGCTACAATAGGGCAATTCACAGTTCAACTGGCCACAACCCATTTGAGGTTTGTCTTGGTTATCAGCCACTTGCACCCATGGAAGATAAGGCAGCCATTGCCATACCACTTATTCAACCTGATCTGGTTCCACATGTTGGTAAGGAGGAAGATAAGGCAACCCAGTTCATCGATAGAATTCATCATTTACAACAAGTTCATGAAATTTTGGAACACACCAATAAGAAGTATAAGGAGAGACATGATGAGCATCGTACTCATAATTTTCAAGTTGGGGACAAGGTGTGGTTGCATATCCAGAAGGAACGATTGCAGGGTGCCAATAGGAAGCTTTGACCTCTGCGTTATGGGCCCTACACCATCATCAAGCAAGTTGGTGATAATGCTTTTGAGCTTAATTTACCTCCATTTCTGGGTCTTCATCCAGTCTTCAATGTGGAACTCTTGAAGCCATATTTTCTTCCACTATTAGATGTTGCAGATGTGGCAGAACCAATCTCCACTACAGAATTGAATCCAAATGCAACTACCCCATTCCAATGCGATCAACTTGTGGACACCATGGTGAAAACACTCAAACAGCAACAGATTTACTTGTACAAAGTGGTTCGAGCAGGGCAGATTGCTCAACAAGGAAAGTGGTTTACCAGAGAGCAGCTTCAAGAACGTTTTCCTCATCTCATTCAAAGTGTTGATGCAATGGGGCCCATTGCTTTCCAAGGGGGAAGTAATGATCAGAAGAATTTTTGAATGATATTTTTTTTAGTTTAGTTTATCTATATGTTAGTATTTTGTAATTTTGAAGGTCTTAAGGGCATTTTTAGCCCTTGAAAGGCATAGCTAAAAGCTATCCTCTTTCAAATTCGGGTCTACATATCTTGGAGACCTTTCCAACGAGATCAACGACTCGTAGTTTCGTGTCCCGAGCAAAAAGTTATGTCTAGTTGAAGTTAGGATAAATTTTCATATAGTTTTTGAAAATTTCATAGTTTTTAGATTTTATTATGTAATAAACAAATGTGACTGTTGGGCTTCGATTCTCAAGAGATCTCTGTGACCCTTGGAATCTCATGAACTTCTATATGTTCGATTTTCAAATGAAATAGATTACTTTTTGGCTTGCTTCAATTCTATGATTTCTGGTTCTTGTAAACATAATTTACAATACCGCAGGTTCTACTCAGGTGTTGTCATCCGAATCCATAATTCGGATCACTATTGCTAGAAATATGAGTACCTAATGCAGTCGGTACTTTATGGGAAGTATTCAATGGTATGAGATAGATTGCACATGGTAAATTATGAATATAATGTTTGTACATGACCTAAAATGGGACCTTCCTGTTCAACTTGTAAAGGTGGTAGCAACATTGATGATTCTAAAGGCCAGCCTCTATTGGAACTTCCACTCGAGTATTTACCCATCTGATATGACGTGTCTCCTGGAATCGTGTACAATTTGTGCTTAGTGAAAGGTACATAGATGGGAATAAATTAAATAAACTAGCTAGTTGGTGAAGAACAATATGAGATTCAAGTTTCAAAGAAATTTTCATATAAATCATTGTCATCATTTTAAAAATTTAATCTATTATTAAAAGATTGTTCAATTGGTTGAGCATTGTCATCAATTTCAAAAATTTAATCTATCATCAAAAGATTGTTCAATTGGTTGAGCACAACTAGAGAGGGTGATGGTATGTTCCTTAATTATGTCATTCACCAATGTTCAAATCTTTGGAGTTGTGAAATAAGTGATGAGTGGGATCATGATTGGAACGATTTGGTGGAATAGACACCCCTTAGTTCTGGAACTGCCTATGCAGCCAAGTATTTAGCAAGTTATATAAGGGGCATATCTCTTGATGTGCCATTTTCCCCTTCTATAGCTTGCTAAATAGTTGGTTGGATAGCTGCTTTCTTTAGTTGTTGGTTCTTAGCTGAAGAAAAATTGATGAGTAGGATCATGGTTGGAACAATTTGGTGGAATAGGGACCCCTCAGTTTTGGAATTGTGATTGCGTATGCAGCCAAATATTTAGCAAGTTATATAAGGGGCATATCTCTTGATGTGCCATTTTCCTCTTATATAGCTTGCTAAATAGTTGGCTAGATAGCTGCTTTCTTTAGTTGTTGGGTCTTAGCTGAAGAGATATTAACATAACCTTGTGCTCTTGTATTGAGTAGCAAAATGAATTTATAAATGATATAGAAACCTTTATTGTAGAAAAAGAAAAAACTGGGTACATCAACAAAACTTCTGTAACTTCTCTTTGCAAATTGCGACCATCCAAACTTAAAAAGATTTTTGATTAAGTACCTAAGACCATAGTTTTGTGAAGCAGAAAAAAAAAACACTACAGGATTAATTATTATCTTTTCCCTCAATAATAGCAGACCCTACTTTTTAGTTCCAAGATTTCAGTGCATTTGACGTGGAACTAGAAATTGTCCCACCAGCTTAAGCTTTTTTCAAGCCGTTTATCAATCATGCAAGTTTTCAAATTATCTCACCATCTTAAACTTTTTTCATGGCCTTTATCAATCATATGAGGTTTTCAAATTCCCACCAATTGTTATTTTATGTTTGTTTACTCTGTTGAATTAAATATACAATATAATAAAATTCATGAGACCACCAGCTTCCATAAATTTTGGAGCTTAAACTTTCAAACAGCACTAATGGACCACCTCTTTTAAAATAGACTGAAAAATATCAACAGTAACAATTGAAATTTTTTAAGAGGTCTCCATCTTATTTACTCTGTTGAATTGAATATACAAAATAATAAAATTCATGAGACCACCAGCTTTCATAAATTTTGGAACTTAAACTTTTAAGCTACCTTCGTGAACCACCTGTTTTAAAACATTCTTAAAAATCTGAACAAGAAGTTTTTTAAAAGAGCTCCATAAAAACCCACCATAATAATGTTCAGTTTCTGAGAGGGTCAATGTGGGCACCACCACATGAGCATTCTCAACATTTAGGGAGCTGGTGGTGGTCTGTGGAACCATATACCTTGCACTGCTGTTGTTTCTCAAGTCACGTTGTAATAATGCAGGTAGGACCACTGTATGTTATAAAGTAGAAAAGCTTGATGAGCTGAGTTTTCATCGTTGGGGTTATAGTGAGTGTGTGATCCTTCATGTTTGAACTTTTCCTGTCAAAATGATTTCATGGAGCCTCCTGAACACATATTTAATTAGGTTTCAACGCTCTTCAGAATTATTTAATTAGTTTCAGGCTTTCAAGAAATTTGCCCAAAGATTGCTGTCAGTGGGCACCACATGCAACCACCTCATTACAACATGTCCATCTTATCCTTGAATTCAAATACCAGCTTTGGTTTTAAGTTTGAGCATTCATGCCATAGGTGTGCAATTTTTCTTCACAATCATAAACAAAAGCAGAATTTCACTGATGTGAATGAGAGGTCCATTTTGCTCAGTTGTCTTTTGGCAGAGACCAAAAAATCCATGGATATAAATACTACTTTTTCCATTGAGACACTGCAAAGCTTGTCCTGTTGTGGCATCGGTCTCCTATTTGGACCCACTTGAATATGCACAAAACAGATTTTCTATTAGCTTTCTGGGCTCTAGATGATTTTCTATAAGATTTTCTCTTTCCTGTTCAAAACTTCAATCTCGTTTCTTTTCACCCTATGGGTGCCTCTATCCATCAAATTATTGCTGGTGACAAGTTGTTAATAAATGATTGAAATCTTTGATTCTTTCTTCAAATAGCAGGAGATAAGTGAGCATATCTAATTTTTCAATTAAAAACCTTTGGGGTTACAGTCAAGCAACAGAGATGTAAATATATATTCCAAAAGTTCCAATGTGAAAGCATTTTGGATTATAATTTGAATTGAAGGGGACACCCGAACTGATTAGACAGATTAGTAGCTTATATAGGTAGTCCAATATATGGAAATTTCCCAACTTTATTGCGCAGTTTCCCAAGTTGCTGTCTTGTACAGTGTGAGATATCAAATCATGCACTGTTCAGGTTTAACTAACCTAACATGCAACATTCATTGCTGTATTTCATTAATTTGGACCTACCTAGTGCCCCCAAACACACAGACAATTCAATTAATTTGTATTTGAACAATGATATCACATCATTCCAGTCTTCTCCGACTTTCCAGATTTATATTTGTGTGAATTATTACTCATTAAAGATTGCTCTATTAAAAAATGAATCTCAATCTGGTATGATAATGCCACATGATAAATTCTGGTTACGATTCCATTAGTTTGATTAAGTAAAGTTGGTGATCTTAATCTAACTTATGCAAAAATTTTCCTGACTTGTAAAATCTATTATTTTAGTTTTAGATTTATCTTAGGGTGAAATTTACAAATTTATATCATTTTTTAATTAATTGCATTTATTTTAATAAATTTTTATGTAATTATATATTAATAAATAGTACATTTTAAAGTAAAGTTAGATTTATTTTCTTATTTTCTTATTTATTTATTTAACCACATTATTTTCTTATTTTCTTATTTATTTATTTAACCACATTTTCAGATTTCTTATCTATACTTTTTCTATATTTGTATGCATTTTCATGTTATTTATTTCTTATTTTCATTATTGGACCATAACATATATGTTCATTATTAGTACTTGCTGTTAAGCAATACTATTGCAATGAAAATTCATATGTTGTGCTTATATGGTTATTAAAAAAAATTATTTAGACCAATGAAAAGCAATTATTTTTCTTTCTAATTTATTTTATAGTATAGATGCACATTTGTTAAAATTATAATTTACAAAAATTATTTTTGTTGCAAACGATTGACTAATGTCGTCTTGTTGCGGGTTTCTTGTTTTGGGGGGCATTTAATATTATGATATTATGTTATATCATAATATTAAATCAATTCTATAATAATTAACTATATTTATTTAGTTATGATTAATGCTAATTTTCTTATATTTTTATATTAATATATAAAATTTATAATCACAATTATTCTACTATATCAATATTATAAGACAAGTACTCGCCACTTATTCATCTTGATTCTATCATCTTTTTTAAGATCAATGGACTCTTGCAATTTTAAAATCCAAATTCAAATATTGAACCAACTATTACCAAAAGTTTTTAACAATATTAAAAATGTTAACAGAAGACCCCACCTTACAAAAGCCTAAGAGAGAAATCAAAGAAAAAAAAAAGAAAAACAAAGATAAGCAACATTTAAACAATAAAGTTTGCTTCTCAGAGATTAAGTGAAACTTGGCTTCCAAAGAGTTTGAGTGTATCATCTACCACATACGTACCTTTCTTTGATTAGCCTTTGTTCTTTTTTTTTCTCAAGTTCTCTTTCTTTTTTTTTTTCTTCATAATTTTCATTATAGAATCTTTAAATTAAGATTCATATCTAGAATTAACTAAATTCATTTACATAATTTATTGAAAAGTCTTTGTATTTAAAATTGTGTAATTTTATAAAATAAAATAATCATTCGCTTACATAAAAATTGAATAATATTTTTGCATATTTTGGTCATTTTGACTATCTAGCCAAATGTAAATTTTATAAAAAATTATATTCAAATATTTTTTTAGGTTTTTGAAAAAAAAAAACATTAAATACATTAAAAAATATGTCAATTAAAAAATTGGATCAATTTTGACCGCTTCTTTTATAAAAGTGTGACAAATTTGTAAGGAGAATGTGTACTCAAGTATTTTGAAAACCCTCTAGAGCTATTATTAAATCAAATCTATATTGTATCAAATTTGCACTTGCAAGTGTTCTAAACCTATAGCCTTCACTCACCATTGTCATAGAGTGCAAATGTTGTTCTAGATCTAAGACAACATTCACATTGAAGATCAATTTTCTCATCACAAGAGAAGTGAATTTCAAAATCTACAATAGATTATTGTAATATATAATACCTTAACTTCATTATCTAAATTAATTTATATGTTTGTTGCTTGTAGTATTTAATTAATCTAACAAACATTATAAAAATATATCCCTTTACAAATATTTTATAGAGTGTAGACTAAGCTTTTCAGTTGATTCTATGCTTTAGCGTGCTTCTAATATTTGGTGTTTTGGGCAATGTCAATGCATTGGTTCCCTAGGTTGTTCTGGAGGTCTGGCTATTTTTTGAGACCTGAGAAAGATTGTTCCACTTTAGTGGATATCTAACTAGCATTCCACTCTCTCTATGGTAGCTTCTAGTTTGGAATCTGGGGAGATTATTATGGTTACTAATGTGTATGCTTCGATTGATATATGTGGGAAACCTCTACTTTGGTCTCATATAAGGTATATAGATCATGTGCTCCATTTCTTCCTTGAGTTTTAGCTGGAGATTTCAATTTAGTATTAAGTTTGGAGGAGAAAGGGGGAGGGTTGGCTAGGTTGGCTCCTTCTTCTGATCTCTTTCGTGAGAATGTGGACCTCCTTCATTTGATTGATATAAAACCATCTAATGGGGCCTATACTTGGAATAATAGATGATGTGGTGAGAAGGCTATTTTTGAATGATTAGATAGATTTCTAGTATCTTGCTTTTGGGTGGGTGGTAGCTTGATTCCTAGTTCTAAGATCCTAGACTAGAGGGGTTTTGATCATTAGTTAATTAAATTTATGTGGCTTCTTTTAGCATTCCTAACAAGCCCCCTTTTAAGTTTCAACTCATGTGGCTTCGTGATTTCTCCCTTCATGACTTAATGGTCCAATGGTGGAGAGATGGTGGCCCTACCTACGATATTTCTATGTATTCCTTTGTTAAGAAATTGCAGTTTGTTAAATTTTGGCTTAAAATATGAAATAGATTGTGTTATGGTAACCTTCATGCTATGAAGATGTATGTTCAAGTGCGCCTTGATGTTATTACTCACCAAATTTGGGATCATGACTTCTCAAAAGGATTTAGGCAGAGAGGATTCCCACGTTGTGAGGGAGTTGGAGGAGTGGGAACTTCGTGAGGAGATTTTTTGGAAGAAAAAGACTCAAATTGATTGGCTTCAAGAAGAGGACAGGGACACAACTTTTTTTCATAATTATGTGCAAGCCCATCGGAATAGGAGTTATATTTCCTCTTTGGTCAATTTGAAAGGAATTTAGTTGTCATCTCTACAAGATTTGTCTCGCGAGGCTACTCAGTATTATTTTGCTCTCTTTATTGAAGATTTGCCTCTTGTTGAAGATGAGGAGAATATGATCCTTGCTTGCATTTCCTCTCTCTTCACTAATGAGATGTATGATTCCCTCATTCGTCCAATCTCTCTATCTGAATTAGAAGAGGATGTTTTTGGGATGAGCAAGGGTAAAGCTCCAAGTCCAAATGGGTTTCCCATAGATTTTTTTAAGGAATTTTGGGTGTTATTAATTTTGATTTGCTGGAGTTGGTTTGAAAATCTCATGGTAGAAAACAAATGCTTTGGGCCCTGAATTCTACTTTCCTTGTTCTTGTTTTTAAAAAGGCAGGTGTTAATCGACTAGATTTATTTAGGCCCACTGCTCTTTGTAATGTGGTGTATAAAATCATTACTAAACTGATTGCAGAGAGGCTCAAGCTTTATCTCTCGAATGAGCAAGGGGGTTTTTTGGCAGGAAGACAAATTCTAGATGGAGTGGTGGTTTCTTCTAAAGTCATTCACTCTATGGAAGTGGCTAAGGAGAAATCTATGTTCATTAAACTGGATATGGCCAAAGCTTATGAGAGAGTAAAGTGGGGCTTCTTGCAAAAAAATCTTATAGCCTTTGGTTTTAGTTATGAGTGGGTCAATTGGACTATGAACCATGTTTCTTCCACATCCTTCTCTATTATTATCAATGGTGAGCCTTCTGAGTTATTTGGAGCTTCTAGGGTTCTTCGCCAGGGGGATCCTCTTTCTCCCTATTTGTTTATTATTATGGTTGAGGACTTGGGTAGGATTATTAAGTCACAAGTTTCCCAAGACTTGATTCAGGGGTGGAGCTAGGGTAATGGATTTCCTAAGCATTCTCATCTCTAGTTTGTAGATGATACTACTCTTATGGGGGTTGCTCATCTTCATGAAGCTGAATCTTTCAAACGAACATTAGATGTTTATTTAGCTACTTTGGCTCAGAAAGTTAATGAGTACAAATCTTCTATCTGTTTTTTTAATACTCCTCAGTCTCTTTGTAAAGGCGTAGAATGTTCTCAATTTATTTATAAAACGAAATACTCTTTATTCTTAAATAAACTCATAATTCCTTTAATAAGTCTATTTTCTTCCATTATTCCATTCTTAGCTCCAAATGATCATTCCATAACATACACGATATTTTTACAAAGAGATAAAGATTCTTTAATCAATAGGAATTTGTAAATAGTATCTAACTCATGTCTACATACAATACTTAGGACTTTCAAATGCCTTAAGTTCAAATAACAAGAATAATACAAAGTAGAGGATGAGATGCGTCTATTGATTTGCAATCCAAAGCTATCTTCAATGCAATCCTTAGAATGAAAACGAGAACATGATTTAGGTGCTTTTTCCACCCAACCTTGAAGTTTACACTTCCCTAGAATTCTTGGTCAATCAAAAATACTCGACCCTGCATGAATTGCTTAGAAAAAATAATTTGATAGAAAAGATGGAATCTGGTGCGTGCCTAGAATGATACATGCATTTCCAATTTTTTAATTCCATAAAGAAACAAGCAAGATCAATCAAGGATATGGTAGAGAGTATAAAATATATCTATCTATTTCAATGGTCAATACGTTACTCAGCCTAGTATAATGCCATGCATAGCAATAAAATATAGTTTAGAAAATAAAACTACTCTCTATAATTCCACATTCGACACCTGTCCCGGAAGGTAACTTTTCCACAAACATAAACAAATCTAACTTTTCTATTATTCATATGAAATTAGGAGAAGTACATAGAAGACAATCTTTCTTTTCTCACATCTAGCTTCCCATTTTTCGCATGATAAAATTGCAATCTTTAAAGAAAACAATCTTTTGTTTAAGAGACATAGAAGAAACAATATTTTGTTTACAACCAATTGCATCTAATAAGAAAACAATCTTTCGCTTTTATCTTTTAAAGTAAAACAAGAATAAGAATTAAAATAAGGCATAACACATGTATGCACAAGATTTGGAAATACGAGTACACACTATTTTGAATCATACTTTTCTTATGTATTCTAAGTGTATATTTATCATGTATAAATTCCAAGTTTTATCATTAAGTCTTATATTTCAGTTTTATTTTGAAACAAAATAACATCAGTGATCTAGTTGTCATTTGAATGATTATAATATCATTTGAACAATATGGTTTTCTGTTTTGTTGTGTTTGTCTTATGTATTATAAAGAAAATAATCTAATGATTACAAGATCTGGAGTTGTCTCTTTTCAATTTCAAGTTCTGAGAAAACTTAAGAACATTAAACAAGAAATCCAACTATACTTTTCTTGATTTTTGATTTTTTCCAACATAACATTTTAGACAAACGTATATATATACAAGCCTTTGTTTCAAGCTGATTCATTCAATGACTCTCAGGAAATAGTAAATTGATCTACATATTTCATCTAAAGAAAATATTTCATTATTGCATCTTTATTTTCTTGAATGCATTCTAGAACAAATTAATATGGTTTCATATCTGAAAATCTAATATCATGATTCTAATTCCTTCATTTGATTATCGTCTAAATCTAATCAAAATAGAACATTCTTTTCTTTTTTAGATCTCTACAACAAAAAAATGCATTAAATAGAGCCCACCTCTGACCGATATTGTCGTTGTTATATGATCTCTATTCGATGTATTATTGTCTTCTTTCTATTTCACCAAGTTCTCAAGAATGTCGCTGTTCCTTAGGCGTGTCTGCTACTCTTCCCTATTCTGGGTATTCGACTCTTTTTTGAGCATAGAAATAAGATTTCTTGTCTCTATTTGCTATTCTTTTATTCTTTTCCTATCCTCACTAATTTCTGCATATTTCTAACTGTCTTTTCCAATATCATCTTCTCTATCATTCTCTATATTTTTCTCCTTATTTTCTGTGTACTAATGCTCCATATTTATGCTAAACACATGCTATATTTATGCTAGGTTTTCTGCTACGATCTTGGCCTTACTACCTCTGTTATAATTGCCTTATCGTGCCACCCATGCAAATCAATTGGCACGTTGTTCAGTTTGCATGCCATGCAATGTTTATACCAACGACTTTAACCACGTCGATCAATCCGTATTCACTCTGCAGCCCGTGTTCATCTTGAGCACAAAGTGTTTGTTGCTACATGATCGATATTAATACCGATTTCCCTTTGCAAATAGTTTCCTAAGTCTTAGTAGTATTTAAGTCTATGCCCAGTCGACTTCACTTATGTCAACTTCTCCCTATAAACATGCAATATGCCTAACTTGATGCATTAATGCATAAGATATACCTCAAGCAAGTCGATATATATACAACATAAATTCGATTATTTGATACTCATGCCATTCTTTTAACTTTTAGCATTACACACACACACACATATGTGATTATATATATGTATAAACAAAACAAATGAAGTAAAGTAATTAAATTTCATGATAATAAGATATATACATTATAATTATATACATATATGCATGTATATGATCGAATTGATATTTGAACTCTCTCTCTCTCTCTCTCACACACACACACACACACACACACACACACACACACATGTACTATTATCAAAACACAAAAGTGAATACATAAGTATGATATTTCATCCAATACACATATCTGCACACAAAGAACCTATAAATCCATGATGAATATCCATATTTAACCTAATATTTGAATATAAGTCTTGCTTTGAAATAAGACATCATTTTCTAGAAATAAAAAAGTAGAAATGTAAGCACAATATATTATTATGAAATTTATACATTGTCTGCACACAAAATGCACATTCAATCATTAAAATACACTTATAATCATTTAAAAACATTAAAATCAATCTTTCTTTGAATTAGAGAAATGTCAATTAAGACTACTCATACCAAATTCATCATTCTAATTTAAACAAACACTCAAATAAAGTCATTTAAATCATCTATCTTTGCAAGATGCATATTATGAATTCTAATGTGGTGTGTGAGATTCCCATCTATTCTAACGAAGTCCATGAGCTAAAACAACTCTACATGAACCATGTTCTCGTCTTCATTTGCGTTCATCTGTTCCTGCATTCACTTGCACTCATTTTCTCATTAGCAATGATGATCCCAATTTCATAATAAAAATAATACTGATCATTCAATTGCATGTAAATCATTTCATTGCATTTGATCTCCTATCTTATTTCATTAACAATTCCATTTCCATTTCATTTCAATTTCCTAAATGAAAAATAAGCATTATTTTTCTAATAAATAATTATAGATAAATATGGTTCGTGACACTCTTCCAAATAAGGATTGCTAATATCTTGAGGTTTCAAATTGTCTCTCTTCTCTTGCTCTATCTGGGGATCCCTCTAGCTATTGGAAGGCCACTTAGATCAATCTAGCAAAATTTGTTGGATAAGCTTCATCGAAAGGTTAATTACTAGACTCATCAATGGTTGTCCATTGTTGCTAGGGCGACTCTTCTTCAATCTGTGATCTAGGCCTTTCCTATTTACATGGGTTTTGTTCACGTGGCTCCTGTATATTTTCTTAAGGAATTTGATGCTCTCTCGCACTGCTTCCTTTGGAGTGGTAATTTGCATACTTCTAAGTGGAACTTAGTTAAGTGAGAGTCTATGTGTAGGCCTAAGAAGGAGGGGGGGTTTTGTTCTTCGCTTTGCCATATTGAATGGGCAAGTTATAGCCACCAAAATATATTAGTGTTGAAGTACTTATTAGAATAAGGCTTGGGATCACATTCTCACACATAAGTATCTAAACGGAGTTCACTTTCTGGATGTTCCTCATTGTCGTTTGGAGGGAAGGGGTTCTATGATTTGGAACACTTTGAAAATTGGGGCTTAGCTAGTCAAGAGTGCATTGATTTGGATATTGATACAGGAGCATCCCCAGTCGGTGAGGAATATTGCATCAACCAAAAAAATATTTCCTTTTAGTTTTGTTCTTGTCTAGTTCTTTATGTAGTTTTTTGTGTTCTTACCAGTTGGTACCGATAGTTACTTTCTTTTCATGGCAGATCTTATTTTCGATTTCTAGGCTGGTTCATGTGCTTAATTCCATATGTCCAGTTAATTTGGGTTCTTTTCCAGTCAGTTATCGCTTCCGGTTGACTGTTTCTAGGTTCTGGGACAGTTCTTGTGCTTATCGATTGGTTTTCCTTCATTATTGGTGCGATTCTTGGTGTGTGGATTTATTTTGGGTCTTGTCTGGTGTTCTTTGGCCTGTGGCCAACCTTCCTGCTGAACCGCACCTCTTATTTGTCATTTTCCAGAAAGATTTCTTTAATTCTTAGGGCCAACCTAGTTACACGATTCATTTCCCCTGCATTGGTAAATGTAATCTTATGAGGCCGACCCGAATATGTTCCAGTGGGTATAAATATGATATTCTATAATCATTTGTAAGGGTAGAGGAAGTCGAATTGAGAATAAGGATTGAGATTCACATTTAGAGATCTGGTTGATTCTTAGAGTCCTAGTTGGATTGTATTTGGCTCATAGCTTGCATGTAATCGATTAACTATCGAATATTCTTTGATGATTATATGATGATAACCGGATGGTTGCCATAATTTCTAAAGCAATAATATGATATGTTTATGTGATCTTGTTATGTTTTCTTGCTGCTTTCATTGTGTTACTCTTGCTGCATAAGTTGATTGATTCTCCTTGAGGGTTTTACCAGTTATGGCTGCATCAAGTGGTATCAAAGCTAGTTATGGACTGGTTGGTGGAAGAATTGTTTGTAAACATTGAGGCATTCCTTTGGGTGGACAGATTGCCGATTGGAGGCAGGCTGCATGTGTGTTCAATAGATCGCCAAGGGGAGGCAATTGAAACTGGTAGTCAGATTGTCGAGTTGAGGCAGTTCACCGGAGTGGAAGAGGAGATGCCGCCTAGAAGGACAAACCCCCAAAGGTTAGAATAGATGATGGAAGACTTCAAGAATGAAGTGAGGACCAAAATCTGAAATGTTTTGGCTAGTTTGCGGAGAAATCTCAAATCAAAGGATGAGTATGAAGAAGCTAGTGAAGAGCTTGAAGAAGCTAAAGGGCCGAAGGATAAAAGAGAGGAAATATTTTTGAGAGCCATGGTGCAAGTGAGTAAAGTTCATAAAGTTGAAGTTTCCAACTTTTCCGGAACCTTGAACCCAGAGGATTTGATTGATTGGATTAGAGAGTTGGAGGACTACTTTGAGTATGAGGATGTCAAGGACCTGCAGAGAGTCCGGTTGGCACAGACTAAGTTGAAAGGGCATGCTGCCTTATGGTGAAAAGAATTGTAGAAATATAGAGTGGAGAATGGTGAATTGAAGATCACCCGGTGGAGATAGATGGTTGCAAGATTTAAGGCCAAGTTCATACCAGGAGACTATGAATTGGAGTTGTTCAAGAAGTTGCAGAACCTGAAACAGAGAAACATGACTGTGAAGGAATATATTGAGGAATTCTACAAGGTGGTGATTAGATCTGGACATAGAGAGATGGACAGAGAAAAGATGGCGAGGTACATAAATGGACTTGCTTTTAACATTCAGGATGAAATGTGTATGTTGAGAGTTTCCATAGTTGAGGAAGCTTACTGTAGACATATAAAAATGACCATATTCCTAAATGAATATTTTATGTTCATTTCCCTATTTAATTAAATCCAATTTAATTAAATTATCCACATTCTTCTATTTTATTAAGTAAATTACTCAATTTATTTAAATAAAATTCACCATACCATTTAATGAATAAATCATTTTATTCAATTAAATCCCCCTAGCCACTTTTAATTAAAATCAAATTTAATTAAATAGTTATCCTAAATTGAATAAATCAAATTTATTTAATTGCAACCAAATTGAATGAAAATCAAATAATTCAATTAAATCCTATTATCCCCCATCCACTTGCAAAATCCCAAACCACTTCCTAATCCCTTCTAGAATCTTCTAATCGATTCTAATTAAACTAACCCTCCTCTAAACTTTGTCACATCCCTAAGCAAAGGGAGGTCACTTCTCAAATGGCCCAAAGTCTTGGATAACCATTGAAGGTTTTCAACCTTCAACCACCAAAACCCCCAAAGTCTTTGAAAACCATTGAAGGCTTCCAACCTTCAACCACTTAATCCCCAAAGTCTCCAATAACCATTAATGGTTATTTCAAACCCTCCCACATGGTTAAAACATTTGTTTTGACTCAACCTCTACCCAACCCAAGGGTCTCATCAGGTCATTAATGCTTTGACCATGATTATCTCTTAATCATTTGCACAAAGGTTTATCTTTGGATTAGATCCTAATTCATTGGGTAAACCTAACTTAGACTTGACCCTTAGCCTTTAGATAACCATGAGGTCTTATCAGGCCTTTAAATGCCTCCAACCTCTTCTCTCAACCCAATCCTAGGTTGACATTTGTCATCATTTCATTGGTGCAAATTGTGCACATGGATCCCCAACTTTCAAACTTGGCCCTTGATTAAACCTTTCAATCCTGACCATCCATTGCCTTGTTTGTGCTATAAATAGAGCTCTCATTCCTCCATTCTAAACAATCATCTTTCAAATTTGAAGTATCACACTTATGCTCAAATTGTTTCAAGCTTTCATATCATTTTATGCTCATCATTTAGCCTCTCTTTAGATCAGAATTAATCATGAATATGCATGCTAGAGTAATTTATTATCATTTTAGCTCAATCATAGACTAAATATAGTATGCTAGGATAGTATTCATACTAACCTCGTCATCTTATCATCTAAGTTTATTGCATTTTAGCATCATACATAGCTTAACATCCATCTCATACTAAAATCTAAAAAAAAACATCTCTCGTTCTCATATTTGCCATCCCTAAACCATTTTGCTCAGTAATCTGAGAGCAAAAACGTTGGTTTGAGGGACATTGTGAGATAGAGAACCATGGGACCCTCCTTGGGAAGCTGAGTAACTCTACGTTACTCCATAGTTTGCATCAAGAAGTCCTGTGTGTGTGTGTGGACTAGTATTTTACAATATTTTCACATTTTAAGTTTTATTCACCCACTTTTCCCACATACATTTCTGGCGCCCACTGTGGGGCACGAACCCCAATAACCTATCATTTTTTGAATTTGAAGACTTTTGCAGGTACGCGGGAAACTAGAATTAGCGCGTCTAATAGATATTTTAGCGCATCCGCCTAACAGTTTAACGCTTCTAGCCTACTGTTCAGCGCGTGTGCTTTCTGTCTTAGCGCGTTAAAACTGTTCTTTAGCACATGATACTCTTTGACAAATTTTCCTGTAGGTGTCAATGCTGGTGAAACACAGATTAGCGCATATACCCGACAGACTAGCGCATCCGCTCCAAATTTTAGCGCTTCGACTACATATTCCAGCGCGTTGAAACAAACAGTTAGCGCATCAAATTCAAAAATTTTCCTACACAACAGACCGCGGGAAAACCAAACCACAGATTAGCGCGTCTGACACACATAATAGCGCATCCGAAAAATAGAATAGCGCACAGAAGAGAAACAGTAGCGCATCCGCCGTGTATTGTAGCGCGTACAGTTTGTTCTATAGCGCATCACAAACAAAACAAACAAATTTTTTTTTTTGTAACCGAATTCAAAAAGTTAGACTTGTGGAAGTCCCCCGAAACAAACTAACAATTTTCTTGTTCTATCTATTTGTAGGATTTTTTAACAAGTTTCTTGCAGGTAAAGCGAGGAAGTTTGCTTTTAAAGCAAAATGTATTTCTTTTGTTGACCTCCGAAAATCGAAATTTGCTTTGTTGACGATCTATTTTCCATAGATTAGATAATTATTGCTATGAAGGATTAAAAAGAACATCATGCTTATTGGAGCAACATCTCCAATTAGAAGTTAGCAAATTATTGTCTTAAGAGTTAAAAAGAACAAACTTATTTGCCTTGTCTCGAAAGTGGAAGGTATATGCTCTCCCCTTAACTGGGTGACCAAAAAGCCAAACCACTCTTATGCTTTCAGTATTTCAAGCAATAAATCCTTTAGCAGGCCTGCCTTCCCGAGGAGTTGCAATCAACTCTTAAAGCCGTTTATGGCCGGTGTGAAGGGAATGACCTAAGTGGGGAACGACTTTGACGCCAAGAATTCCAACCCACTATAATCAAATGTGGAAAGTGACGAAAGTCCTTTTCAACGGTTGCGTGCAGTGATTAGCCTTCCCCCAGTATCCTCGAGATATGTAAAGCCTTTGTTCTAAAGGTTGGGAAGCCTCCTGAGGGAGTTTATCACTGACGGCCGAATGGGAAGCCTAATTAAGAACCTTAGCATTAGAAACTTTGAGCTGAGTCAGTATCCAAACATTTGTAACATCATAGTGCAAGGGTGGGGAAGAATCCGCCCCCAAGATTACTCACCATATATCTCCCAAGATAACTACTCAACTGTGAAGCAATTCACTTTGGGTTAACTTCTGGCAAAAGGCAAAAAAACTGGCGCCCTCTAGGGGGTGACACGACTGTTTGAGCTGACGGAGTATCGAGACTAGTGGGCTATGATGTTGCTTATGACCCTTGAATAAAGAATCTTTCTGAAGTGTTTATCTTGTATCCAACCTGTTAAAACATTGGGGATTTGAACACATCCTCGACAGAACATACACTTTATGTTAGATTAAGTGAAATGATTGTACTTTGTGTGCCGTACTTGCATTTTGTATTTCAGAAAATCATCCATCATACTTGAAAAATTCTTTCAACAAAAATCAAAATCATCACAAAAACACCAAAAGGAAAAATCAGGTCAGTTTAGCGCGTAGGAGAAACATCTTAGCGCGTCAAACAGTTATTTTAGCGCATCCACAGAACAAAATAGCGCGTGCAATAAAAACAGTAGCGTCTCAACTGTAAAGCAAAACAGAGAACAATATTTTAGCGCGTGCAAAACTTATTCTAGCGCGTATAAGGAAAACATTAGCGCGTAGGTGTCCTACGTTAGCGCATTAAGAGAAACAGATAGCGGGTAGAAGGCACAGTGTAGCGCGTTGTTTTCCCAAAAAAACTTCACAGCAAATTCCAAACAGCCTGTTTTAGTGCGTGGAACAAACAGTTTAGCACGTAGAAGGCCTATTTTAGCGCATTGGCCTAAACAGTTAACGCGTCTGAAGCCCAGTCTAGCGCGTACATATTTCACAGTCAAAAAGAAAATTTTCCAGAATTCAATATTTTAGCGCGTAACCGGGGGCAGAGTAGCGCGTAGGGAAATCATTTTAGCGCATCAGGAAAATTAAGTAGCGCATTGAACATCTGTTTTAGCGCGTGAGAAAAAGGATAAAAACAGAGAGTTGAAAAACTGAAAATTTTGAAAATCTCAAAAATATTTTAAAAACAGTTTTTCATCAAAACACGTCTTTTATCAAACCAGAGTGACAAAAACAAATCATTAAAACTATTTCTCAAGTCAAATTTGTGTCAAGCAAGGTTGTCCAAATCCGAAAATGAATCGAGCAATAGAGGACGTCTTTCCTATCATAATCTGGAAACTTTTCATCATCAGTATCAATCAAATCCTTTAAACATCTTACGGATTTTATCTCAAAAACACTTGTTTAAAATCTTCAAATTGTCAAATCCAGTTTCCAGATCGGGAAACTCTTGTCCATATCATTTGACACGCTTTATCATGAAGGGATAGCTAAACCTTCATTCTGATAAAGTAAAATTTGAAATTTTCAAAACAAGAATCAACTAAATCCAAACAAATCAAAGGAAATCATTGATCACTCATGCATGACTAATCCCCTCATTCTGAGAAGAAAGAACCTCTATCGCAACATCACGTTGAAGAAACAACAACCGAGCTTCTCCAAATTCATCAAGAGAAACAAATTTTTATACATCAATTGTCAACTCTTCAAATCCCATCGGGTATTTCTTCATCATGTCAAACGTTATATCCAAAACAAATCCAGCGAATTTGACAAAGAACCTCTGAAAACAAGAGCATACTGTCAAAAGTCTGCTTTTAATCAAAAGATAAACCGCGGAGGAAAGATCAATCCAACATTCCTCCCTGACGAGTGCATCACATATAACACATCTCGAACAGAACCACCAACGACAGAGCAAAACATCAACGAGGACTTTGTTCCCTTCATCACTGAAAGTTTCTATTAAAATGCCTATCACTCGTTCTCAACGAAACAAACAAAGCGAGACACCCGCGGAATCAAGTATGAATCGCAGATTATCAAATCCTTTTGAAGTTCCATCCTCAGAAGATCCTGAAATTACTGATGCAATTCTTCAGGAATGTCAAGAAAATCCTTCATTCCAAAAACTCATTGAAAAATTCATGGAAAATGACAAAGAAAAATATCTACTCATGCTTACAAGCAAAGGCATCAAACTTCCTGAAGATTTTGACGCAAACGTCTTTCAAACAGGGTCTCAACAATATACATATCAAGAACAACAAAGGGAAGAAGAGACTCGCATACCTGAACAACATATTCCAGAACAACATATACCAGAAATGCGAGTACCTGCGTTCGAAACCCCAGAACAACACATACCATTTACTACACCTTTTCAGTTGAGAACAAATATGAGGGAAGAACTCTTCCCTCGGCAAGATAATGCACCCTTGGTTGCTCTTACTCAACAAATGCAAATGTTACAAAGACAAATACACGATATGCAACAAGGGACAACAGTGCGGTACTCTATAAACGAAATCTGTCCTTATCCATTTGACAGAAGCTTAAACATGATACCTTTTCCTCCAAACTCAGACATTCCCAAATTTGATAAATATGATGGGAAAGGTGATCCTTGAGATCATGTTCGAGAATTTTGTACTATGAGTCTTGAATTTGCTCATAATGACACTTATCTGATGAGGTTATTCCCAAGAAGCCTGGGAGGACAAACAATGGAATGGTTATCCAAGATTACACCACCTGTTAGATCATTTGATGAATTGGTTAACAAGTTCATCACCCATTATTCTTACAACATCCAACATGCCATAACCATGCTAGATATCTGCAACACCAAACAAAAGAACAATGAAACGTTCATGATATTCCTTCAACGTTGGCGACGCATGGTATCAAGATATCCTCGAGATATTCCTGAAAAAGAGAAAATGGAAATCTTCATTGATAACTTGAATGGTGAAATGAGTTACAGACTCAAACTTCAATGCATACCATCTTTTGACAAATTGATCGAAAATGGCATCCAAGTAGAGGAAGCTTGTGTCAAAAAGGGAACACTCAAGTTTTACAAAGAAGGGACGAACTCATCAAACTACAATAATCAAAACAACACCAATCTCGACAAAACTCGATTTTGGACACGAAACAAAAATGAAGGCAACAATGAATCATATGATCCAAAATCTAAACAGCCAGTGCTTGCCTTATCAGGAAATACTCAAAATACGAAAAATCCTAAAAATGCTACTCCCAGTGCTAACACATATGCACCAAACAATGCTCAAGGACAACTCAATACCAACAACGCCAACGATAATCAAAACAAAAACCTGAACCCAGGGCCTAACAACAATTCACGCAACAACACCAACAACTTCCATAAGCGTATCTTCACACCATTGGGCCAATCATTAGAGTCTGCATTCAGAGAGCTGTTGGCAAACAAAGTTCTTTCTTTACCTCCAATCAACAATTATGAACCTCCAATCAAACCACCTTGGTGGAATGATTCACACTATTGTGATTTTCATCGAAACAAAGGTCATAGAACAAACGAGTGCATGAGATTGAAACACATAATCCAAGACATGATTGATCGAGGTGACTTAACAGTGGATGGTCTCAAAACAAATAATGATCACGAAGCCTTCAAAGATCCTTTACCAAATTATAACAAAGATGGAGCATCAACTTCAAATGATACCCGCGGAACTCGTATTAATCACATCTACAACAACACAATCAATCACATATCAGCTAAAGACCATCAAGTCAATGTTATAACCATTCGAGATAAACGTGATCATGAATCTGTCAATGTAACAACCCGGACTTAGAAATATGTCTTGAAGGGACATACTGCACCTCCAACTACCACACCAAAGGTCCAATACGACTTAGTTAACCAACTGTGCAAGACTCCGGCTCAGATATCTATCCTGGAATTGTTGAAACTATCTCCAAGACACAAAGACATATTGGAGCAAGCACTATTAGAAACAAATGTACCTCAAAATCTGGATACAGATAGATTTCAAGCTATGGTTGCCCACATGACAGAATCTCATAACCTCACCTTCTCAGAGCATGATAATACTTCATTAAGTCATCCGCATAATACTCCTCTACACATTGAAGTCATTGTTTGCAAACACCATGTCAAAAGAGTCTTAATAGATGGAGGAGCTGGACTTAATATATGTACTTTAAAGCTTATCTGTGCACTAGGTTTCTCAGAAGAATCTATTGATCCTTGTAAAAAGATTACCATAAAAGCATATGATGATGAGGAAAGGTCCTCTAAAGGAACAGTAATATTGCCTATTCAGGTAGGACCAATGCAAAAAGATACTATATGTCAAGTCTTAGATATTGATCTCACCTACAATATCTTATTAGGCCGACCCTGGATACATGAAATGCAAGCAGTACCTTCTACATACCACCAGTGTGTCAAGTTTCCTTATGATGGACAAGAAATCTCCATATCAGCTGATCACAATCCATTTCAACATTGTAATGCAATGGGGGCAGCCCAAGACAATTTGGTTCCTTATAATAGAGAAAAGCAGCGGTCTTCAACATCTGATCCACCAATAGTAAAATCCAACTCCTTATGGGGAGACTTCAAACAGAAAATGCAAATCAAAGACCAAGGCATGGGCGAATACTCTATGGAGCCTTTGTGTTTGACCAGATTGCCAACATCACCTAGATCGCATGGTTTACCTACTCTATCAACACATCTGGAAACTCAGCCCATAACTAAATTTGATGGTACCTTCATCCAATTGGGGACTCTAGCACATGAATCAGAAGATAAGGATGTTCTTAACTGGCTATACAAAGATGAAGAAGAAGCTAATAGAGCGGCCGCTCTAGACATTGTTCTACCAACGCACCTGTATGGAAAAGGCTACTTGATTATGAAACAAATGGGATATGGCTGTAAAGGACCTATTGGGAAACGCCAAGAAGGAGTCACTGAACCTATAGATCTTCCTTCACAACCTAGTAGAAATAAAGCAGGATTAGGTTCTAAATTCACTTTCCTATTGAAAAGGCCGCCACACACAAATGCAAAACCTTAATGGAAGGAAAAGAAGAAATACAAGGAAGAATCCTGGTAGGAAGCTCTCTTTAAATCAGCAGAAACAATCCACAAGGCACGCGAACGTCAAGATCAGAAGATACATCAGGGAAAACTTTTGAATCATAAGAAGGCCATATCTGCAGCAGTGGCTCATATTCACACACCAATGGCTCAAGAACAATACATATCATCACAAGAAACCATCATTCCTTCCAGGGGAAGCACAATCTATGAACAAATCCAGACTGTAGAAGATGGATCAGATACAGAATCAACACAGAATATCAAAATAGTATCTATCATCAAGGATTTGTTTTCGCCATACAACATACCTGTTTACAACACAAATAGAATTTGGGATGATGCCTATGAGACAGATTCAAATGAATATGAATGGGGTACCTGCTCTGATACTACTACAAATATCCCAGATGATACTGATTTTATATCCATTTCTCAAGAAGAACATAACGCAGAAGATAGACCTCTTGAATTTGGACCACAACATATCTATGATGTTCAGGAAAGCGAACAGAAATATTACGAACAAGTCTATGTAGAAGATGATACCATTGAAGACCTCGATGAAACCCTAAACTTCTTTAAAAACAAGACCCATCACGATGATAACTATATCCTAACAGTTACAGTAGCTGAACTTGACTCGCCCAATGATTCCTTACCACTCGTCTTCCCTGATCTCATTGACTGGACTGAACCTGAGACTCACGATATCCCAATTTTTCCAGATGATAAATCTATTATCCACTACCTATGTACCATAAATCCCGAAACAGGCTCTACCAGTGAACCGAATAACGATGTTTGTTCTTCAGGGAGTGCCAAGTCTCTCAGTCGCAAAAATGAATCAAATAATGAATCTAATGCTGAAAACCAGTCAATGGCAGCAATGGATCCCAAAAAAGTAAAAATAAAGGACGCATCTGAGGGTGAAAACTTTTTTAAGGCACCTAACGATGGGAGACTTGACACTCTTCCTGAACATTTTCATGAACGATCATCCATATTGATTGAGCCCACTCAATCAATCAACATTGGTACCACTGAAGCAACCAGAAACATTCACCTTGAAGAATCTCTGACAGAGGAGGAAAGATCGGCATTCATCATCTTCTTTAAAGGACAGCAAATTAACTTTGCCTGGTCATATGCTGATATGCTCGGAGTAGATCCACACCTAATCATGCATCACTTGTCCATCTCTGCGGGGGTCAAGCCAGTCAAGCAGAAACTACGAAAGATGAATCCACAGATAGCACTCATGGTCAAAACGGAATTAAAGAAATTATTAGATGTCGGATTCATCCGACCTATTGACTATGCAGAATGGATTTCCAACATTGTTCCCGTCTCAAAACCAGATGGTAGTATCAGAATATGCACCGACTTCAGAGATGTCAATAAAGCTTGCCCAAAGGATGACTTTCCTCTACCAAGTATTGATATAATTGTAGATCTCACAGTAGGCCATGCAATGCTCTCATTAATGGACGGTTTCTCAGGCTATAATCAAATCAAAATAGCTCCTGAAGATCAAGACAAAACAGCATTCACCTGTCCTTGGGGAACATACTGTTGGAATGTTATGCCTTTTGGCTTAAAGAATGCCGGAGCCACTTATCAAAGAGCAATGACAACAATATTCCATGATATGATGCACACATTCATGGAAGACTATGTGGACGATTTACTAGCAAAATCTTACACCAAAGCTGAACATCTTGGCATCCTAACAAAAATCTTTGATCGGTTGCAGAAATTCAAGGTCCGACTCAACCCTAAGAAGTGTGTCTTCGGGGTTACATCAGGCAAATTACTAGGTTACATCGTCTCAGCTAAAGGTATTGAAGTTGATCCAGCAAAGGTACAAGCCATCATGGATATGCCACCACCAAAGAATATCAGTCAACTTCGATCTCTCCAAGGATGACTTCAATCAATCAGGCGATTCATCGCTCAACTAGCAGATAAAAGTCTGCCATTTAACCACTTGCTACACAAAAATGTGCCATTCAAATGGGAGACTAAATGTGCAGAATCTTTTTACCAAATTAAATAGTACCTGATGAATCCACCAGTTCTAGTACCACCAATTGCAGGAAAGCCTCTTATATTGTATATCTCAACGACAGATGTTTCACTGGGGGCACTATTGGCACAAGAAGATCAACAAGGAAAGGAACGCGCCATATATTACATCAGTAGAACATTGAATGGCTATGAGCTCAATTATACATTCATTGAAAAGGCTTGCTTAACAGTTGTTTTTGCGTCTCAAAAATTCCAACATTATATGCTAGCACACACTATCAAGCTAGTAGCCAAAATTGATCCTCTCAAGTATCTACTCAGCAAGGCCGCTCTCACAGGCCGATTGGCTAAATGGGTTATGATTCTCAGTGAATTCGACATCCACTATACAGAAAGATGAGCCATCAAGGGACAGGCAATTGCAGATCAGCTAGCTGAAGCACCGTTACCAGGAAAGCAAACCATGGACATTGAATTTCCAGACAGGGATATTTTTGCTCTTTCCTCCAAACAATGGACCCTATACTTTGATGGATCCTATACACAACATGGTTCAGGGGCTGGCATTCTATTCATCACCCCTGAAGGACACACTATGCCGAGATCATACAGGCTTATGTTTCCATGTACAAATAATATGGCTGAATATGAAGCATTGGTCATAGGCATCAAAATGGCTGTCGAATGGAAAATCACAGAATTGAAAGTCTATGGAGACTCACAACTGGTCATCAATCAAATCAACAACAACTATCAGACAAAGGATGATAAGTTACTCCCCTACAAACGGATGGTGGATGACTTCAAACAGTATTTTGTGCACATCACCTTTGAACAAATACCAAGGTTGAATAACAAAGCAGCCGATGCAATGGCTACAATCGCTTCATTACTACAAATTCCAGAACAACAGAGTCGTTATGAGTTCTTGGTAGAGCAACTGTTCTCCCCCGCCTATGACCACTCTGAATCCCATGTTATATATGCCTTAACCGGTTCAGATTCTCCGTTATATGGACCAATATACGACTACCTCAAGCATAATATCTTACCCATTGACCAATCCCGTAACCAAAAACGTAACTTTATCCGACAAGCTGCCCGTTACACCCTTACCACTGATACCTTATATCGTCGAGGTCTAGATGGTACTCTTCTTCGTTGTCTTGATCGTAATGATTCTGATTCAGCTTTACACGAGCTTCATGAAGGTATTTGTGGCACACATTCGAGTGGCACTACTCTTGCCAAAAAATTTCTACGAATGGGATACTACTGGCCTACAATGGAGAAAGACTCATATCATTTCGTCAAGAAATGTCCTAAATGCCAAATCCATGGCAATCTGATACATGCACCAGCACAGGAACTGCAACCATTTACCACATCCTGGCCATTTTGTCAGTGGGGATTGGACCTAGTAGGCAAAATACATCCTTCATCTTCAAATGGACATAAGTTCATCATAACTGCCACAGAATACTTTACCAAATGGATCGAAGCAGTTCCCATGACCACAGTGATTGGGAAACAAATTGCCTCTTTTATCCTGAATTATCTGATCTGCAGATATGGTATTCCAAGTTCAATCGTCACAGATAATGGACGACCTTTCAAAAACCAAGATGTGCAGGAACTATGTGAAAAATTCAAAATTCAACATCGGTTTTCTACACCATACTATCCACAAGGAAATGGTCAGGCAGAAGCATCTAACAAAACGATCCTAAAAATCCTCAAGAAAATAGTGAATGATGCAGGCAAAGATTGGCATGTACAACTTAATCCAGCACTTTGGGCCTACAGGACTAGCATTCGCACACCTACAGGGGCAACACCATATTCCTTGGTATATGGATCAGAGGCTATTTTACCCTTGGAGGTAGAAATTCCATCTCTTAGAGTCTCTTTGAAAGGTTTGATTCCAGATGAAGAGTATCGAGTCAACCGACTGCAATAACTGGAACTATTAGATGAAAGACGCCAACATGCTTATACTCATCTCAAAGCATATCAGCAACACATGTGCAGGAGCTACAATCATAAGGTCATTCCTCGCAACTTCAAGATTGGTGATCTAGTCCTAAAAGAAAATCCAAGAAACCAGCAAGATAGAGAAAAGAAAGGGAAATTTGAACCTAACTGGTTGGGTCCCTATGTCATCATTTCAGTCTATGGATCGGGTGCCTATCAGCTAACAAATTCTGAAGGAGATGTGCTTGATGATCCAACTAACAGCATTCATCTAAAGAAGTACTATACTTAAGGTAGTCTAGTGCACGGAAAAAGCCAAAAACAAACATAAAAAAATCAAAAAATCCAGAAAAAGCAAAAATACAAAGTACAATAAAAACAAATGGTGAAAACCTGGTAAACAGGCGCCCTTGTGAAAGGCCGGCTCCTTTATCTATATCCATGCCATTTTATCCATCAAAACACTATCGGCCATCGCCCGACACTTAGCATCTATCCATCCAGGACATACTTAGCGTAGTCACTATCCTGAGTTATCCATCTATATCATATTCATCTACCACATTCCACCATGGCTTGGAAATCACTATACATAATCATATCCAAAAGAACACTCATCTAGGGGCATTAGACTGTTCAAAAACTTGCAAACATTCAAAACATTCCAACTATTGCAAAACCTCAAACACAGGACATCCAACAAACAAAACTATGCTTCATCACAAACAACACAAAACACGAACAATACACAAGAAACTTAAGGATGGATGATTTTCTGAAGTACTAAATGTTGTATTATCGCATTAAAGTCTTGATTATTTTGCATTTTGAACTTTTAAATAAATTGGAAATCTTTTCCTTATCTCATCAAAAGCTTCAAAGCTAGAGATCATGAGGAACTTCCAAAATTTTTCTTAGTTTTTTGTCTGGGAGGCGATCACTTGTACTGTGTGAATATTTGCCTCGAGACGTGATCCATATCACTGAAGGCCTGATTCCATTTCACGCATATAAATGATCTAATCTTGTCTATTTACACAATACGCACTCAGGTCGTCCTGGTTCAATTATACCTTGACGCTTGTGCTATCTTGCAAAATTAAAAATCATGTAAATTTTACTCAGGTCATTATGGTTCAATTATACCATTATGCTTGTATAAATTTTCAACATATCCAAAAATCAATAAAAGCTCCATGATGATATTTACAAAGAAAGCAAATAAATGGTTATATCAGATGGCAAATACAGAATGAGAGATGCTCCAAAAACAATTAGTTGCATATCATTTTACAATTAGTTGCATATCATTTTACAATTAGTTGCAATTAGTCGCACATCATTATTATTATCTCATTTTGCATATTCATTACATCATTTCACATCATATTATCTTACATGTAGCAGCATATTAAAATCATACATCTCATTTCCAAGATACATTTCACAGCATATAAAAACATACATCCTGCATCACACATTATAGCATATATATAAGCATTACATCGTCATATAAACGGAAGTAGCACACATAAAAATACATCCAAAAACACATCACATCGATCAAAAATGGTGCTCTATATATATATATATCTCTCAAAAAATGATCAAAATCTACAAAATGTGTCAAAACTGTGTCCAGTACAAAGAATACACTGCTCAAAATACAATAGAGACCATGTCTCTCAAGTGTGACTATCCCCTGATGGAGATGGTCTGGCTCCTGATGCACCTGCTCCTGGATCTCCAGGAGGATCCTGTCTAGCTCCCGATACACTCGCCCCCGGATCTGCAGGAGGGTCCTGTCCCACTGGCCCTGTCACTCCACGACTCTCAGATCGTGTCCCAGCAGTTCGAGATCGACTCGATCTCGACTGTGCAAAACTCTCGACACGCCGCTCTCTAGGTACTGCCACCTCATAGTGACGCTTGTAATACGCAGCCTCCTGGACACTCCGTGTCAGCTCTCTAAGGGTGTCTCTCAAGGGACCACCTGCCGCTGCTCTCTGTACAGTCGCTAAGGCCTCCTCTGCTCGACCCCGTCGCTCCATCTCTGTATCTCTCTTAGTGGTCAACTGAGAAATCTGCCGCTGATAAGTCAAAATCTGTGCTTGCAGTTGCTGCACAGTGATCTGTAGAGTCCGGATCTGAGCATCCTCTACATGACCCGGCACTCGAACCCGCAGTGGTACCTGTGCTGGCGCCACTCCTCCCACTCGGCCTGTCCTGGGTACGTGAGGTGGGAGTATATCTATCCTCCTCCTCTGTACTGGTCTCCCCACCTCCTCCTCTCCTCCCACTGTAGCCAGCACCTCCGTCACTCTACCCTCTCTCCCGGCTCCAATGGCCAATCCTCCTCTCCCCCTCTCGATCCTGCCCTACCGCACTGCTCTCTGCACACCTCTACCTCTCCTCCTCCCTCTATCTCCTCCATCATCCCCATCATCCCCATCATCTCCCCCGTCTCGCTCCTCTCCATCAGAATCAAAAGTTGGCCTCATCTCCTCTGGATCTGAGATCCTAGCCACGACCCGAGTAGCAAATAAATGAGCAAACTCGTCAATCATGCCAGCATCCTGTATCTCTGGGGCATAGTCCCAGATTTGTCCGGCCAACCCTGTAAACTCCTCAATGGCCACAACACTGTCAATGGTCGGCCTCCAATCAGCCACATCCTGCTGACGCCGTGCATACAAGCACGCCCCTTGTGGAATCCCCTGCTGCCTCCCGAACTGTCGCAAAACTCGGGTAACCAGAAACCGCTCTATAACGAATGGAGTCCTCCCGATCAGATACCTCGTCATGAAAACAAAAGGCATCTCCATCCCATCCTCAGCCCACACCTCACAGTCTGTATACGGTCTCCAGGTGACCGTATCTATATCGTCGAATACCCTCCTCCAGTGCTCTAGTTTGCCCAGCTTATGCTGGACAGCTAGGCCTCTATATCCATAAGCATACGCTGCCCCTACGGGCCTATCCCTGTCTGCCAGTGGCTTAGCTGCTGGAATGTGCTCCCAGCACCATACCTGTAAAAGGGTCACCCCTGCTGATAAAATCCCATATCCGAGGTATACTACCTCATGCAGGCTCCTGTAAAGGTGGGCCAACATCGCTGACACCCATGCAAATCTCCGGCCCTGTGTGACCATCTGCTCCAGAACCAGCCCCCATCCCACTGAAAATCCCTTTGGCCTGCGATCAGGACAAAGGAATCCTCCAATGAATCCTGCCAATATAGATGGCAGTGGTGCATAATCTAAATCCAGGAACTCCTGCCATGGTATCTCATAGCTGCAAACACTCTCATCATGGAATATACGGCGCAGTGCCTCTGTGCCTCCCTCCTCCGTCTGCTCATAAGGCAATATGGCTCCTACCACAGGAATACGCAGAATGCGATAGCAGTCCTCTGGTGTCACTGTCATCTCTCCCGTGGCAAAATGAAAGGTGTTCATGTCACTGTGCCACCTCTCTGCCAAAGCTGTCAATAGTCCCCGGTTCACAGTGAACCGCGGCATATCAAGAAGTGAGGTCAATCCGCATCGCTCAATAATGTCCAAGTCTGCCTGTGACAGACGTGGTATCAACGTCCATGGTTTCGGGAATCTCTCCCTCAACTGCACGATACCCAATCGCTCCTGTCAACAAACAAAACATATCCAATATCAGTTTCCACATCAACATAAAGATATCAAAATAAAACTTACATCAACAACATGAAACAAATTTGCTCATCTACAATCAAAGTTCAAAATCCTATCATTTCATATCAACTTGTAAAACAACTCAAGTTCTCAAAAACCATATCAAAACTTGTAAAACAACTCAAGTACCACAATCACATAAACTTGTAACACAACTCAAGTTTCCTACCCATATCAGCTTGTAAAATAACTCAAGTTTCCAACCCATATCGGCTTGTAAAACAACTCAGGCTTTCATACACATTTGAACTTAAAACAGACAACACAAGTAAATCATGTTCTGATCACCACAAACAGCTTGATATCTATACATAACTTGGAAAATTGCACATCAAAACAAGTTATACAAATACTCATATTGGATACATGCATCAAAAACACGACAGGCACGCAAAAACACAACTTTTCAAAATCTGCCAAAACTACAAATTTTTGATGGATGCGCTAAAACAGACCTCTAATGCGCTAAAACAGACCCACGTGCTAGGCTGCTTGTCCTACGCGCTAGCCTATCTGCCTTATGCGCTATATTATATCTATGCGCTACCCTTTTCTACCTATGCGCTACCTAATTTGGCCTATGCGCTAGACTCTGTTTACGCGCTAATATTTTCCTCCCTTGCGCTACCCAAACTAACCTATGCGCTAGACTCTGTCTACGTGCTAATCTGTCCTCCCTAAGCGCTCCCCTTTTCATCCTATGCGCTAGGTTAGTCCTACGCGCTAAACCCCTTTGCCTAGGCGCTACCCTTTCAGCCCTATGCGCTAGGTCATGCCTACGCGCTAAAATCCCTGTTTCATGCGAACTTCTGCTACTCCTATGCGCTAGGTTAGTCCTACGCGCTACCCTATTCCTCCAACGCGCTACTAAACGCATTACCTGTGCTATTCTACGTGGACGCGCTAACCCAGGTGGCCTATGTGCTAGCAAAATTATTTTGGACGCAACTACTAAATTGACTTCAATGCGCTACTTCGCACTGCGTATGCGCTAATCTACGTCCTAGACGCGCTAAAACGATATGTCCGAACTTGAAAATTCAAAAAACACCTAAAAACGACAAAACCAAAAATCAAAAAGGGGTCAAAAGGGTTGACTTAGTGGTGGTCCACGTGCTGCTGGTCTCCGGTACCTCCTAACGCGCTCGAAACGGTGTCTGTGATAGGGAATAGGCATTTTCTTTCCAGAGCCAATTCTCTTTTCTTCAAAGTCAACAAGCACAAATGAGTTTAAATCAAGCCCTTTTCCCCTTTTATAGGAGGAAAATGAAATTAGGGTTAGCTAACTGGGCCTGTAATATGGTCGCGATCTCACCTATACCAAAACACTTGTAATTTATTGGGAGATGAATCAATTTACACACTTTCTACACGCACGGAATCCTACACATCATACAAACTTCATCAATTTAAATCAAAAATTTTCTAAAAAAATATTGATTCATCTCCCGAGGGGGCATCACATCAAACATCGAATCTGGGGCATCGCATCAAAACTGAGACATGACTGGCAAATCAAAAGAGCGACACAACAAAAAAATTGCATTTGATCATAAAAACACAAAAACAATCATTTTTCTTTGAAATAACATGTGCACACACGTCACTTCAAAGAGGGGCAAAATGTAGACGTATAAAAATGACCATATTCCTAAATGAATATTTTATGTTCATTTCCCTATTTAATTAAATCCAATTTAATTAAATTATCCACATTCTTCTATTTTATTAAGTAAATTACTCAATTCATTTAAATAAAATTCACCATACCATTTAATGAATAAATCATTTTATTCAATTAAATCCCCCTAGCCACTTTTAATTAAAATCAAATTTAATTAAATAGTTATCTTAAATTGAATAAATCAAATTTATTTAATTGCAACCAAATTGAATGAAAATCAAATAATTCAATTAAATCCTATTATCCCCCATCCACTTGCAAAATCCCAAACCACTTCCTAATCCCTTCTAGAATCTTCTAATCGATTCTAATTAAACTAACCCTCCTCTAAACTTTGTCACATCCCTAAGAAAAGGGAGGTCACTTCTCAAATGGCCCAAAGTCTTGGATAACCATTGAAGGTTTTCAACCTTCAACCACCAAAACCCCCAAAGTCTTTGAAAACCATTGAAGGCTTCCAACCTTCAACCACTTAATCCCCAAAGTCTCCAATAACCATTAATGGTTATTTCAAACCCTCCCACATGGTTAAAACATTTGTTTTGACTCAACCTCTACCCAACCCAAGGGTCTCATCAGGTCATTAATGCTTTGACCATGATTATCTCTTAATCATTTGCACAAAGGTTTATCTTTGGATTAGATCCTAATTCATTGGGTAAACCTAACTTAGACTTGACCCTTAGCCTTTAGATAACCATGAGGTCTTATCAGGCCTTTAAATGCCTCCAACCTCTTCTCTCAACCCAATCCTAGGTTGACATTTGTCATCATTTCATTGGTGCAAATTGTGCACATGGATCCCCAACTTTCAAACTTGGCCCTTGATTAAACCTTTCAATCCTGACCATCCATTGCCCTGTTTGTGCTATAAATAGAGCTCTCATTCCTCCATTCTAAACAATCATCTTTCAAATTTGAAGTATCACACTTATGCTCAAATTGTTTCAAGCTTTCATATCATTTTATGCTCATCATTTAGCCTCTCTTTAGATCAGAATTAATCATGAATATGCATGCTAGAGTAATTTATTATCATTTTAGCTCAATCATAGACTAAATATAGTATGCTAGGATAGTATTCATACTAACCTCGTCATCTTATCATCTAAGTTTATTGCATTTTAGCATCATACATAGCTTAACATCCATCTTATATTAAAATCTAAAAAAAAACATCTCTCGTTCTCATATTTGCCATCCCTAAACCATTTTGCTCAATAATCTGAGAGCAAAAACGTTGGTTTGAGGGACATTGTGAGATAGAGAACTATGGGACCCTCCTTGGGAAGCTGAGTAACTCTACGTTACTCCATAGCTTGCATCAAGAAGTCCTGTGTGTGTGTGTGGACTAGTATTTTACAATATTTTCACATTTTAAGTTTTATTCGCCCACTTTTCCCACATACACTTACCAGTATGCTTTGAAGGCTAAGGAGAAGCTGAGAAGAAGAAAACCAAATAGAGGGAAGGAGAAATTCAAAGGACAGATGAGTGACAGTATGAAGAAACCAGTTGAGGAAGATGAATCAAAACCTAAGTGGAGTAAAAAGCCGAAACAAAAATCTCAGAGGAAAGGTAGTAGCAGTACCGATAGAGAATTTCCTAGAAAATGTTACAAGTGTGGAGAAACCGGACATAAATTTTATGAATGTAAACATGGAATGACAAGAAGCTATGTGGAAAATGAGAAATCGAAAGGTGAAGGTACCGGATCGAACTGTGCATTGGAGCAAGGAGAATCCCTTATGTTCAGAAGAAAGGATACCGTATCTACTTAGAGGAAGAGTCTTTTCCAGATTATGTGTAAATGAAGTGGTAAGTGTTGCAATGTTATTGTAGATAGTGGAAGTACTGACAATTTGGTATTCGAGGAGATGGTTGTGAAGCTTGGATTGAAGAGGCTTGAGCATCCTTGTCCTTATGAGGTAAGTTGGTTGCAAGATGATCAAAAGATAGAAGAAAAGGAGCAGTGTTAGATGGATTTTAATATTGGGCCTTTCAGGGATGAGGTTTTGTATGATGTTGCATCTATGAGTGCTTGTCATGTCTTGTTGGGAAAACCTTGGCAGTTTGATAGAAGATATATTTATGATTGTAGAAGAAACCTAGTCACTATTGAGAAGGATGAGCAAAAGCTCACATTGATTTCTTTGAAGGAGAAAAAGAAGGAGGTGAAGAATATGAGTCCTGAGAAACTAGTGGCAAAGGTTATACCTGAAGGTGATTTGAAGAAAGATCAGATAGAACTAGTTGCAGAGGTTATATCAGAGGGTGACATGATTTTGCAGAAGGATCTGACACATAAACCTGATAGACAGATAGAATCAGATGATAGAGAGATTATAGTGACAAATCGGATGAAGTCTTGTGGCAGAAACATATCAGAGTTGCAGAAGAAAGACAATAGTAAATAGAGACAATAAGAAGATCTGAAGAAAAGGAAGAGAAACAAAGAGGATCAGAGGTTAGAGAAGTCGGTTGAGGCACCAGAGGAGCTAAATAAGAGGTAGGAAGATAAGGAAGATGCTTGGATCAGAAATGAGCATGGGGTCTTTATTCTGAATCCTTTTAGATGTTCATGAGTAGCGTCTCATGGAACATATTTTTGTACTTGGGTTGTCTGATGCAGGAGCATCCCCGGTCAATGAGCAATCTTGCATCAACCAAAAAAATATTTTCTTTCAGTTTTGTTCTTGTCTAGTTCTTTATGCAGTTTTTTGTGTTCTTACCGGTTGGTACCAATAGTTGCTTTCTTTTCATGGCAGATCTTATTTTTTATTTCCAGGCTAGTTCATGTGCTTAATTTCAGATTTCTAGTTCATTTAGGTTCTTTTTTCGGTCAGTTATCGCTTTCGGTTGACTGTTTCTGGGTTTCAGAACAGTTCTTGTGCTTACCGGTTGGTTTTCCTTCATTACTGGCATAAATCTTGGCGTGTGGATCTATTTTGGTCTTGTTTGATGTTCTTTGGCATGTGGCCGACCTTCCTATTGAATCGCACCTCTTGGTTGTTATTTTCTAGAAAGATTTATTTAATACTTAGGGTTGACCTAGTTACACATTTCATTTTCCTGCATCAGTAAATGTAATCTTATGAGGTTGACCCGGATATGTTTCGATGGGTATAAATATGATATTATGTAATGATTTGTAAGTGCAAAGGAAGTAGAATTGAGAATAAGGATTCAGATTCGCATTTAGTGATCCGGTTGATTCTTAAAGTCTCAGTTGGATTGTATCTGGCCGATACCCTACATATAATTGATTAACTACCCGATGTTCTTTGATGATTATATGATGATAACCAGATGCTTGCCGAAATTTCTAAAGAAATAATATGATTTGTTTATGTGATCTTGTTATGTTTTCTTGTTGCTTTCGTTGTGTTACTCTTGCTGCATAAGTCAGTTGATTCTCATTGAGGGTTTTACTGGTTATGGCTACATTAGATATGCAATAAGGGCTCTGAAGCTCTTTTTGGCTGGATTCTTGGTATGAAAATGCTCCTATTCTTTCTATGTATCTGCACCTTCGATCCCTTTGTGATAGTTTTACTACAGAGAATTGGGATAAGGTAGATTATAATATCATTCATAATTTAGGGCTAGATGTTGGTTATAGATGGAAGGATTCATCTGAATGGCCACTGGGTGGATCTATAGAGGCTCATAAAGAGTTGGCTCAAATTATTGCTTCTCATGAATGCAACTCTTTGGTGGGGCAGGATGTTGTGGCTTGGGGCAGAGATTCAATTGGTAAGTACTATGTTGCTGTAGGGTACTTGGAGCTTGTTAGACAATTGTTCGATGGTATTGAGGTGTCTTGGTGGAAATAGGTGTGGAATAAATTTTCTTGGCCCAAATGCAGCTTTTTCATGTGGTTGGTGGTTTAAAAGCTATGTCTTACTTGGGATAATGTGTGCAAGTGGGGCTTCCAGGGTCCTTTTATGTGTGTTATGTGTTGTAATAGTGAGAAGTGTGTTTCTCATCTTTTCTTTTAATTATCCCTCTCCAAGGTGATTTGACACTTCTGGTGGGGTGTTTGGAATCAAGCCTACTAGCACATCTCCTCTTTGGCTGAGTTTTGAGCCCACTAGGGTAAGCTCCCTATTAAGTCTTGTTTTCTTCAAGTTGCTTGGGCTCTGGAACCCACTTTCATTATCTGACATATTTAGTTGGAGAGGAATCATAGGATTTTTCAAGATGCTAGGATGGTTGTTCAACACGGGGAAAAATTTTCATTCTCTTTGTGAGATTGTCTTGGTGAAGTGTGAATTTATTGGAGGTGTGGATCCTAGAGATGTTGATATTTGCAATCAGTTCAATTTTCCTTTTCAATTAGGTGTTCCTTCTCCTGGGGTGAGGTGTGCTAGGAAATTTATGAGAAGTAGATGCAGACATCCTTTATGGAAGATAAATTGGGAGGGTTGTTGGACCCCTCCTCAAGGATTTTTGAAAATTAACACTGATGGTTCATCTTGAGAGAATCCTGATCATGCTAGTATTATAGGAGTAGGTCATGATAGCTCTAGAGATGTTCAATTTATTTTTTCAATTTATAAGGTTCTTCATATGAATAATTACATGGAGGTTCTTTCCATTTTGTATGCAAAACGTAGTAGTGTTCTCGGCTAGAAAAGGATTATTTGCGAGTTTAATTCTCAAGTGGTGGTGACTTTGCTAAATGAATAGTGGCTAGATGATGTTAGTTGGCACTTAGCTTTGGTTATTAGATAGATTCTTCAATTGTATGGCTCCTTGGAATCTATTACCTTTGGTCAGGGAATGGAATGGAGTAGCAAATTATTTAGCCAAATGGGCCTATGATCAAATGCAAAGTTGGAATGTTTTAGATAGGAGACAATTATCTCTAGAATTGTCTCACATGTTAGATCACTTAGTGGAAATAGATAGGAGTGTGTAAAGCTCTTTTTCTGCTAGGCTATTGTCCCTCCTTTCTTTATATCTTTTTTTGTGACTGTATAAATTTTTACCCCTTTTAGTTATAGAGTATAGACTATAAAAATATCATTAATAATAAGTAGTACATTAAAAATATACATGGTTTTAGGTTAAAGTGATTTTTAGTATACTTTCTTCAAATTTAATATTAAAGTAATTTTTAAACTGTTAAAACTAATATTATCTATTAAAAGGCAATAATACTTTTATTATTAGATGTATTTAAGTGTAGAAAGTTAAGTTTTCAATTAAAAGATTAAGAAAAAAATTGGAGTTTGGTGTAATGTTATTAGTTATGGATTTTATAATTAGTAATGTAATTTTTTATATTTATTACAATAAGATATATTCATCTATATGTTTTAATTATTTTAAATATTTTAATTCTTTAGTTGATAATAAAAAAATCTATTTAAATCTTTTCAATTTCAACAATTGATATTTAAATCATATTCCTTCCTTTAATCTATGTGGAAGAATTTGACATGTTAATTGGAAACAATTATCATAAATTGAAGACTTCTTGAAAATATACTATTGAAATAAAAATAATTGAAAATGTTTAATTTCTTTACTAAATTAGAAATTTAGAACAAGAGTCATATGTTCTATTTGTGGTGTAATTCATGTCAAGCACAATATTATATTGTTTGTATGCTTATGTTATTTTGGATTGTTGATGTTGGGTAGTGAACCACTATGACTTTGTCAAGAATAAATGTTTGTCACAAAAGATAAAATATAATATTGCCAAAGATCTTTGTATATG
Source organism: Cryptomeria japonica (assembly GCF_030272615.1). Taxonomy (NCBI): domain Eukaryota; kingdom Viridiplantae; phylum Streptophyta; class Pinopsida; order Cupressales; family Cupressaceae; genus Cryptomeria; species Cryptomeria japonica. The sequence continues at coordinate 338,548,350 of NC_081408.1, forward strand.
AGAGCAACAAAAATAAAGTTGGATACTTATTTCTAGAAGTTTGTAATAAATATGTGAAACCCTTCAAGAGGTGGTGGATAAGAGTGTCAAATATGATATCATGAGAATGAGAGTGTCAAATATTTATGTAAATTTGATATGTGTAGAGATTATCTTCAAAACTCTATAATTTAATTTGGAGATTTTTTACCACTATTTTTAGGGCTACTTAAAATTCTAGATTTATTTTGTGTGCATAGTGTGTGATATTTGTAGTTGGAGTGGATACATGCGTGGATTAAGTACAACTTTCAATATGTAATGTGTAACAATATTTTGTAGAAAGATATATCAATGATAAAAAAATGGGTTTTGTTCAATAGAAAAAAGTTGTAGCATTAATTATATGGATTATTACTAAATTCAAAAAGGTTGTAGTGTTGATAATAGAGATTATTTCTAAATTTAAAAGGGTTGTGTTGATTGCAAATGTCATTGTTAAATCTAAAAAGGTTGGGAGGAAGTTTCGCTACAACAAATTTTGTATTAAAGAAAGAAACATTAATTAAATCTTATAATTGGAGAAAATAAAATTTGAGTTTGAATAAATAGAATCCATGGACTAAAATATTAAATTAAATATGCATTTGTGCAAATATCATTAATGATACATCTTAATATAATATATAATCAAGAATAATTTTTATGTTTGGTAACATTTTTCAAGAAGTTTTACAAAATCATAAATAATATATTGGGTGTAATATCCATTAAGTTGACAAGTTCTGATAGATAAAGAGGTTGACATCATTAGACGATACACATTTTTCTCTTCTTAGATCTCTATCTCTATTTTCAATTGTACGACGATATCCCACATATGCTCATTTATAAGAAGAATTAATAGGATATCATGACATGTAAGACTTTGATAAATTTGCTTATTGGTGGTACATGGATAGAAAACATGTAGAATGAAACCACAATGAAGGATACAATCACTTAATTATTTAAGTAGAAAAATTATGCAAATCGGTACTTGAACACCTCTTAAATATCTAAGGTACTTTAAAAATAAACTCATTAATGTAGGTGAGACTATTATTGATAAAGATCCCATCTCCATAATTCTTAGTAGTTTTCCAAATTCATTTGATAATTTCAAGATTACACTAACATTGAGTGAAAATTGGCAACCTTGATACTTAATGATTTAGAGGGTATACTAATAAAATATGGAGAAATTATTAATAGAGATAATAAAGTTAAATCAACAAATGCTTTTGCTTATGTTCTCGATGGCAAGCAACATCAATGGAAAAGATGCCTCGTTGTTGACAATGGTAAGTAGAAGAAGGGAACTTAGATTTGTTATTATTGTAATTAGCTTAGTCAAGAATAAGAATACTAGGAAAAAAAGGTAAAACATGAGGTATGATGGTTGATGTGGATATTGAAGATGATGATGAATGCCACAAACTATTTTTAGTACATTCTTACAAATATGTCAAAAATAATGACGTCTAGATCATCAATTAAAGTACTACTTGACACACGATTGGTTATATTAATAACTCAATAAATGTAACAAAACAATCAAAATATATTGTTACATAGTGAGATGATACACAACTATATATTGAAGGAGTTGTCAGAGCTCTTCTCAAAGTTCCAACTCAAGGTAAAAATTGTATTAATAATGCATTGTTCTAAGATTAAAAAAAAAATCATCTTAATCAAAAGCGAGCTATTTTACTTGATGACAACTAAAGCCTTAGTTTCAAATCTTGTTTCAAGAAATTAGTTGTGACATGAAGGATCTAGCAATATTAACATTGAGTCATTAGAGGAAATGTCCAATCAAAAAATAGTATATGGTCTTTTATGCATCAATATAGAAAATTGTTTCTATGAAGTTTGTGTTGGACACAATTGATCACTGGGAGGGAGGTGAATCAGTGATTTAGACTCTTTTTCTTTAATAGAGTGATACCGGTAAATTAGAGGACAAGTTGAATGCTAACCAGTAACTTAAAAAATGCAAGTAGAGTGTGTGAAAGGACTAGTTAAAACATTAACATCACACATGAACAAGAATATATCACACAACACCAGATATATATGAGAAAACCCAATGTGGGAAAAACCTTGGTGAGAATAGCTACTGGAGATCTTCTGCTCCAATCCAGCCTCACAATGAAACTCTGATTACAATATTTAGGGCACCAACCCATGATTTATGAGCACCAACTCAAAGGAGCACCAACCCCTGCACAATTTATAGACTACAACCTAAAGGAAATGCAACCCCTGTACTAAGCTACAACTTAGTGAAAACAAAATTAAACTCAGATATACAAATGAAATCACTGTTGCAAATGAAGTTTTGCAACCTTACAATATTCTCCTCTGCCGGTTTCACCCTTACCTGTCTATATTCTCTCCACCCATTCTGCAACTTGACTTTACTAATCACCTTTCCCAATCCTCTCTCACAATGTCTTCCTCCTCCCAACTCACAATCAATCACTCTTAATCAGACACAACTTCTACTGGTTTGTCACCTCTGTGTTCAATGCACTCTCCACCGATTGTTCCTTATACCAGTTTTCTCTGCTTCTCCTTGTAGATCTATACTTCTCTCATACACACTTCAAGTGTTTTTCTCTTTGGCTCTCAGACAATAGTTTCACACTTGCCTTCTTACTACAGTAGCAACAATCATAGTCTCAAGTCATCATATTTAAACTTGAGCTTTCCCGCAAAGAGTCAATTCAAACTTGAGGCGGTTAGGGTTTCCTTCACTCGACAAAATCAGTATGAGATCTGATCTAGTCTGTCTTGAATTGATCACATGTACTCAAGGAATGCATCTGTACACATTTTCCATTATCCAATGCATACTTTCTAAAGATAACAATCTCGTACATGATTTTCTACCTTGAAATTTATCGACTCATAAAAAGTTCAATTGTTTCCTTCTCGAGATCTTCTTGCAGCTTGATTTCTTTGCATCAATCTAGGTGCCAACTACTCCCCGATCTTTCTCTATCATCCTTTCTTCCTCGAGCTGCATCAGTCAGTTACCATCCCAAGATTTGTGGCTATTTCATTAATGTCGACTAGCTGTTTCAACAACCATGTCGATGGAGGCTTCACTAACCTTTGCATGTTTTCTACCTCAGCTCCACATGGCATCACAAGGTTAATCACTTAGCTCACCAATACATAGTCGGTTCATACTTGAACATTCGACAAACTCATACCGGTACATGCCTTTACCGGTGATACCGTCTCCTCTTGCTAACCGGTAGTTCACACTACACCGGTAGCACATCTTCACCTCCGGTGATTTGTGATTACTTTAACATTCTTCCTCTTCATCATAAATAATCAACCAAACTCCAGACTGGTTAAGATCTACCGGTTATCACTCAACATGCCAACACACACGTGCATCTCACCTCATACTAGTGAAGTGACTGATAGTCTCAATAACTACTTGTCTTCCACCATACCATCTTGACAAGTCTTCATGTTAATCTTCTCAATGCCTTATTTGTCTTTCACCATACCAGTACACTCTCCTTCATACCGGATGACATACTTCTACCGGTAGCCTTCCTGCAATACCGGTTGACATCAATGATAACTCAATGCCAACAATCTCCCCCTTTGGCATTGGTGTCAACATTTTCTTTTTTGATTTATCTCCCCCTTTGACAACAATGGAAAATGTAACCTTAATCTGACACTAATAATCTCTCCCTTGACGACATCTAGTTAAGACACACTCTCCCCCTGTGTCCATGCTTCATGATTCAAGATTCATAAAATAGTGGCAATAGTTGACTCCCCCGAAATCATGCTCCCTCTTATGCATTTAAGTGCTACCAAATGGTGAGACAATTCCCATTTTTTGTCTCAAGTACTCAGAAGGACCCAATGGAAGTGTCTTGGTAAATATGTCAGCAATCTGCTCATCAATGGGAACATATTCTACTATGACCTCCTTGTCTGCTACCTTCTCCCTCAATAAGTGATACTTGATTGCAATGTGTTTTTTTCTTGAGTGCATTATTGGATTCTTGGAGATGTTGATTGCATTTGAGTTATCACACAGGATTGGGTTGGGTTCTGATATCTCCACTTGTATGTCTTTGAGTGTTTACTTCATCCATAGGACTTGTAAACAACATGTAGCTACTACTATATACTCTGCCTCAATAGTAGATAATGACACCGAATCTTGCTTCTTGTTGTGCCATGATACTAACCAGTCTCCTAAGTAGAAAGCACCCCCACTTGTACTTTTCCAGTCATCAATATTTCCTTCCCAATATGCATCAGTATAAGCCTGCAAAGATAAATCTCCTCTCTTTGGATACCACAAACCATAGCTGATAGTTCCTTGTAGATACCTAAAGATCCTTCTAACTGCATTTAGGTGAGATTGTTTATGAGCAACTTGGAATATTTCTACCATACAAACAACTTGTACAATATCCGGTCTAGAAGTTGTTAAATACAACATACTACCAATCATAGACCTATACAATGTTTGCTCAACTTCTGGTGATTCGTCTAGTTTGCTCAACTTACAACTAGTAATCATGGGAGTACTGACCGGTTTGTTGTCCTCCATTTGAAATTTCTTCAGCATGTCTTTCACATACTTGGTATGGGAAATGAAAATTCCTTTCTTCTTTTGTGAGATCTACAAACCAAGAAAATATGAGAACTAACCCAACATGGACATCTCAAACTTTGTCTTCATTTGTTTTGTAAATTTTTTGCACATAATGTCCTTGTCTCCACCAAAGATAATATCATCCACATATACAACAACTATAATCATGTGATCTACATTTATCTTGACATACAAGTCGCTATCTCCATTCCCTTACTAGAATCCTTGCTCCTTCAAGTAATTGTCTAACCGGGAATACCATGCTTTGGGAGCCTGCTTCAAACCATACAAGGCTTTCTTCAACCGGCATACAAAACTCTCATCTTTATGCAACGAGTACCCTTCCGGCTATTCCATATACACCTCTTCTTCAAGATTACCATTGAGAAAAGAAGATTTTACATCCATCTGATATACCTTATATCCCTTATAGGCTGAGAAGGCTAAAAACATTCTTATTGCCTCTAACCTAGCAACTGGTGCAAAGGTTTCTTTAAAGTCAATACCTTGAATTTGAGCATACCCTTTGCAAACTAACCTTGCATTATGCTAGACTATCTTACCTTTGTCATTCATCTTGTTCCAGTAGACCCATTTGGTACTTATGACATTCTTGTCTGCTGGTCTAGGAACAAGTTCCCAAGTCTGATTTTTCTCAATTTGTCTCAGTTCTTCATCCATAGGATCTATCCACTTCTCACTTTTGCTAGAATCATAAAAGTTTTTGGGCTCTACTTCATTCATGAGACATAAATTTACCTGTTCACCTTCCCAAGCCAATCTCCTTTTGGTCTGCACACCTTCATTCCTATCTCCTATGATCTGTTCTTCTGGATGATTCTTTTACACATACCGGTTGGGAATCTTGTTTGGTACATCTTCTATTGGTCCATTGTCAGATTGTTCTTCATATTCCACATTTGACTCATCAATGTAGGGTGCAAGTGCAGATTGTCCTCTATGTGAGTCTTCATCTATTCTCACATTTACACTCTCAATCACTCTTCTCAATCTCTTGTTGTAGCATTTGTAGGCTTTACTATTGGCTAAGTATCCCAGGAAAATTCTGTCATCACTCTGGGAATCAAAACTTCCCAATCCATCAGCATCTTTCTTGATGAAGCACTTACTTCCAAACACTTTGAAGTGTTTGAGTGATGGTTTCCTTTCATTCCATAACTCATTAGGGGTCATTCTACTGTTCACCCTTAATTGTACCTAGTTTAAAGTGTAGACAATAGTATGAACTACTTCCTTCCAGTATATATTTGGTATGTTGGCCTCATTCAACATTGTCCTGGCCATCTCCTCCACTATCCTATTTTTCCTCTCTACCACCTCATTTTGCTGAGGTGTCCTTGGAGTTGAGTACTATCTTTGGATTCCATGTCCCTCACAATAGTCAACAAACTCATTTGAAGAGAATTCTCCACCTTGGTCTGATCTTAAGCATTTTATCCAGTATCCACTTTCATTTTCCACCATCTTCTTGAAGATCTCGAACCTCTCAAATTCTTGTGACTTATCATGCAGGAAGGTTACCCAAGTCATTCTTGAGTAATCATCTATAATTAGCATGAAATACCTTTCACCAGCCAATGCACTTGTCCTTGTTGGCCCACATAATTTTGTATGTATCAACTCCAAAGGTCTTGAGGTGTTATATTCCTTTGTTTTAAAACTGACCTTTGCTTTCTTACCTCTGGCACATTCATCACAAAATATACTTACTGGTTTTATGATCTAAGGTATGTCTCTCACACACCGTGCCTTTCTTATCTTAACCAAATTATCAAAATTTACATGGCCTAATCTCCGGTGCCATAACCAACTTTCATCAACTTTTCCCATCATGCATTGAGACTCATAGCATTCCTTCAGATTATAGACATTTCCCTATGTTCTCTTTCCTTCTACTACCACCTGACTGATACACTACTTTCTTATCTGACAACCAATAGAGTCAAATGAGAACTTATACCCTTTATCACACATCTAACTTACACTCAATAGGTTATGGTTCAAACCTTCCATATAGTACACATCATGAGCCTTGAGTTTTCCATCAATATTCATTGTACCTCGGCCTTTGATCTTGATGGAGGCGTTGTCACCAAATCGGACTGAACCACCATTCTGATCATCAAGCTTGATGAACTTTTTCTCATCTCTGGTCATGTGATTTGAGCAACCACTATCAACTACCCATACGTTTCTCCTTTTAGCATGTAGAGCAATCTACACAATTAGGCTGGACTTTGTCTTGTTTTTCTCCTTCTCTACCGAAAACAGTTTCTCTTCTTTCTTTTCCTCTTTAGTCACTTTGTGTTCTGGTTTTGTCTCCAACTTCTCATCCGATACAACTCTTTTTTGCTTGTCAACTCTCAGCTGACAGTTCCTTGCTATGTGACCAAAATTTTGACACTTATAGCATTTCACATTAGTACTAGAAGATGTACTCAATACATTCTTGTAGGAAATTTGCATATTGCTACTACATTCATAAATTTTGTGCCAAACTCATTGTAATTATAACATATAACATTTGTACTTTGTAATGCAACAAATGAGTTTCTACTCTCAAAACTAGGGTTGACATTCATTTTCCTACAATTTGCCATTCTATGACCGAACTTATTGCATCGGTGACAATAACCATGAAAATTTGGAACATATTGGTTATGTTGTCTTGAACCTACAAAGGGTTGCCTCATCGGGGGTCTTCCTTTCATACTGTTAATCCTTGTGAATCCTTCATGATCAATATTCACATTTCTCCTTGAATCTACCTGTTGGTGCATCGAGTATGATCTCTGGCTCATTGATTTAGCATACTGGTTTGTGTAGTGGTTTCTAGCAGCATTTGCATATGTCTTCTTGCCGCTATTGTTGCCTACCGTGAATATCCTCTTCTCTTCACCTTTATTTGAAGAAGTGAACTGTATCTCCTTATCAAATGTGTCTTTATTGTTTGAACTTTGACCTTCTTGAAAACCTAAGCCACTGGTATGTTTCGATTGCTTCTGTTTTCTCAGCATCTTGTCCAGGGGTTCAGTGCTGCCTTCAAATTTGCTTCTCACTTTCATTTCTTCCTGACTTTTCTCTAAGTCCTTCTGGAGTTTCACTATTTCTGCTTCTAGATTCTGATGTTCCTTTTCCTTTTCACTCAGACTGGTACTAGTGACTTCACACATCCTCTTGACCTCTTCCAACTGGAGTTTTAGATCTGCAATAGTTTTCTTGTACTCTTCAAGAGATTGTTCCAACAACTCTTGTTCTTCAGCTGCAACCCTTTTTACCTTCTTCAAATCTCTTCTTGTTTTCTTTAGCTCATCTAAGGCACTAATGAGTTCTTCTTCAAGATCTACTTCATCTTCTTTCTCTTCCTCTTCTCCTTCTTTAGGTCCCAAAACATCTTGAGCCATGAACGAGTTTTCTTTGATTTCATCTCCACTGCAACAATCATCTGAGGCACTTTCCTCATCTGTGGTATCATTTTCATGTGTGTAAAGACTGCTTTGCTTCTGATAGCCTCTTCTACCATGCCAATAGACATTATTCTTCCTATTCTTACCATATGATCTTCTATTACTTGTTTGATCATCTTCATTCTTATCACCATAAGGACATTTAGTAGCAAAATGTCCAATCTTTCCACAGTTGAAACATTTCAAAGGCAGCTTTCCTTTGTATTTGCCTGAACTTGTCTTGAGTTTTTTGACAAAATTTATCATGATGTCATTAGAGTCTTCACCGGTTGCATCATGAATAGATGGTTCTTTTCCTTTTCTTGATGTCTTGAATGCAACTTCTTTCTTCACAGCATCAGTACCGGTAGTTGTCATCTCATAAGAAATTAGGGAGCCATACAATTCATCCATTTTGAAGACTTTCAGATCTTTTGCTTCTTCTATTGCTGAGACCTTTGTATCATACTTAGATGTAAGTGATCTAATTACTTTCTTCACTACCACCTCTTCTTTTATTTCTTCTCCAAGCCCTCTAATGGTATTTGTTGTCTCATCAACCCTTTGGAGATAGTCATCAATCTTATCTTCATCTGTCATCTTGAAACCCTCAAGATGTGCTCTCAAGGTCTCCAACTTAGCTTCCTTGACTTTAGCATCACCTTCAAATATCTTTTGCAACTTATCCCAAGTCTCCTTGGAAGAAGAGTAGTGCATAACTTTGATAAACTCATTATCAGACAACCTACTAAGAATGACATTCTTAGCTTTAGCATTGTTCTCATATTCCCTCTTAGCATCTGTATCAGTAGGGGGATTATTAGGGACTATATACCCATTCACAACCGATATCCATACATCACAAGATAGAGAGGACAAATAGGTTTCCATTCTTCTACTCCAAAAGGCATAGTTGACACCATCAAACATAGGGGCTTTTGAGGAGACAGATTCATTATTTGCCATTGTGAACACTTGACATGATCTACCCAAGCTAAAGAACACTTTTAACAAAATAGGGTACCTACACTCTGATACCAATTGTTGGACACAATGGATCACTGAGAGGGGGGTGAACCAGTGATTTCGACTCTTATTATTTAATAGAGTGATACTGGTAAAGAAGAGGACAAGTTCAATGCTAACCGATAACTTAAATAATGCAAGTAGAGTGTGTGAAAGGACTAGTTAAAACATTAACATCACACATGAACAAGAATACATCACACAACACCATATATATACAAGGAAAACCCAATGTGGGAAAAACCTTGGTGAGAATAGCTACTGGAGATCTTCTGCTCCAATCTAGCCTCACAATGAAACTCTTATTACAATATTTAGTGCACCAACCCAAGGACCACCAACTCAGAGTAGCACCAACCCCTGCACAATTTATAGGCTACAACCTAAAGGAGCTAAAACCCCTACACTAAGCTACAACATAGTGAAAACAAAATAAAGCTCAGTTATACAAATGAAATCACTGTTGCAAATGAAGTTTTGCAACCTTATAATATTCTCCTCTGCCAGTTTCACCCTTACCGGTCTATGTTCTCTCCACCCACTCTGCAACTTGACTTTGCTAATCACCTTTCTCAATCCTCTATCACAATGTCTTCCTCCTCTCAACTCACAATCAATCACTCTTAATCAGACAAAACTTCTGCTGGTTTGTCACCTCTGTGTTCAATGCACTCTCCACCAGCTGTTCCTTATACAGGTTTTCTCTGCTTCTCCTTGTAGATCTATACTTCGCTCATACACACGTCAAGTGTTTTTCTCTTCGGCTCTCAGAAATAAATTTCATACTTGCCTTCTTACTACAACAACAATCACAATCTCAAGTCATCATATTTAAACTTGAGCTTTCCCACCAAGAATCAATTCAAACTTGGGGAGGTTAGGGTTTCCTTCACCCGACAAAATCAGTATGAGATTTGATCCAGTCTATCTTGAATCGATCACATGTACTCGAGGAATGCATCTGTACATGTTTTCCATTATCCAATGCATACTTGCTAAAGATAGCAATCTCGTACATGATTTTCTACCTTGAAATCTGTTGACTCATAAAAAGCTCAGTTGTTTCCTTCTTGAGATCTTCTTGTAGTCTGATTTTTTGCATCGATCCAGGTGCCAACTACTCCCTAATCTTTCTCTTTCATCCTTTCTTTTGCGAGACGCATCGGTCAGTTACCATCCAGTGATTTGTGGTTATTTCATTAATGTCGACTAGCTATTTCAACAACCATGTCGATGGAGGCTTCACTGACCTCTGCATGTTTGCCACCTTAGCTTTACATGGCATCACAATGGCCAATCACTTAGCTCACCGACACACAGTCAGTTCATACTTGAACATTCAGCAAACTCATACCGGTACATGCCTTTACCGGTGAGACCTTCTCCTCTTGGTAACCGGTAGTTCACACTACACCGTTAGCACATCTTCACCTCTAGTGATTTGTGATTACTTTAACATTCTTCCTCTTCATCATAAATGGGAAGCCAAACTCCATGCCAGTTTATGCTCTACTGGTTATCACTCAACATGACAACACACAAATGTATCTCACCTCATACCGGTGAAATTACTGATAGTCTCAATAACTACTTGTCTTCCACCATACCTGTTTGACAAGTCTTCATGTTAATCTTCTCAATACCTTATTTTGCTTTCACCATACCAATACACTCTCCTTCATACTGGATGACATACCTCTATGGGTAGCCTGCCTGCAATACCGGTTGACATTAATGACAACTCAATGCCAATAGTTTGTGTTATGGGAAAACGACATAGAGAAAAATCTGACTCTAGAAAAGTCTAGAAATCTTCCAAAATGTCAGACAATTTGTTTCAATATTTGTGGATGAACTAATACCATTCCTATAAGAAAAAATGTTGAACACACGATGCCACTAAGAGGGGGGGGATGTGAATCAATGATTTCCAAACTTAACCCTTTTCTATCCTATGTGTTAATACCGCTTAACTGATCTGTTGGGAGTATTTAAAAACTGAGTCAAGTTTATAGGCCTATTTCAAAATTTTGCTCTGCATATCAGAAAAGTACCTAAATTAGTCAGTTTGAATGCCTAGTTAGCAAGGGGGTAAAATGGAGCCAGTTGATTTTCAGAGGGTAAGGCTCGGGATTCATGTCCCACACCTTTGATTTGGCCTATTCAGTGATGTGCAACTTTTAGAATTCAATTTGGATAAGTTTACGAGGTACCCATTTTGAGGGGTGAGCTGGAAGTGCATTTTAGGCACAAATGCAGATTTTATGGAGTAGCCTTCTTTGAGTGATTACATCTTTTGCCCTGTTGATCGTCATGAAAAAATTCAAAATGGATTCAATTTTATGCATTAATGTGAGTCACCCTACAAAATTTCAGGTCTTGACGAATCCATTTGCCCAATTTTCAAAACCGAATCCGTTTGCAGTTTGTGTGTTTTGGCAAGTCCCTATTTCGACAGCTAGTCGGAGCCCTGTTTTGCACAATTGTAAAACTTTCCTCAGTAAGAATCATGCCAAAGTGTTTCTTCCAGGTTGATGTCAGTATAAATGGTGAGCTACGTTTCAAATTTCAAGCTTTTATCAATCTGTTTGCTCAGTTTTCAAAGCTCAATCCGTTTGTAGTTTGTGATGTTTGTACAAGTGTAAAAATGTCCTGGTGAGCGTCATGCCATAATGTTTGTTCCGGGCTGATGTTGGTATAAATGATGAGCTACGTTTCAAATTTCAAGGCTCTACCAATCCGTTTGATCGGTTTTCAAAAGAGCTCATTTTGCCATCATTTTCAGTTATCCGCACTTCCAGTGTTAGATCAATTAATGTAGCCATTTTGGTGGGCGCGCCATTTGCGTCCTGTCAGTCTGGTGATCTAACTGAGAATTCAAAGGTTTAATATGTACTTAAAGGTACCTATGTTCCGAATTTGAGGACCCACGGAGGTCGTTTGATATTTTTGAGAAAGGTGTCATGTGTTGCCAGGATATTGACTTCATCAGGTCTGCAGTGTCGACAAAGCTAGTCGGCCGTTTTCAGAAATTAATATCTCTTCGCTCGGGACTTGTCTTGAGAAACCGTTTGGTAGAAGTCATCCTTGTATATCAAAGTACACGCCTGTCAGATGGCGAGCTCCATAAAGATGTTTTGATAGGTTTGAAAATTACGTCTTCGCGATTAAATGCGAAAATTGTGGCGTAATTGCCTGAAGAATGTAAAATGCAATTTTATGATCCGAAAATGGTGCCGATCATTTCCAGAGGTATGTTTGAGGTCCGCGAAGCATTCCAGGGGTCAGTTGCATGAAAACAAATTTTTTTTTAAGTCGGACCCACTTTGGGGCCCGACCTGGCTCATGCCTGTGCATTGATTTTGTGGCGAGAATGCTCTTAGTGCATGACTTTATGATGCATAAAGATATAGGCTTGCATAGTAGTGCCATTATTTGTTTATGTTGAACATTTTGCAGACCAATGTTCACGGGAATGGAAGTGTTCATATAGGCCGAGAAGAGAGATTCCACCTTTAGTTCGATCCCGCAACTGAATTCCATGAGAATAGCGTTCTTTGGAATTGAAACCACTGTGTTCTTTGTGGACAATATCCCAATTAGGAAAATACAACATATTGAGATAGGCAATGTTCAGTGGTTTTGTAACTCCAGTGCATTTCAGCGGGTTGATGTCATGTATGGCAATGAAACATATGCGATTGTTCGCACGCCATCACTAAAGAGTCCATTGACTTGAGTTTCATGAGATGTATCCCTGAGGTGTGAGTGATAGAATCTAGATTTTAAGCATGGTGAATAGATTCCAGGAAGCCCCAAATCAAATGCCAAATAAAGCCCCAAGCATCGTGGATGAGGAAGGATGTTAAGTTGAAGACTAAATAAAGTATAGGCTGGCAAATGTCTTGAAGTTACAAGAGCTTTTGAAACAAGCAAATTCTGGTTATCTCCTTCTCCTCGCGTGCAGCAAAATAGACCTCCAAGGCAGCATGGTGGCTAAAGTGGTTTGCAAAAGATTTTAGCATCTCACGTGGTAAAGAAAAAGGGGAGGCAGATTAAAGCTTAATGTTTTAAGCTAAAGTAATAATGAGTATCATAGAGCAAAGAAGAGTGTTGATTGGGCGTTGAGAGCAGCAAACAACACTTAGCTGAATTCAAATGGCAAATTTGCATCGAATTTCCTCCTCCTCACATGCCCCCATATTCCTCTAACAAGGCTGCGTGGTCTCCTGGAAAGTATGCCGATGATGTCAACGTAGATGGTGGAAGACTGAAGATTTTAAAACTCAACAAGGTGCTCGATGTTGAATATTTCCCTTGCGTGGAGTATCGTGGGAGAAGACAATGCAAACTGCATCCTCTATGTGGCTATGGAGTGTAGCCGAGCCTTGAATATTTCCTCTGCGTGGAGTTAAGTGGTGAGCTGTGTGGAGTTTAGGAGCAGCATTAGAAACCATCAAGCAAATACATTGGCAAGTCTAAAGCATCATGCTCCCTGCGTGATCATTAGAAGGCGATGTTTTCTTTAAGAACAAAGTCTAAACTACATTGAACAGGTGTAATACCAGTCAAACTTCCTCTATGTGGCTAAAAAAAAAATATAATTTTTTGCTGTAGTGTGGCAATTACATTGTTCGAAGAAGCAAAAGCAGGGAGCACTGTCTCAGGAGAGGATAAAACTCATACAACATGGAATACATGGTCAGAAAGTGAAGAAGAAAGTGAAGCAAATCAAATAGAAGAAATTGTCAATGCTCATGCAAGGCAATTTAAGGCTACATACTTTGTTTCAAATTCAGGGGCTAGAGCTACAAAAAGTTTTTGCAAGTTGATAAATCTTTGTAAGAAGTTAGATAGGGCCTTGTGTGATTTGATGGGTAAATCAATGAAGGCCAAACAGAGCAGGGTTGAATATAAAAGTCATTATGGTTTAAATGGCAAATTTGAAGGCGACGCCAAACAGGGTATGGGGATATCAAAATGAAAGGGTAAAAGAAGTTGTGCTGTCTCTGATAACAACGAAATACCATCAATCATTGCTAATATTCTGGCCGAACTATGCCAAGATGATGGCGTATCAACTTTTGAGTTTGTTAAAAGTGGGGTTGTGGCATCCTTACTAAATTATTTTGCAGGCAGGGACTTGAAAAGAGATAAGATGTTAAAAGCTGATTCCATTGAGCATCAGTTAGAAACAATGAAAAGACCACCGATTTCCAAGAAATTAAAAAAATCGCCATTAAAGACTCAGAAATTGCTTCAAAAATGAAGCTCTAGGCCTAATCGCTTTGTCCCACATGCGCTGGGAGAGGGACATTTTTAGTGTTTATATGCAAAAACGCATAGTATTATAATGTCTAAGCCTTAAAGGCTTTTGACACAAGGTGTCCATGGGCGCCCAAGGCAGGCCCACGTGCAAGCACGTTTCTCGAGGTGATGGAAGAGTTGACTGGACGAAGACCAAGTGGACCCATGTAGGCACGCTTCTCGAGGCAAAGAGACAATTTTGCAGATGAAGGCCGGGTTAACGAGCGAGCATGTTCGAGAGAGATCAACGGCTCGTGCTATTTTGCGAAGGAAGATGCACGAAGTTTAAAACCCGCGAAATAGCGAGAGTGAACGAGAGCCGTCCACGTGGCACGTAGGTGGCGGGTACAGTCAGTGCTCCAGCAGGTGAGTCCCGGTGAGGTGGCACCCAGTGGTGATGACGTGGCATAAGAGTAAGCAGCCAAGTGGCAGTGACGAAGCAGATGACATGGCAATGATGAGGTGTCATCCCAGGTGGCACCCAGTAGACCCCATCAGCCAATCAGAGGCTGCCACGTGGCAAGGCGTCAGAGCACATATGGAGGCAAAAATTTAAAATTAAAATTGTTTATTATATAGTTTAGACTATATTAATAAATGAAAAATTTAAATGTTTGAGCACATTGAGGAATTAATTCGCGCAACACTCAATTTTTGGCCAAGGTATAAAGTGTTATATATTTTCGGAAAGCTCTCGGAGCGAGGAATCTGATTATGAAGTTAATTTGGACAAATGTGGGATGTTTTAGAAGCAGTTTCCATGGGAACAAAATTCAGTTAGAGAAGAGAGACACTTGGCAATTTTCAGTTGTGAATTTGTTTTTCTTCCCTCCTCTTTTTATTCCCCATTCTTCTCAGTTGTAAGGGTTCCAGAATTCTATGAGGAAGTGCTCCAGTTTTCATGGCTTCCATTTTCTAAAATTCTTGACCCAAACTTGTAAAGTTCTATGGATCTATTCAGGGTACAGAGGCTATATTGCAGGATGACAGATTGTTTTCTAGTTGCAGGTCTTACTTGTGTCAGGCATGAGTAAATTTCCCATGATATTGTCTCTGTGATATGTTTTTTTTTTCATTAATATGAATTCAATCCTCAAGGAGGATGAAATTTGTCATCTCAAGGAGATTGTGTGACTGTTGTAGGTATCCTTCAAGGAAGGTTTTAAATTCTATAGTTAGTCATAAATGATGAAATATATTTCCAGATCTGATAAAATTGTGAATGAATCAAATAGTGCATTAATATAAGGTATTGATGCATGAATATCTTGTTTAAGGAAAATAAGCTTGCATCTATGATTCATATTTGTAGTTATGTCTGTGACTCTATTGCCCAATGAACAAGGCACTGGTCTTGCAAGTTTGGGGATGTTTTCAGATATACATTTTAAAAGATAAATCTATTTTCCCTTCATGTTTAGGGGTGTTTGTGTTCCATTCTTTCCAAGCTCTGCTTCATCCTATTGTTTATACAGATCTAGCCAATCTGTAATGTTTCCTAACCTGTTGAGCTTGTGAAATGATCTATCTGCTTAATGTTGATGCAGTTACGTGTCTGTAATTGTTGTATTTAGTGCATCAAGAGGGTGTCCCCCCCTAGGTCTAGCAGAACCTGAAGTGTAGGAGGATCAATTAGGATCCTATGTTATTTTGTCCAAGCCCTGATGTGTTTTGTAGACTGAAATTGGCCATTTCATAGAAAGATTTGCAAGTGTTCTTGGGTTATCACTTTTGGTGAACAACATGATCTAACATAAAGAAGACATACCAGTTACATGAGAGGATAATGCAAATGTAATCACATATAAAAGGGACATCACATAACACTATATGTATGAGGAAAACCCAAGATGGGAAAAACCTTTGTGAGAAATGCTGCAAGAGACTACTGCTCCAATCCAACCTCACAATGAAACACTCAGTTACAACATTTAGGGCACCGACCCAAATAGTACAACTCTTGCTTTAGGGTACCAACCTAAGGAGTACCAACACCTAATTTTAGGGCACCAAACCAAGGAGCACCAACCCCTGTACTGAGCTCCAACTCAGTGATTATAAGATCATATAATAAATACAAAAATAATCTCCTTGTTACAAAAGAACTTTGTAACTCTCATGCAAGTCTCTCCATCGGTTTTGCTCTCTCCAATTCTCTGTTGGTTCTTTTCTCACCTTCTCACTGCTACAACCTTATCTCCTGTTGCAACTCACTCTCTACTCCAACCTTACTAGTTTAGCCTCTTCTTCTTCTCTGCCATTTTTTCTCTCTGTAGGTTCTCTCTTCTCTATTCCACAGTGCTGCTAGCCACCACCGATCTTCTTCACTCAGTCAGTTGTCTGCTATCTGATTCCTACCGGTTCTCAACTTACCAGTTCTCTTCTGAATATCACTATGCTCTTCTCTTTTTTGCAATCTTCTTTGCCTTTTCTCTACTGGTTGAATCACCACCGATGCACTCCTCTGTCAGACTTAATGGTAGACTATTGGTTGCCTCACTCTCGCTGGTTGAACTATTCAAACCGGTTCTCTCTCTCTCTCTCTCTCTCTCTCACACACACACACACACACACACACACACACACACACACACACACACACACACACACACACAATCGGTCTCCTTTGTGATTGTCATTGAGCACTTAACTAGTTGGATCTTTTGTTTTCACTCTGTCATGCAACAACAACATTTACATCTTTTGTTCGCATACTTATAACCAGACTTTCCTGCCTAAATGTGAGTTCAAACATTGACATGCTAGGGTGTATGCCATGCACTAAATCTGCATCCAATTTGATCTCTGATCATCATGAAATATCATATCCAATCATATATCATGTCCTTGAATGATGATAGACACTCCATCAATTAGCATCACCATTCTATTTACCTTGTGATTCATGTCTTCTATCTTTAGCCGTCTGTAGCATGATTTTTAGTCTTGTGTCTGGTCAATCACGTGCATGATGCAGTCTCCTTCACCCACTTCGATCTGTTAGATCAGTCTATCTTGGATCTTTGTTGTTTCCTGAATCTTGAGTCGTAATCTTTTGTGATCCTGCCTTGAGCTTCGCAGTCACCATTTAATGCTGGACCAATTGCCAACAACTTCACTGACACACCACATCGACTTGTGCAGGCATGCCACTTCACCTTCATGTGGTACCTTTGTCGACATCCACCTTGTCTCACTATGATGGTCCAAATTGGTCACCGACCAATAGCACACAACCGAGTTCATCTACTGGTTCACAAATCCTTCTGGTTATACCCTAATCGGTATGTCTTCACCCTTGCACTTTGCTTCTGTTCTGGTGGAACACCTAAACTAGTCAACACACTTGCCAACCTACCTCGTGTACATCTTCAATAGTTGGGAGCCTTTCAATTCTGCACTTTCTCAGCTTACCGACTGGCATACTTATCGGTAACCACCTTGATGACACCATGTCATCAACCTTTAGCAAACACCATCTTCAATTTGGTTGCATTCTTTGTCTGCAACTGCTCAACCTTGCCTTCTTCATCATTTGACCAGTTTTGCTATCAATTTGTTTGTCAAAGTGACAAACATATCCTTCCTTCTTTGTACCGGCAACTCATCATGTCTGCCCTTGCAGATCCAGTGCATATATCTAATCTCATGCACCTAAGGAAACTTATTGTTTCAACAGTGGATCTGATGTGAGCCTTCAAACACCTCACTTCAATTCTTTTGTCTTATCTTAGAGGCCTATGATGCATTCCATGCATAATAGGAGATAAGCTCCACTTACCAGTGAGACTGGATCCTTGTCATATGCAACTGACATTGCACTGATTAGCTTCCCTGTTTGAGTAGGCATATCATCAAACATAAAACATATGATCTGATTGGGCACACACATAGTTAGACATTTGTTCATTTGGTGACTGCATATTTATCTGGTGGGAGTCTTTCTATTCACATCCACACATGACGTAGAGGTCTTCAACAGTAGTGTGGAAAACCCACACACTCTCTTTCCTTTCATTCTTACAATCTCAAGCCTATGAAGGCCTCAACTCACACCAAAACTAAAACTTGAACTTTATCCCTCACAATGGTTGGCAAGCACCTTCACTATGCCCTTAGGGTCTCAAAAGATCTTCCACAGCCTTCTTATCCTTTATGGCAACAAGGTTCTATAGGTTCAACTAGAAATAGACTTCACCTACCAACAATAGACTTCACCTACCGACACCAACATATACAACAAGGCTCATTCACACTGGAATCCAGTTTACACCGGTAGAAGATTATACTGGTGAATTATACTTTTAGTTTCAAATTCCCTTTTGGAACTTCTCTTATAATCCAAACAACTAGATCCCCAACTTGCTTCGGCACTCCTACACACCTACTTGGGTCACAGACCTAGTTGATCAGATTAGGCCTGGGTTATAAAGGAAGTGTATAGAAATGGGACCATAAGGAAGATCCAATTATTTAGAGGGATTGTCTAATGTCTGAATGTACCTATTCAACCATCTAACTCCTCCTTCTAGTGTCTGGTATCATGAAATCCATCAATTCTTGACTGTACTAGTCTAAATCCCTACAAAGTTTAGGCTGGGGCTTGGTGGTAAAAATACCAATCCAAATCCCCTAATCTTTCCCCTTTTGAATCTCATAATAAACCCCCCTAACTCGCATCCTACCAAAGGCCTTTGAGATCCAATGACTAGATTGCAAGTTAAGGCCTCATCTTTGCAACACCCTAGGGAAATTAAGGGTTTCTGCACCTATAGAAGCAAATTGTCGATATCTCCTTCCAAACACTACTTCAAGGGGTCAGACTAGATGCATATGAAATATTATTCAGTATTCTACTATACCAAGCCAAATTTCTACAAATTTATTCAACATTCTATACGAACAATACGGAAAAATAACAGAATTCAGGCGAAATCAGATTTGTTTCATTTCATACTCTCCACCAAACTTCTCCAAAACATTATGTGACTTCAACCAACCTTTCTCATCGGTTGTAAAAGAACAAATAGGATCCTCTCAATGACCACAACCAACTTTGAAATGGTTGTGACCATTGGAAAGAGGTTACATTCCAACCAACAACTTTTCAAAAGTTGCTTTCACAATAATGACAACTTTTGCAACTTTAAATTCCTAAGCACCTAAACCTTACCAAACATATCTAAGGACATATTAACCTTTAAAACACCTAAGACAACATTCTAGGATCATAAACACAGAATTTCATGATTCAAGCCCACATGGTCTAATAGACCTCTAGGCTTATATGTGCACTTGAGAGGTTATTGACCACACAAAGGCATTTTATTACATCTAGGGTGATCCTTGAGATCTAACCCATTATGGAAATACAAGTAAACACAAAACAAACACTAGACACCACTAATGGCATGAAAACACCATGAAAATAAGAGGTGCCCTACACCATACTCCCCATGTTAAAGAAACTCAAGTCCCTTGAGTGGGGATGTCTGCAATTTTGGTTCATGTCCTCTCAATGGCTTCAGAGATCATCCATGAAGCATCTTATAAAGGTTGATTCCTATACTTGACCAAGTATTCCAAACAAATCTTCCTCCTTGTTTGCTTGCCGACCCTTTGATCCAAAATACACTCAATTTTTGGTTTGGGTTGTGTGGGAAGTCATTCTATCATGTCTGCAGTAGAGGAATCAGATTGACTTGTATCACAAACATCATCAACAACACCCTTATATGCATATATATTAGAAACATTAAATTTAGGTGACAGTCCCACATCTAGGGGTAGATATATTTTGTATGCATTGTTCCCACATCTTTTGAGGACCTTAAAAGGACCTATTTTCTTCATGAGTTGCTTGGTGTACTTCTCCTTAGGGAGTCTTGCTTTAGTGAGATGAATCATCACCATATCTCCCACCTTAAATTGAATATCTCTCCTTTTGAGGTCTGTTGCTTGCTTGTATTTCTCAGAGGTATGAATGAGTTTATCTCTGACTTGTTGGTGTATATCCTTCATGAATTCAACAAAGTCATCTGCCTGAGCACTTCTTCTATCAATATTCTTCACATCTCTAAGTTCAAGAATACCCCTGAGAGGCATACCATACATAATCTGGAAAGGAATTAACCCTGTACTTCTATTCATAGAGTCATTATAGTAAAATTATGCCTGTGGAAGAATGGTATCCCAAGTAGTTCCATGCTCCTTGGTCAAGCACCTTAACAAGTTTCCAAGGAACCTATTTATTACCTTAGCCTGCCCATCAGATTGAGGGTGATAAGCAAAAGAGAAACACAAGTTATTCCCCAACTTATGCCACAAAGTTCTCCAAAAGTTTCCTAAAAACTTAGGATCCCTATCCGGGATAATGCTCAAGGGTAACCCATGAAGTCTGACAATTTCCTTGAATAATAAACCTACAATATTAGAATCATCATATGCAACCTTACATGGTAATAAGTGTGCCATCTTTGAAAACCGGTCTACCAAAACATAGACACTGTCATAACTGTTGGTATTTTGGTATCACCTACTAAACACTTATCAACTCTGGCACTTTGGAGAATCAACAACATTCACCGGCAAGCAAATGACTTATGAACAATCATCGGTATCTAGTACACCGATAGGTTATAATAATCACCGCCACTTGGAATGATATGGAAAATACATGGTTATGTCAAAGACATCATTTGGACACTTTGTCTTTAAGGTTTTTTAATTGGCATATTCGCATTTGCATATTTGCTGTTACCGGCAAATAGGTCCAGGTTACACCGGCAGGTTTATCTTTTCCAGATCAGCATGACACGCTATGAAGATGACTTATTATTGTTGTAAATGCATTAAGCCAACATGTTGAATCAGTTATTGCATCAGGTATTAATTTATTTGTAAATTGATTTTATTGTATTATCCTTTAGAGCCGACCTACTAGAATTGGTCTTAGGGTATGGTATAATGTAAGATCTTATTTGTAAGATCGGATGTGGAATGCGAAAAGAATTGTGTGAAGGTATATGCGAGAATAAGAAGAGCTATACACGCATACGTCATTTGAAGGTTGAAGGAGGGTTTTTGTGAAGATAATCAGAACTACACCGGTACTAAATCCAACATATGAAGATGCTATTTTGAGCAGTACATTCTTATTGGATTTAACCATCCAATTGTAGTCAGTGTGACTCCCATTTGTGATTGAGCAGTGAGCTGTAGGCGCTTGGCCTTTCTGCATGTGCAGACCCCATTTGTATACACTTACTATCTACAGTAGTATCATCTGATTGTGGGCAAGGTTTCCCACCATGGTTTTTCCCCTTATAGGGTTTCCACATACAAATATTAGTGTTATGTGTTGTGGATGACTTTGTCTTTTTGTTTCATACATTAATCCTTACTGATATTGCAATTAACTATTAAAACTGTCTACTAACATGTTAGACTAGTTTACTGGTATTAAGCTTTAAGTTGGTTAAGTTGTTTTTGGTTTGAATTTATTTGACAACTGATTCAACCCCCCCTCTTTGTTATCTCTGGGACCTAACAATTGGTATCAGAGCTTAGTCCTCTTTTGTAGAAGTTTAACAACTTGAGGAGATCCAATGTCTACTAACTATTTCAAGAAGGACAGTCCTAAACTTGATGGAACCAACTATGGCATATGGAAGATTAGAATGGAGACACATCTAATTTGCATTGGAAAGGACATCTAGGATGTTACAAAGAATGGCTATACTGCTCCTACTCAAAGTTAGCCCAATCCACCTAACTTAACAAAAGATGAGGAAAATGATTGCAAAGCAAGAGAAGCACTTTTGAGCGCATTATCAGATCAGCAAATCATGGGATTATCAGATAGGTCTACTGCTAAAGCTATTTGGGATCATTTGGAAACACTGAATGAAGGAGATTCCATAGTCAATATTGCAAAACTTGAAAGCTTCTGGGTTAGGTATGAACATCTGAAAATGGAAGAAGATGAAAGGATTTCTTCTTTTATGGAAAGAGTAAATGAAATTGTTTTGGGTATTAAATGTTGTGGAGGAACTTTAAGTGAAGATGAAATTGTTTCAAAAGTTTTAAGAGGATTGCCACCGGCATATAAAATGAAAGTCACTACTATAAATGAGTTAAGAACAATGCCTAATACATCAGTAACTAGGGATACATTGATTGGAAAACTTTCAGCTTTTGAAATTGAAGAATTTGGTCTTGTTGCTACTATAAAGACAGATTTAGCTTTTAAAGCATCTACATCATTTGACAAGTCTGATTGGAAAGCTTTTTACATAAGAGAACTTAAAGAGAGCAAGAAAGAAAATGAAGAACTTGAAGAACTTGAAGCACTATTTGCAAGGAAAATTCCTAAAGGTCCAGTTGGAAGTAAGTATGAAGGTAAAGGACCCTTTAAATGCTTTAACTGCAATAAGGTTGGTCATATGGCTTCAAGATGCCCTGATAGACATGCTAGACTAAGAGAAGAAGCTAGAAGATTATACAAGCCTAACCTTGAATATCAAAGATCTAGATTTAAGAAGAATAAAGACAAATCTTGTTACATTGCTGATGAAGGAGTGACTGATGATTCTGACAAGGATCTGACAGACAATGGATGGGTTTTTGTTGTTATAATAGAATATCAACCGACACCTACTACTCAACCGGTAGAACATGTCTTGGCAGCTAAAGTGGAAGATAAGAATGAATGGATCATTGATTCAGGATGTTCAAATCATATGACTGGTGATAAGAGTAAATTCTTGACTTTTCAGGAATATAATAGAGGTCTAGTAAGATTTGGAGATGATAAAGCTTGTTTGATCAAAGGTAAGGGTATAATATCTCTTGATGGTAAGAATCATACTGACAATGTTTACTATGTTGAAGGTAAAAAACATAATCTTTTGAGCATTGGTCAATTAGTTGAGAAAGGATTTCAGTTACAATTCAAAAATGGAAAATGCAAAATCATGAATAGAACTGGTTTAGAAATTGCAACCGGTAATCAAACTAGAGGTAATACCTTTCATTTGAATAACAGTGAAAATACATGCTTGATTGCACATATTGATGAAAGTTGGCTATGGCATAAGAGACTCTGTCATGTAAATTTTGATTGTATGGTGAAAATCAGTACTACTAAGGCAGTTAGAGATTTACCTAAAATTGTCAAACCTCACAATACAGTATGTAAGGAATGTCAATTTGGAAAACAAGTAAGAGCTACTTTCAAAAGTATTCCAGAAAAATCTAATAATGCTCTTGACTTAATTCATACTGATTTATGTGGTCCAGCTAGAACTAAAAGTTTACAAGGTGATAGGGATTTCATGCTAATCATTGATGACTATTCTAGAATGTGTTGGGTTAATTTTCTCAGAGAAAAATCAGAAGCACTTGGAAAATTCAAATTATTCAAAGCTATGGTAGAAAATGAAACTGGTAAGAAAATCAAATGTCTTAGATCAGATCAAGGAGGAGAATTTACATATAAGGAATTTAATACATTCTGTGAAGTGAATGGAATCAAAAGACAACTATTAGCACCTTGGACACCACAACAGAATGGAGTTGTAGAGAGGAAAAATAGAACTATCTTGGATCAGCCAGAAGTATGTTATCAGAAACAAACCTACCACATGTATATTAGAGAGAAGTAGTAAGTACAATGGTCTATACATTCAACAAAGTTCACATCAAAGGTGAAACCGGTAAGACCCATCATGAACTATGGTTTGGTATTACTCCTACTCTTAAATATTTCAGAATATTTGGAAGCAAATGCTATATCCAAAGAGAAGAGTATATTGGAAAATTTGATCCTAGAAGTGATGAAGGAATATTTCTTGGTTATTCATCTAAGAGTAAGGCATATAGATGTTTTAACAAAAGATTGCAGATAATTGTTGAGAGTACAAATGTGAAGATTGATGAATAATTCAGAGGAACTTCAAGGTATATAGACTCTGAAACGGCAACAAAATTTTTGACAAATGAACCTGCACTAAATCCACTGGTACAAAATGAGGATCTAGTTACCCCGGTATCATCTAAAAATTCCACTATAACTAAGGAACAACAACAAACTAAGACACCCCGATATGTAAGACTGAATCATTCTGAAAATCAGATAATTGGAAACAAGTATAAAGGAGTTATGACAAGAGGAAGATTGGAAAATGAAGAGGTATGTCTTATTTCTCAAATTGAACCATCATCTATTATTGAGGCATGTGAAGATGAACACTGGATTAAAGCTATGGAAGAAGAATTAGAACAAATTGAGAAAAATAACACTTGGACATTAGTTCCCCGACCTAAAGATAAAAAAGTGATTGGAACCAAATGGGTATTTAGGAACAAACTTAATGAAGATGACAAGGTAATCAAGAGTAAAGAAATACTAGTGTGTAAGGGATATTCTCAGAAAGAAGGAATTGATTATAATGAAACCTTTGCACCGGTAGCTAGAATTGAGGTAGTTAGATTATTTTTGGCTTTTGCAACACTCAAGAACTACAAAGTTTATCAAATGGATATTAAATGTGCATTTCTGAATGGAGATCTTGAAGAAGAAGTTTACATTGAACAACCTGATGGATTTTCTTTGATAGACAACAAAGATATGGTTTGTAGGTTAAGGAAAGCATTGTATGGGTTGAAACAAGCTCCAAGAGCTTGGTATGCAAGGTTAGATAAGTATATTTTGAAAATTGGTTTTTCTAAAGGTAATGCAGACAGTAATTTATATTATAAAGTGACTAACAATGACATCTTGGTTATAGAATTTTTTGTTGATGATATAATCTTTGGAGGAGAAGATGGATTATGTAAAGACTTTTCTATTGAAATGCAACAAGAATTTGAAATGTCTATGATTGGAGAAATAAAATTCTTTTTAGGATTGCAGATTTCTCAGACTGATAAGGGTATATTCTTGAGTCAATCCAAGTACTTAAAAGAGTTACTAAAGAAATTTGGGATGGAGAACTCTAAACCGGTAAGCACATCTATGACTATAAATGACAAATTATCACTAAGGGATGAATCTACACGTGTTAATCCAACTAGGTACAAATCTATGATAGGAGGTTTATTGTATTTGACACAAACCAGACCTGATATTATGAATGCAGTATGTAAATTGTTTCAAGATTTCAGAGTAATCCTAGAGAAAATCATGAATCAGTAGTAAAAAGGATTTTTCGGTACTTACAAGGCACTACAAATCTTGGATTATGTTATCCTAGAGATGAAAACTTTGAATTATGTGCATATACAGATGCAAATTGGGCAAGAGATTTGGATGATAGAAAAAGCACCACCAGTGGAGCATTTTTTCTTGGAAATAGATTGATTTCTTGGTTGAGTAAAAAACAAATTTGTACATCTTTATCAATAATAGAATCAGAATATGTTGCAGCAGCAACTAACTGTACTCAGGTATTATGGCTTAAGCAAATGTTGAAGGACATAAAGGTAAAATGCAAGGAACCTATTACTATCTATTGTGATAACACTACAACAATTGATATATCTAAGAATCTGGTATTACATTCTAAAACCAAACATGTTTCTATCAAACTGAATTTTCTAAGAGAACATTTTGAAGCAAAAGAGATAAAACTAGTTTATGTGAATACTAAAGAGAAGATTGCAGATATTTTCACTAAACCTCTGCCTAAGGAGACTTTTGAATATCTCAGAGATTAGCTTGGGGTCATACCCCCACCAGTAGAGACTTAGACAGTTGATGTTTGTCATCAACTGGTAGAATTAATAGAGAAATCTTTTATTCCAGCTTTGATGAGGAAGCTACTTCTCAGGGGGAGTAGTTGGTATACTGAATTGGTTGGTATTTTGTATCCTTTTACTTTGGCATTTGATGTCAAAGGGGGAGAGATTAGTATGGAAAAACACAAGAAAAACACAAGGAAAACACATGTTGCTCCCAGGGGGAGAGATTTTTAATTGGGAGAGATTAATACTCTCTGTATCTGTATTTTGATTTCTAGTTATAGGAGATTGTTGGTTTTTGGTATTTGGCATTTCTGTTTTGGCACTTTGATGGTTTTTCCATCTTGTGTTGCCATCAATGTCAAAGGGGGAGATTGTTGGTATTTTGGTATGGTTTTGTCATTGATGTCAACACCTACTAAACACTTATCAACTTTGGCACTTTGGAGAATCAACAACATTCACCGACAAGCAAATAACTTATGAACAATCACCGATATCTGGTATACCTGCAAGATATAATAATCACCTGAAATTGGAATGATATGTAAAACACATGGTTATGTCAAAGACATCGTTTGGACACTTTGTCTTTAAGGTTTGTTAATTGGCATATTCGTATTTGCATATTTGCTGTGACCGACAAATAAGTCCAGGTTACACCGACAGGTTTATCTTTTCCATATCAGCATTTTTATGCTATGAAGATGACTTATTATTATTGTAAATGCATTAAGCTGACATGTTGAATCGGTTATTGCATCGGGTATTAATTTATTTGTAAATTGATTTTATTGTATTATCCTTTAGAGCCGAACTACTAAAATTGGTCTTAGGGTATGGTATAAATGTAAGATCTTATTTGTAAGATCGGATGTGGAATGCGAAAAAGAATTGTGTGAAGGTATATATGAGAATAAGCAGATCTATACATGTAGACATCATTTGAAGGTTGAAGGAGGATTTTTGTGAAGACAATCAAAACTACATTGGTGCTGAATCCAACATATGAAGATTCTATTTTGAGTAGTACATTCTTATTGGATTTGACCATCCAATTGTAGTCAGTGTGACTCCCATTTATGATTGAGCAGTGAGCTCTAGGTGCTTGGCCTTTTTGCATGTGTAGACCCCATTTGTATACACTTACTATCTGCAGTAGTATCATCTGATTGTGGGTAAGGTTTCCCACCGTTGTTTTCCCTTACAGGGTTTCCACATACAAATATTGGTGTTATGTGTTGTGGATGACTTTGTCTTTTTATTTCATGCATTAATCCTTACTGGTATTGCAATTAAATATTAAAACTGTCTACCGACATGTTAGATTGGTTTACTGGTATTAGCTTTAAGTTTGTTAAGGTGGTTTTGGTTAGAATTTATTTGACAACTAATTCACCCCCCCCTCTCAGTTGTCTTTAGAACCTAACAATAACCTCATTTAGTTATAGGAAGACAAAATCCATTCTGACTAAATCCCAAGGTTTGGTAGGGATTGGTAAAGTAGTATAGAGGCCTGCATTTGAACTTATACCTTTAGCTCTTTGACACACCACACACTCTGAAATAAATTTCCTCACATCTGATTGTATTCTTGGCCAAAAATAAAACCTTCTAACCAACTCAAGTGTCTTATGAAGTCCCAAAATATCCTTATAAACTCCTACAATGCTTTTCTTTGACAATATTCTCCCTCATTGAGCAATTCGGAATACAAAGCTGACTACCCTTGAAAAGTAAACCTTCTTGAAGCATATACTCAGAAAAACCAGTATGATACCTTTCATTCATAGCTTGACAAACCTCATAAGCCTCCTTGAAATCTGCATCTTCTTGATACATATCCTTCATAGCAATGATTCCCATGCTTTCTAATTGAATCTCTTGGATTACCAAGTTCCTCCTACTAAGGGCATCTACAACTTTGTTGGCCACTCCCTTCTTATGCTTGATAGTGAATGTGAAAGCTTGAAGGTACTCCATCCATTTCATGTGCCTATGATTGTGTTTCTCCTACTTGTTCAAAAATCTTAAAGCATGGTTGTCGGTATAAGCAACAAATTCCATAGGTAATAGATAGTGTGTCCATTTCCTAAGAGATTCTACCAAAGAATACATCTCTAGATCATAGGTTGAATATTTTTTTTTTGCTTCATTTAACTTCTCACTGAAAAAGGCCACAAGCCTACTCTCCTGACTCAAGACTCCTCCTATAGCTTTCTTAGATGCATCACATTCAATAGTGAATACGTTATGAAAATTAGGAAGGACTAAGATGGGATGCTCTGCAATCTTTGTTTTCAAATACTCAAAAGACTTGTTAGCTTCATCATTCCAAACAAATTGACACTTTCTTTCACCCTTGCTGGTATCTATCATAGGAGCACTAACCCCACTGAAATTTCTTATAAACTTTCTATAAAAACTTGCTAAACCATGGAAACTTTTTACCTCACTTGCAAATTTTGGTGTGGGCCGATTGAGGATTGCCTCCACCTTAGATGGATCCATTCTCAGATTACCTTTGGAAACAACAAACCCAAGAAAAACCAATTCCTCCTGCAAGAAAACACACTTGTCCAAGTTGACCTTCAATTGCTCCTCAAGCAACCTTTTCAATATCAAATCCAAGTGCATCAGATGATCATTTCTGTCCTTACTGAAAATCAATATATCATCCAAGCATACTACCACAAAATGATTGATAAAGGGCTTAAGAATCTCATTCATTAACCTCATAAATGTACTAGGGGCATTAGAAAGGCCAAATGACATTACCATCCATTAAAACAAGTCTTCATTGGTCTTAAATGCTATCTTCCATTGGTCTCCATCTTTGATCCTAATTTGGTGATAACCATTTTCAAGTCTATTTTGGAGTAGTACTTGGCCTCTCCTAGACAATCCATCCAATCCTATATTCTTGGCATTGGGAATCTATATCTTATTGTTATCCTATTGATAGCCCTAGAGTCGGTACATAACCTCCATGTCCTTTCTTTCTTAGGAGCTAGCACTATTGGGACTGCACATGGGCTTATACTCTTTCTAATGAACCCTTTCTCAAGTAACTCTTGGATATGTCTGGAAACTTCTACATTTTATTCAGGGGTCAGTTTATAGGCTACCTTGCTAGGTAGGGTAGTGCTTGGTATAAGGTCTATGCAATGACTGATTTCTCTTTGAGGAGGTAGAGTATCTATGGTACTATTTGCAACAAATCCCTTATACTTATCTAGTAGATCCTAAACCTCCTTAGGCCCAACTTTTCCTTTTTCCTCATGGTTCTTAGGCTGCTTCTTTGGTTCATCCCTAGGATTGACAACTATGGAAAAGAAAGGTGTATCCTTCTCCTTCAAATCCCTCATGAATTCTTTCTCATCTACTAGCATGACACTAGTCACAATGTTTTTATCCTTACTATCATCCAGGAGAGGGGTCATGGTAAAGTTCTCTCCATTTTTGGTGTAGTGTATACATTCTTACTTCCCTCATGTCTAGCATCTACATCATATTTCCAAGGCCTACCAAGTAGCAAATGACAAGCATCCATTTCCACCACATCACACAACACCATCCTTATATTCACTAATTGAAAAATCTACCCACACTTGTTCACTAATCAACACTTGTTGTCCCTTATTCAACCAAGATACTTTATAGGGATAGGGATGAGGTATTCTTTGCAAGTTAAGTTTAGTAACCATTCAATAGAAGCTGTATTATATGTGGATCCGGAATCTACAATGACCTTACAAACTTTACCTTATACCTTGCAGGTGGTTCTAAAAAGAGACTTCCTCTAAGGTGGTTCTTTGTTAATTGGTTCCTTTAAGAGAGTCCTTTTTATCATCAAGAGCTCTCCTTGCTTTAGGTTTGCAGGTATTGAAGTTGATGTGTGGTAGGAGGTCATGCTCTGACTATCTTCCTCTTGAGTCAAATATGCTCTTCTTTCACCCCCTTGACCATCATTTCCTTGCTTCTGATATGGATACCTAAAGGATTGATGTCCCACTTGATTACAAGAGAAACACCCACTGGTGACAAAACTAGGTCCTCTCCCACCAAATCTTCCTCTTGCATTTTCTCTTCTCCCTCTAAAACTACCTCTGCTCCTTGATTCTCCCTCATGTTCCTGACTGCTTATTTCTCCTTGGGGTTTAGGGTATGATCCTCTACCATTGAATCTACCCTTACCTCTGAAATTTGTACCCCTTCCTCTATTATGGTGTTCTCCTCGCCTCTTTTGCTTATCCTCAATCCTAAGTGTCATTTGATAACACTTATGCAGTGATTCGAGATTAAACAAACTAAGTTCATCTTGAATGTTGAACTTAAGGCCATTCATGTACCTTTCTAACTTTTGTGTCTCACTCTTTGGTATCTTTGCTTTGAGTGTCATTATGTGGAACTCCTCAGTGTGGGAACTAACATCCAGATCCTTTTGCCTCAAATTTTATAGTTTCTTATGTAGGATTATCTCATAATCCTCAAGGACAATTTTCTTCTTGATTTCTGACACCATCCTCTTCCATGAAGTGATGAGGTTCTTACCTTCCACCATTCTTTCCCTTTATAGGACATTCCACTAACTAAGGGAAGGACCCTTCAATTTTGACTTAGCTAGCTTTACTCTTTGGTTCTCTACCACCTCCTCATACTCAAAATAGTTTTCCAAAACTTCAATCCAATCCATGCATTCCTGTGGATTCATCTTCCCTTGAAACATATGTAATTATTCCTTAGTGTCTCTTCCACCTACTCTCTTAAGGGCTTCAGTGAATTGCCTTTGATCTGTAGGTACAACTAGGTTCTCTCCTTGTTCTTCTCCTTCTTCTTCCTCAGAGTCTGAGCCAACTTCCTTCCCATCCTGACCCTTCTTCAACTTTGCTAGTTCTACTTCCATCCTTTTGTTCTTGGCTATTAGCTCCCTCACTATCCTAGCCAATTATACATTGGTGACTCTAGAAGGTATCTCCTCTTCACTTTGTCCCTTTGTCCAATCTCTTATGGTTCAAACTCTTCCCAATTTCTTCTAGAGCTTTGATACCAACTGATGCAGATGTCTTCAACAGTAGTGTGACTAACACACACTCTCTCTCTCCTTTCACTCTCACAATCTCAAGCCTATGAAGGCCTCAACTCACACCAAAACCAAAACTTGAACTTTATCCCTCACAAGGTTTGATAAACACATTCACTATGCCCTTAGGGTCTCACAAGACCTTCCACAACCTTGTTATCCTTGATGGCAACAAGGTTCCATAGGTTCAATTGCCAATAGACTTCACCTATCGGTAATAGACTTCACCTACCAACATTGACAAATACAACAAGGGTCATTCACATCGACATCTAGTTTACACCGGAAGAAGATTATAATGGCAAATTATAATTGTAGTTTCAAATGCCCTTTTGGAACTTCTCTCAGACTCCAAAGAACCAAATCCCCAACTTGCTCCGACACTCCTAGACACCTACTTGGGTCACAGACCTAGTTGATCAGATTAGGCTTGGGTTACAAAGGAAGTGTATGGAAATGGGACCAAAAGGAAGATACAATTCTTTAGAGGGATTTTCTAATTTCTGAATGTACCTATTCAACCATCTAACTCCTTCTAGTGTCTGGTATCATGCAATCCATCAATTCTTGATTGTACTAGTCTAAACCCTTACAAATTTTAGGCTAGGGGTTGGTGGTAAAAATATCAATCCAACTCCCCTGATATTTCCCCTTTTGAATCTCATAATACACCTCCCTAACTCACATCCTACCAAAGGCCTTTAAGAGCCAATGACTAGATTGCGAGTTAGGGCCTCATCTTTTCAACACCCTAGGGAAAATAAGGGTTTCCGGACTTGTAGAAGCAAATTATCGATATCTCCTTCCAAACATTACTTCAAGGGGTCATACTAGATTCATATGAAAGATTATTCAGTTTTCTATTGTACCAAGCCAAAGTTTTACAAAATCATTCAACATTCTATATGGACAGTATGAAAAAATAACAGAATTCAGGCAAAATCAGATTTGTTTCATTTCATACTCTCCACCAAACTTCTCCAAAACATTATGTGCCTTTAACCAAACTTTCTCATAGGTTTTACAAGCACAAATATGCTCCTCTCAATAATCACAACCAACTTTGAAATTGTTGTGACCGTTGGAAAGAGGTTACATTCCAACTGGCAACTTTTCAAAAGTTTCTTTGACAATAATGACAACTTTTGTAACTTTAAATTCCTAAGAACCTAAACCTTACTAAACATATCTAAGGACATTATTAACCTTTAAAATACCTAAGACAACATTCTAGGATCATAAACACAAAATTTTATGATTCAAGCCCACATGGCCTAATAGACCTCTAGGCTTATATGTGCACTTGAGAGGTTATTGACCACACAAAGACATTTTATTACATCTAGGGTGAGCCTTGAGATCTAACCCATTATGGAAACACAAGTAAACACAAAAAAAAACACCAGACACCCCTAATAGCATGAAAACACCATGAAAAAAAGAGGTGCCTTGTGTCTACCCCAACTATAATAATAATAATAACTCTAATTGAAATCTCAATCCAAAGTTTGGACATTCATCTGGTAGAGTTTACTATTTTCATGGCTAGTGTTCATTTAGTTATCAACCCAGGAACGTAAAACTTGAAATGGGTCTGCAATATATATGCACTAAGCTTTTTAAATGGTTATTCTGCATTGCTGCAGTAACTAACATTATGCAAAAAGAAAAGGAAAGAATGGAAATCATAGAAGGCTACATGAAAGCTATATAAAACAATGCTGGAATGATCTAATGTAAATAACAAAAATCACACTATTCTAGCTTGGCTGCAGGAACAGTCAGTGGATCTATTTCCAGTGGCTGTAGGAACAATCCAGTCATAAACTTCTACTGCAACTAGAGAAAAACTAATTTCAATGAACATAAACACAGGATCACTCACCAAGTGGGCCCCTTTGGATGAGTGATATCAAGCTTCTAGCAAAATACTTTTAACAGATCAGAACAACATATCTTTCCTTCATTTCTTCCTAAAATCGATTACATGTTTTAAAAGAGAAACTCTAGAATGCTTGCCAAAAACTCTTTGCTCAATTCCTTTCTATCCTGTCTAACCTCTAAGAAAAAGGAAGAGCTTATTATAAAGTAAAGATCAATTACAATGGGCAACTCAAATCACGCCCAGAAGAAGAGGCGGATGATTGTCAGATGAAGAAGATAACTAGAGCTTGGCTATAGGAACCGTGGATCTAAACTGAACCACAGTCTTTGCACGCCATAGCGATATTTTATGAATTCAATACCCACTAGAGTTAAACTCCCATAGTGAAGTATGACTTCTCTGATTATGCCATATGTTGCGCTTGCTCAGATCCCCTTCCGTTTGATCTCTAGTTATCTTGTACGTGATTCTTCAATCCTTGGTCGTGAAAGGAAATCATCCACCATAACATCATTTATTATCTGCACTAAAACAAAAACAACATACAAGGACATGCATATGTATCTTAATTAATACATTCATTAACTCACATATGACATTATCTAAAATAATCTTCATATCAACTGGGACAAATCACTTGGCTACAGGAATAAATTGGTATGGCTGTAGGAATTGACCGACAAAGTTCAAATGTGATTTCATAAGTTCAGGTTTAATACATGGATTACATATAGTCAATTCACAATACTTTACTATCACAATGCAACCCAAAAGATGCCAAAAACCTAAGAGTTTTGATTAAAAAACATGTCAAAGTATCAACTTATCATGCCCCCCAACTTTAAGAGTTTGCTAATCCTGCAACAAAAGGAAAATTTTTGATTTTCGCTATAACTCTTAAATCACCAACAATGTCTTGACGTGTTCCCTTTGAAGCCAAATTCCAATAAAATCCTTTCATTTTTTCCAACCTGGACCATCTAGCTGTTTCTTCTGCAACTGCATCATAATTCCGCTCTATTGGTTGGCATGCCAAAAGTGGCCACATAAGGATCAGAGGTCGAAAGAGCAACGGTAGCCAGTTGTTGGCTTTCTCCCTACCTAACTGTATGTATTTGGGGGCTCTTTGTATGGCTGCATGAAAATTCTATAGTGAGTAAGGTTCTCCCTATTTTAAATTTTTTGGTAGATTATTCCAACATTGAGTTAACCCTTCTATTGCGGTTGTCCTGTCAGTTTGAACCAAATGCTCACACGCTTGATATACTTCCTCTCTCATTGGAAGTACTATTTTACTAACATCATCTCTTATTAGTAACTTTTGCCAATCATAATAAAGAACCCTTGGTTCTTGTGATTCCCTTCTCAATGGTAATGGACAGTCAAGCTCTAATTTTTCATACTCCCTGGCTTGTGGCCCTATGATAATCTCATTTTGGATCCATGACATTAAAGCTTTGATATGGATATCCCCAATATACAATAAAGGATTCCATTAAGTATAATTCACATAACAAATTCTTCATAGCAGGTGGAGAGGTTTGATAAGCATAATAGAATTCCTCAGGTGTTTCCAAGGATGGATTAAGGTCCCTAACAATGTGGTTTAGTCTGAGGTTCAGATACCGCTATTTCAAATGTACTGCATAAACTCTTGGAGGTGCCATACACTGCATCAACTTAGGAACCATACCATAAATCACTTCTACATTAGCCTCTAATTCCTCAATTCTATTATCTCTCTTTTCAATCTCTTTTTGCTGCTTATTAATAATCCCCTGCAACCTATCCTTCTCTATTTCCCATTGTCTATAAAATGTTAAAGAAATAGATAAACTACTTAGGGATGAAAGAGGTCTAATAGGTACTACCCTAGACCGTGGGATTTCTTCAATAAAATCCTCATATCTCCCATATTTTCTTTAGGTTGCTGTAGAACATCCTCAACAGTTTCTTCAAATTGCAATGCCACAGAAGCAAGATTTTCTATTTTATCCATAACAATCTCTTCTTGAATTTATTCTTCCGCAGGGTTTTCTTGAATTTATTCCTCCGCAGGGTTTTCTTGAATTTCACCCTCTGCAACATTTTCTTCTTCCGAAGTTTCTACTGCAATAACCTCTGTTGGATTACTCACAGGTTGAGTCTTTTGTGTCCTCCTTCGTGTTCTTCTTACATACACTTTTGGAACGATTGTAGGAGTTTTTGTTTTTGTCCTATGCCTCTTGGCTGAAGGAGGAATTTGAGTTACCTACGGCCGGATAATAAGCTCTTCATCTAATTCATCCCTTTCTAACTCTTTTCCTTTCCTTTGCAAAACTAGCAAATCTCTTTGAAGAGAAGTAGAGGGTTGTTCTTCAATTGACTCCACTTCAATATTTTGCTCCATAATAACTGTGGCTCCTTCAACAACAAGCAAAGCCTCATCTTCATTAGAAGGATTATCTACAACATTCTCTTCTTCAACCGGCAGATTATTTGCAATAGGGACATCATCAACTTGAAATTGTTGTATATCCTCAAGTACACCCCATTCCATTTGCGAAACATCTCTCAGGGACCGCTGTACAAGTAGCTTAACCAATCCATGATGGCTAATGAAGCAATTTCCATTTTTTCGCGTCTCCTTAGAACTTGTAGAAATGATATGATATAAGAAATTGGGAACATTAACTCACCGACCATGTCGCAGATGACTAAGTAACTTAAAATGAGGTGAATGCAGATTTGAATACCATCCTTCACATGTAATGTATTTCATAATATACAAAGCTACTTGAGGCCAATGTACTGGTAAAGAAACCCTTCTAGTTCCTTGTCTATCCACTATTAAGGGTCCATCTGTGGGAATTGTGAACTCTGCCTTGGCACTCCTTGCGTCTTTTGATTCTAGAAAGAGTTCCCCTTCCTACAACAACCCCGTTACTTCTGCTATTTGCTGCTCCGTAGCAATTACCCTCAAACCTTTAACTATAGATTCTCCTTCATCAAAGGAATGCATAAATTCTACAGTAATTTCTTCATTGTAATCCCTAATTTTCAAGAAGTAATCCAACCAGCCATGGTTTTGGAAATATTGCTCACAAAGACCATCCTGCAGCAACCCTTCATGGACCATTGGCTTATGGTGAATTAGATCACCGCCCATCTCTTACTCTGATATTTTTTTCTCTGCAACTAAACCAAAATATTTGACAGTCTTGCTAAAAAAATGAAATCTACTTACATATCTTAATTTTGGGGGCAGACTTTATTATTCACTTGCGTGAAATAATAACATCATAAGTAATGATGGTTAGGAATTCAATTCGGTGTACCAAAAAGAACTGATAATTAATCATATTGGAAAACGAACCATAAAGTACCCCCCCCCCCCAACTTAACCTAGCATGTGTCCACACAAGCTGAGAATATTTCGGGTAGTGGGGTGGATTTAAATAGGACAATCATAATGAACTAATAAATGCATAATTAAAATAAAATACAATATACACATACCTGCAATTGGGCAAAAATGAAGGCAAAATGAAATGAAGTGACAGGTAAGAATGTGGGATGGAATATAGTGGATGGAATTTTATGTATGGAGAAGAATATTCCCATATAAAATGGAAATATTTTATTATGATATGGTAAATATGTTCACTGCAGAGGTTGCAGGAACATTACTTTTATCAATCTGCTCAAGTGCAACAGGAAGCTTATGAATTTCTACCGAGTTATTGATAGTTGCTACAGGAACCTTGTCAGTTGCTGCAGGAACTTTTATTCCGCTTTGTCGAGCAAACTGCTGCAGGAACTCCTCTCTAGTAGCTGGCTTGTAATATAGTCGTAGGCGATGTCCATTTACTAAGAGTTTAAATCGAACAAGATCAATTGTGGACAAACAGACTGCTCCATTTTGAAAAACTTCTTCTATCTCAGAAGGACCTAACCACCTTGTTTGAAGTTTTCCCATAGCATCTTTATATCTGGAATCATACAGGAGTGCCCAGTCACCAACTTTGAATTTCTTTTCTCTGATATATTTATCATGCCATCTTGCTCTTTGATTTTGAATCAATTCTGTTTGTTGAACAACTATCTTCCTCCATTCATCAAGAGCATTTAACTGCTGAATGCGTTCTTTCCGTGCTTCAAACAATGTCATATTTATTTGTAAAGCTGCCCTCAAGGTTTTATGCTCAAATTTAATAGGCATCATTGTTGTTTTTCCATAAACCATCTCAAAAGGTGTGAATCCAATTGGTATTTTCCAAGTTGTTCTATATGCCCAAATTGCCTCTGAAAGTCGATGAGACCAATCTTTTTTGTGGACAAACACTATTTTTTTAAGAATAGCCTCAAGCTCTCTATTTGTAACTTCTACTTGTCCATTAGACTATGAATGATATGGAGTGGATTTCCTGTGTCTTATATTGTATTCATTGACCAAAGCTTTTATCAATATTGATGTAAATTGAGGTCCCTAATTTGAGATAATTTCCCTTGGTACTCCATATCTTGTAAATATCTCTTCATAGAGAAACTCAGCCACCTTATTATCTCTTGCATGTGTCATGGCTCTAGCTTCTACCCATTTTGTTACATAGTCTGTACATACCAAGATATAAGATTTGCCATTAGAAGGTGGATCAATTGGGCCAACAAAATCTAATCCCCATTTGTCAAATGGTGCAACAAATATTTGAGGATATAGTGGCATCTCATTAGATTTTGTAGGTTTTCCCATTCGCTGACATCTGTCACATTTCCTTGTATACTGAGCTACATCCTTGTGTAATGTGGGCCAATAGTATCCGGTATTGAGTATTTTTCAATGTTGTCCTTTTGATAGCAAAATGACCTCCACATGGCTCATCATGACATGCATGCAGGATGTCATATGTTTCAACTTCTCTGACACATCTTCACATGACTTGGTCAGGTCTAGTATAAAATAGACAATCAACAATCCATGAAAAGTTAAAACTTTTCTCAAATAGCAACCTTCTTTCCTTAGGAGAAAAATAAATTGGCATCTTAGCTGTAGCTAAATAATTGGCAATATCAGCATACTAAGGAGTGTGAGCCTGTATGAGAAACAAATTCTCATCTGGAAAAGTGTCATCTATCATTGTAGAATCTTCCTGCAATTGAAGACAGGAAAGATAATTTGCTACCACATTAGACTTCCCTGGCTTATCAACAACTGTGATATCAAATTCCTGCATCAACAATAACCAGCGAGCTAATCTACCGATGATTGATGGCTTATTCATGAGATATCTAATTGCAGTATGATCTGTATGCACAAATATGGGATACCCTATGATATAGTGTCTAAATTTGTTAAGGGTATATATGACAACTAGCATTTCCTTTTCAGTAACTGTATAATTCAATTCAAGTCCCTGCAAATTCTTGCTGATATAATATATTGCATTTTCCAATTTGTCAACTTTTTGTCCTAGCACTGCTCCTTTTGTATAATCAGATGCATCTATATGGATTTGGAATGGTACAGACCAATTTGGTCCTTTAAGAACCGGTGCTTGAGTCAAAGCATGCTTAAGCTTTAAGAAAGCTTCATTGCATGTTGGGGTCCATTTAAATTCTGCATCTTTAGTAAGTAGTGAATATAAGGGACTTGTAATTTTACTGAAATCTTTGATAAACCTTCTGTAGTATCCATCATGGCCAAGAAAACTTCTCACATCTTTTTGCTTCATAGGGTCATTAATATGCTTAATAACCTCAATCTTTGCTGGATCCACTTGTATGCCTTGTACAGATATATGATGACCAAGGACTATTCCTTCTTCCATCATAATGAAACACTTCTCACTGTTTAAAGACAAATTGTAGTCTTCACACTGCTACAGAAATTTCTTCAGATTACCCATTGCTTGATCAAATTTAGAGCCATAAGTTGTAAAGTCATCCATGTAAATTTCCATAATATCTTGAGAAATATCAGAAAAAATACTAATCACTGCCATTTGAAAAGTGGCTGAAGCATTACACAACCCAAAAGGAAGAGCAAAATATGCATATGTGCCCCATGGGCAAGTAAATGTTGTTTTCTCTTGATCCTCAGGAGTTATTTGTATCTGATTGTAGCCACTAAATCCATCAAGGAATGAAAAATATCTCTTACCAGCCAGAGAATCCAATACCCAATCCACAAATGGCAATGGAAAATGATCCTTTCTTGTGGCTAAGTTTAAAGCTCTATATTCAACACATACCCTCCATTTTCCTCCCTTTTTAGGTACTATCACCAGAGGTGATACCCATTGACTATCAGAGATAGGATAAATAAACCTAGCTTTCAACAATTTTTGTAATTCTTCTTTAACTATCTCCTTCAAGGAAGGGTTGACTCTTCTTTGAGGTTGTTTGAGGGGGCAACACTCATCCTTTATGTAAATACGATGAGTACAAACTGCTGGATCAATTTCATTCATATCCTTGTAATCCCATGCAAAAGCACTTCTATGGAGTTTCAGCAAGTCCACAAGGCTCTCCTTTTGAGTATCTGATAAATTTCTATTGATATTCAGATATTTATTCAATTCCACCTCTATCTTAATAGTAAGATCGATCTGGTTTATATCAGAAAAATGAGAAAAAGACAATTCCTGTGGCAATAGGGTATGCAAGATATTAGTGGCTGTAGGAAAGTCCAAACCTGCAATATTCAGAACTAATTCCTGCAATTTTTGATCTTCTATGAATTCATTTATTAGGACCTTATAAATAATTGATTCTTCATTATATAACTGCATGAGTGGTCCTCAATTAATCATCATAAGGTGATTAATAGAGTCAATTTCTTCAGATTCCTCTCCCAAGATAGGCCAAACAACCTGTTGCTGCTCAAGCTGAGGTTGTGCTTGGGAATACAAGGCTAATGTTTTTGTAGAACTGCCATCTAAAATAGTCATGTCCCCCGATCTACACCCAATATTTGCATCAGTTGTGGCAAGCCACGATCTACCCAAAATGACCAGATATCCCCCCAATGTTGCTTTTGGAGATAAAATCATAAAGTCTGCAAGATATTCCCAGGAATCTAAAATAACTACTATATCTTCTATGATACCATTAGGTCTTACTGCAAAGTCATCAACAAGTTG
Source organism: Cryptomeria japonica (assembly GCF_030272615.1). Taxonomy (NCBI): domain Eukaryota; kingdom Viridiplantae; phylum Streptophyta; class Pinopsida; order Cupressales; family Cupressaceae; genus Cryptomeria; species Cryptomeria japonica. The sequence continues at coordinate 338,588,650 of NC_081408.1, forward strand.
GAGAATTGTGGGTGTAGCCCTTAAACTATTGATCTCTAGATGTTTCATTACTTCCCTTGTCATTACATTAATGGCTGCCCCTAGATCAATCAAAACATTTTTTATTTGACTGCCATTAATGATTATACTCACAACAGGACTACCTGGATCAGAATACTTTGGAATGACAATTTTACCTAACATAATATCAGCCAATTGACCCATAACATGAACTGTTTGTGGATCCTTTTTCTTTCTGCCAGGTTTCTTTAGGCATGCTTCTCTTAATGCCTTACCATATATAGGGACATCCTTTATTGCTTGCAACAATGAAATTTTAACACAAATGTGCTTCAGTTGATCAATAATATCAAAGCTTTGCTGTTGTTCAGTGGGAACTTCTTTGTCTTGCAATCTATGGGGAAATGGTGGCAATATTTGATTATGAGGTATTATATTTGTTGGATTAGAGATTTGTTGGTCTTCCTGTACCTCAGTAATAACCAAATGAGAGGGATTAGGTAGAGTTGTCCCAGATCAGAGGTGAATATCATCTAGTGATAAAGAATAGGCTGGGTATTGATTAACATCAGCTGAATAAGCTTTTTGTTGTTGCTGAGATTTGATATTTGGATTAGGCAATGATTGAGTAGTCAACTACGTTGGTTTAGGTGGTGCAGCTATAGCTACATGAGGAGGCATTAAAGCAAGAGGTTGTGGCTGCTGAATAGGAGGCTGGTATCCAGAAGATTGGGATGGACATGATTGGTTTCTTCTCCATTGAGGGTTAGGTTGCTAATTCCCTTGAAACTGGTTTCCTTGACCCTGAGGGGGATACTAGTTCCCCTGTGGCTACTGCCACTATGGTAGTTGATTAGAAAATTGATGACCTTGGCCTTGTGAGCCATACCAAGGTGGATAGTTACCAAAATTTTGACAATACTGTGGTTGCTATTGGTTATTTGGTACATAAGAATTACCACTATAACCAGAAAAAGAAAGTGGATCTTGTGGCATACCTTGTCTTTGAAAATTTGTTCTTCTTTGAGAAACATAGAAGACTTGCTCATCCTCACCTTGAATTGGTTTGAAGTCAGGTACTTTAACATTTGCAACCATCTTACATCTGCAATCTTTCTTTCGCTGCTTACAATGAGGACAATTCTGCAAGAAATGCATCAGCTTCCTCATGCTTCTTCTTAGCTTCCAGTGTATCCAACTGGGTAGCCATATTGTTTATAATGTCCTCTTTGAAATCTTTTAATAGATGACTAAGTTCCAATCTAGAAACTTCAGTTCTAGATGCTGATAATGGTGCCCATAGCCTAAATCTCCTATTCTTCTTAGAAGTAGATCTGGAATACTTCTTGCAAATTTGTCCTATTTTAGCCCAAGTGGATTGTGTAATATCACCTCCTCCCATAAGATCTAAAGAATCAATGCATTCATCATTGATACCCCTCAAAAATATCAATTTGAGGGAATCTTCATTGAGAGTACTATGCTTAGACTTTGACACTAAAAAGAAACCTCTCCAAATAATCTTCAAGAATCTCATCTTTAGTTTGTGTCATTCTAAAAATATCATCCCCATGACAATCAGTACCTCTACAATAATCTTTGTATTTTGCAAGAAACAAACATTTCATCTCGTCCCATGTGTTGATTGTGCTACTACCCAAGCTCATAAACCATCTCAAGGATGACTCCTTTAAAGTGGCAGGAAAATTTTTGAGTCTATGGGCATCTGTAGTATAGTCAAAAATTCTACAAAGAACATCAAACTCAAACAAAAATGTATCCGGATCCTCTGTCACCAACCCGTAGAATTTAGAAAGTGAAGATGTTGGAATGTTCTTGAGGTTAGCATTATCATGTTGATCAGAGATGGGAAACTCAAATGTTGGACCTGGTGGTGGTGGTAGATTATTCCCAATAGGAGGAGGATTCCCTTGCATTGGATTTGTGGGGGTTATTACTATTGGAAATTCTTCTTCTTGTGAATCAAAAAGGAACTGAAGACTATCTTCTAGAAATTCAGATTCAAGGTAATTCAAATTCTATGGGGCTTGGTAAAGTTCAGCAAAAGGATTTATATCTGGGAAATTATCTTCTGCATGATTAGGATAAGTGGACAGAAATCTACCTCTAGTGTCTCTTTTTCTACTATGCATGTAGATTCATGAAATTTTCAAACAAATAACTAGAAGGGTGAACTCACAATACTGGTTCCCACTTTTTGACCAACTTTGACACTTAGATGAATATTTTGAAAAAAAAAACCTTCACTTTCTGACACCTATAACTTTTAAACCGTTAAGAATTTGAAGATGATATAAACTAGTGATTTTTAACATCTTGTTTGTAGATTCTAAATATATTTTTTGCAAATTTGTTTGAATAAAATTTTATTGATTTTTCCATCTCCCTCAAAAAGTAGTTGTTTACAGTAAACAACATTTTTCAAGAGTGATGTGTATCCCGAAACGCATAATTTTTTTTCTATAAATGATAAAAACTTAATTCTTTTGAATTTTGGTTTGTAACATCAATACTTAGGGCATGCACTCAGTTTGATAGTGATATGTTGAATATTTTTTATTTTATTAAGTTTTGAAGTTCGACTAATTATAATTTGGATATAGGTGTACATTTGAACACATAACTTGTTCTATATATATCAAAATTCAATTTTCTTTTTTTGTAAGAAAGAAAACACCAATACCTAGTGCATAGATATTTTTCAATTTTTTTTTGAATTAGTTTACTATTTTTTCCAATGCATTGAACAAAGAAGTTCATGTTCAGTGAAAAACCTACATTCATAAGAAATAAAATAAAAATATATTAATGAAATTAAATATATTAAAAGTTATACTATTTGGAAAGCTTATAATAAGGACTAAATACTTAAAAAATATAAAAAATTAAATGAATTAATTTGACCCCCCAAAAGCTAATGTAAAATTGTTTTTTTATCAGCATTTGATAGATGCAAATGAGACTCCATTGCAAGTATGATTTAGAAGTAGAGAGGTTCTATCAAAGAAATTTTGATCTAAGAGCCTTTGATTTAACTCTCTTCAATTAATTACTTCAAATGGGACCTCTTAAAGCTTAAATCATTATATTTTTAAAAAAATGTATGATTTAAGCAAAAATCAGGACGTACCAAAAAGTGGGAACCAACTTTGTGAGTTCACCCAGAAACTAAAATAATCATAAAAGGTTCTTAGTTTGTCACCATCCTCGACAACGACACCAAAAATGTCTACCCCAACTATAATAATAATAATAACTCTAATTGAAATCTCAATCCAAAGTTTGGACATTCATCTGGTAGAGTTTACTATTTTCATGGCTAGTGTTCGTTTAGTTATCAACCCAGGAATGTAAAACTTGAAATGGGTCTACAATATATATGCACTGAGCTCCTTAAATGGTTATTCTGCATTGCTGCAGTAACTAACATTATGCAAAAAGAAAAGGCAAGAATGGAAATTATTGAAGGCTACATGAAAGCTTTATAAAACAATGCTATAATGATCTAATGTAAATAACAGAAATCACACTGTTCTAGCTTGGCTGCAAGAACAGTCAGCGGATCTATTTCTAGTGGTTGCAGGAACAATCCAATCATGAACTTCTACTGCAACTAGAGAAAAACTAATTTCAATGAACATAAACACATGATCACTCACCAAGTGGGCCCCTTTGGATGAGTGATATCAAGCTTCCAGCAAAATACTTTTAACAAATCAGAACAACATATCTTTCTTTCATTTCTTCCTGAAATCGATTACATGTTCTAAAAGAGAAACTCTAGAATGCTTGCCAAAAACTCTTTGCTCAATTCCTTTCTATCCTATCTAACCTCTAAGAAAAAGGAAGAGCTTATTATAAAGTAAAGATAAATTACAATGGACAACTCAAATCACGCCTAGAAGAAGAGGCGGTTGATTGTCAGATGAAGAAGATAACTAGAGCTTGGCTGAAGGAACCATGAACCACAGTCTTTGCACGTTGTAGCGATATTTTGCGAATTCAATACCCACTAGAGTTAAACTCCCATACTGAAGTATGACTACTCTGATTATGCCATATATTGTGCTTGCTCAGATCCCCTTCAGTTTATCTCCAGTTATCTTGTACGTGATTCTTCAGCCCTTGGGTGCGAAAGGAAATCATCCACTGCAACATCATTTGTTATTTGCACTAAAACAAAAACAACATACAAGTACATGCATATGTATCTTACTTAATTAATACATTCATTAACTCACATATGACATTATCCTAAATAATCTGCATATCAACAGGGACAAATCACTTGGCTGCAGGAATAGACCGACAAAGTTTAAACATGATTTCATAAGTTCACGTTTAACACATGGATTACATATAGTCAATTCACAATACTTTACTATCACAATGCAACCCAAAAGAAGCCAAAAACCTAAGAGTTTTTATTAAAAAACATGTCAAAGTGTCAACTTATCACCCTGTACCAAAACATCATACTGGTTGGCACTTCTGCATTTGCTCACCTTGCAAATCCACTTGTTGGTTGGCAACAATGCACTGCTAACAAAACACTTACCAGTTGTAATACCATACTAGTCTCCAGTCCATGTCTTCAACACAAGTCAACAATAACTTGTGTACTGGTGACTCCAATGATCATTATGCTAGATGGCATTAATGACACCATTTTCGGTATGTATTAATGACAACACTGCTCATCAATCTCCCATACCGGTTGCCATCTTATATCGGTTGACATCAATGACAACACAATACCAACAATCTCCTCCTTTGGCATTGATGTCAACACCTGTAGTATCCGACATACTACATATTCTCTCCCCCCCTTTGACAACAATGGCAAAGGGCACTGACATGGTTTCTCTCCTCCTTGTGTCTACCGAGCACTGACATAGTTTTCTCTCCTCCTTTATCTCTACTACATGCTTCTCCTCCTTTGACCATCATACATTTCATCCTCTCAATTTACAACACTTGAAATGGAGGGCTCAACCATGAACTGACACCAATTTATCAACAACCAAGTGTATATGCAAACCGGCAACACATGTATATACAAGTCTGAAATCAGTTGAAGGCACATGTGTCAGTGAATACAACATACCTACCGGTGAGACTGCATCATCTCCCCTTGATATGCAGAAGCCATTCTCACCCCAAATTGTTTATACCAAGTGAAGCTAACACCGATACAACTTGTATCTCTTCTGATACCAAATGCATATTCTCCTATGCAGGTAACTTTCCTTCTTTGCAAGCAACACTCTCGGTGGTCCAGTTGTGATTTCAATTAAGTACAAATTGAGTAGTCATTGAAATACCTCACAACCCTGAACCGATGAGCACATCCCAAGGTCTCAAACATACCAGTTGTAATACCCTAAAAATGGTCATCTAAACCATGGGCCCCTAATCTTGATAACATCACCAAGGTCCTAACCAAAGGCAATTAAATCAACCTTGAGCACATTATTAATTCTTTAATCATCAAATATCACATGGCAAATCAACTACTCAGTATTAATTAAATATTTATTTAATTAATCAAATCATTTCCAAGAATATCATTTTGATCAATTATCTTATTTAATTTATTAAATATCCTTGCATATTTAATTAATTAATATAAATTGCCATTCAATCATGCAAAAGGAATTAATTTATTACAAAAGAGGAATTATTCACAAACAAAGAGTTGAATTAAAAGATAAAACAAAAAGAATTGAATTGAGAGAGAAATCAAACTTGAGATATTATTTCTTTTTCTAAATTTGGAACTTGAAATCATAAAAGCAATTTAATTGAATTATTGAACTACTCTTTAAAATTGGAACTCAAAGCTTTTCAGAAAAAGAAGTTCAGTTGCATTAAAAAGACTTTTTTCTTGATTAAATTAAAGAATTATCTATTTTTATCACAAATGCATTGAATTGATTTATTATTATTTCCAATGCAACTTGGACTTCTAATTTGAATGCATTTCAATTAAACTATAATTGGAATCTATCTCAAGGTTAAGTGAACCTGATTTCTCAATTATTTTCAATTAATCCTAAATTGAGCTTTTTCATCATCTCTTTGTAATTCTCTATAAATTCAGTCTTCAACTCTCAATCGAATTCACCCCAAAGATTTTTGAGAACATGTTTGGAGATTATTATCATGCTAATTTCTCTTTGGAGTCATTGAAGATTATTGTGCTTTTTAGATTATTTGCATCCATTTTTCATCCATTATTTCTTGCATGCATTGTTGCTTGAATTGATTATTGCTTGAGTTATTCATCCATCTTGCATCCATATACTTAACATCATATAGATTAAATCCTTCGTCTTGGTGTAGTCTACTCACTAGTATTGCTTATAACAATCTGAGAGCAATCTTATAATCACATCTTTTAGAAGGCAATTAGTCGCTTTGTTATGGTTTTTACTTATTGATTATTGATTACTAACCATTCATATAATGACTTAATTGAAGTGTTGTGCTTGCAGCTATTAGACCACTTTTTCACACACACAGCACTGGCGCCCACCGTGGGGCAAAAGACTACATGTTTTGGCCTCCAAGACTGACTGTTTTGTTTTTTGTTATTTTTAGGTTTTAGATTTTTTGATTTTTTTTCTTCTTCCGTACATCTCGTACGACAATTCCCACAGGGTGAAATGAAAAATTGCAGGTGTCGTACGAACAAGAATCCTATCTCGTACGAGATGGGATCTTGTATCATACAAGTTTTTATACTATCGTACGACTCTATTTTCTAGTTAAAAGGGCAAATTTCATGATTTTTTGATTATTCTGATGACTGACCTTGACTGTTTATCTATCTATCTCATAATTTTTCATAGCCTAATTAGTTTTTTCAGAATGCTTGTCAAAGAATATGCTTGTCGCACAAAGACAATATGACTACTGATTCATTGTCTTTGCAGGTTGCCTAAGGAGAATCAACTAAACATCGTGTATTCTTTAAGTTCATTTTTAGGAACCTAACTTGCTATTTGGTTAAAGAACAAATCTGTATTTTGTGTTTTTAGAAGATTCTGAGAGGTAGGAGAATATACTCTTGTCTTTTTTTAGACAATTAGAAATCCAGACTCTTGAGGCTTTTTCTTTATTTGAGATTTGTACATCTTTAGTAGGCCTGCCCTCCTGAGGGGTTGAAAAACTCTTAAAGCCGTTACAGCTGGTGTGAGGGGAATGACCTAAGTGGGAATGACTAAATGCCAAGTACTCCAACCCACTATAAAATAAATGTGATTTTGATGAAAATCAAGTCAACGACAGTGCTCGAGAATATCTCTCCTTTGTACCTTTGGGTATATTAAACCTTGGTTTTCAAGGCTGGGAGACCTTGTAATTGAGTTTATACCTCGATGTGCCGAATGGATCCCTGACTAAATCCAATTCAAAATTAGAAGCTACCTGGTTCACCTCCGAAAGGGAGATAATCTTTGTGCAAGAGAGATAGTAACTCTCCCAAGACAATTGTCATTTTGTGCCCCCATTAGTGTTTGGAGTCGAATAATACGGCATTGAGAATCCATTGTGTGAGACTCAGCGGCCATATTCTGATTAGCTATTGGGTGTGTACCTAAGTCTACAAGCAAAGGTTTTCTTGCCTCACTAAATTCCTTAGGGTTTTGCATGCTGTGATTGGAGTCACTATTTATACTATGTGTTTTATGTGTTTTCATCCCTGAAACAAAAGAACTGAAATACCAAAAATTGGAGAAAACAAGAAACAACTCAGTGATTTGAAACTTTGTCCGTGTCAAAAAATAGTCCATCCTAAGTTGAAACTCTGTCCGAGTCAGAAACTAGTCCATCCTAAGTCGAAACTCTATTCATGTCAAAAACTAGTCCATCCTAAGTCGTAACTATGTTCGAGTCAGAAACTAGTCTATCCTGGTCAAAACTTAGTCCATCTCAGAATTGGTCATACTTAGTGGTCATACTAAGCAATTGAAAAAACTTAGAATTTTAAGTCTCCGCCCTATGAATAGTCATACGAGTCTGCTTATTTATCATCCTGAATCATATCCTCAGTCGTACGATTTTTATCATTTATCGTCCTACATCACATCGTGTGTCATATGAGTTTTTTTCATTTGTCGTCCTAGGTTGAATCCTGTGTCGTACAAAACATAACTACTCTAAGTCTTTTTTCATCTTGAACATACCCATCTGTCATATGGTATGAGGCAGCAACTCGTACGAAACATAATTATTGTCATCCTGTAACTGCTAAATTGTCGTCTGGTTCAGAAAATACTATTGTACGAGTCTCTGGTTTTGTCAGAACAAAATAGTCAAACTTTCCTAAAAATAGTCTACAGTGAACATAATACTGATTATCAAACTTTTCTGAGCATAAATAGTTCAAGACAGTGTACCTCTGCCATTTGCGTTGCATGATTTGGTCGATCATCTTTCAGCTAGTTCAATCAACTACCTATCAAATTTTAGTCACTTATATAACGTCTTATATAGGATAGATCGTTCCTGAAACCAGATTGAATCTTACACTACTCTTAGAATTAACTTAGATAAACATCTTAGACAAGATAGATCATTCCTGAAATCAGACTAAATCTCAATTGTTTCTCCTAAACAATACTCTAAATAGAACAACTAGCTTTGAAATTGATCTTGACCTCTGCATCACAAACAACTTTAGGTCACACAAATCCATAAAGATGCCTATTCAAACCAGGATTTCTCATAAGAAACAAGCCAAAGGCAAAGAAAAAACCTTCACCTATCAAGATAATCCATTCTACATGAAGGATCCACTCATTGACATGCCGTCGTCATCAAGCGGAGCAGTTTTTTATGAACCTGAATCTTCCACTATACATGAGACAGAACACAATGATGGAAACAAAAATGACCAGAATGTTCCCAAAAATCATAATGACTCCACATCATCAAGTGTGACTGACAAAGACACTGAACCTCCAGAAAAAGAAATCCTTGACTCTCAAAAGGACAAAGATTTTAGAAAAATGATGAAAGTTATCATGAACCGAGAAAAAGAAGACTACTTCTTAGAACTAGCAAAACAAGGTGCAAAACTTCCTACTGGATATGATGTTCAGACACTCATTACTAAAAAGGAAGACTCACCTATACTCAGGGTACACAAACAATTGCTAGCCTTACGGATGGAGGTCACAAAACTCAAGAATAAGGACAAAACCCCAAAACAATATTCTCTTGAAACAATATGTCCCTTTCCATTTGACAAGAATCTAAACATGCCTCCATTTCCTTCATGAGTGGAGATCCCAAAGTTTGACAAATATGATGGTACCTCAGATCCTCAAGATCATGTCAGGGAGTTTTGTGTTTCCTGTATGGAGTTCATGCATGATCAAACATACCTCATGCACCTTTTCCCAAGGAGTTTAGGGGGTCAAGCAATGGAATGGTTCTCAAGTCTACCCAAAGGAATAAAAAGGTTTGAAGAACTAATCCAACTATTCTTACAACAATATTCATACAACATTCAACATCCTATGACTATGATCGATATTTGTAATACTCAACAGAAAATAGGGGAACCTCTTCTTACTTTTCTCCAACGTTGGAGAAAGATGTTCTCTAGGTATCCACGACCTATCCCAGACACTAAGAAGATGAATATATTTGTCAATAACCTAGTCTCCGTACTAAAATATAGTATACAAATGCAAGTAGACCCATCATTTAACAAAATGATAGATAATGCCATTCGTATGGAAGATGTACTCATAAAGAAGGGGGATATTACGCTTTGGAAAGAAACACAACCGGGATCTTGGTTGTGGATCTAGCTCTAAAGAAAAGAACAAGTATTGGAAATTTGGCAAAGACAACAACAAGAATGTTGTTAATGATGGAGTAGTAGACACTGTCAAAGTTAACTCAAAGCCCACAATATTCAACTTAACTAGTGGTACACAAGAACTTAAAGCTACTGAGGCTACAACTGAAAATCCACCAAAGAAAACAAAATAATGGTTCAATGAAAAGCCTTGGCTTTCTAAACCTAAGCGTGATGTTACTCCTCTCGAAGAATAATATGAATCCGCTTTCAAAACTCTATTAGCAAACAACTTGATAACGCTACCAGATAAAGCCAGACCATATGATCCAGAAGTTAAACCAAGATGGTGGAGAGAAAATGAATATTGCGACTTCCATCAAAATAAATGTCATAACATAAACAATTGCATGAAGCTAAAACATGAGATTCAAGATCTCATAGACGTTAGTATAGTCATTGTTGGGAATCATCTGAGTAATGTTGATCATAAAGCATTTAAAGACCCTTTACCTGTTTATGAACAAGGTGAGTCTTCAAAGACCAAAGGAAGTGCCAAGGTAAATTATACTTATGCCAGTCAGGACAACATTATCAACATGATTGAGCCTTCCAAATCAAAATATTTCAATGTGATTATAGTCCAAGATAAACCAAATGAATCATGATATGCAAGAGCTCTGACATGTTCTCAAAAGAAAGTCACTCTCCCAGGAGCTAGTTCTTCCAATCCAGCTCAAGCAACATTGAATCCACCAGCCCAATCAAACAAACAGAAAGAATAAACCCTAGACAGATTTAAAGGTTAACCTCATCATCATCCTCTAGATATAGTGTCGTTGAACAGTTGAAAAGGACAAATGCTCAAATCTCAATTTTTGAATTGCTGTAACTCTCGTCTGCTCACAAAGAAATCTTAGACAATGCATTGCTCACTACCAACATTCCAAAAGATTTAGACATTGATTGGTTTCAGTCTATGGTGGGTCACCTGACTTCACCTCATTATCTAACCTTCTCTGAAGAAGATGACAACTCACTAAATCATCCACATAACCACTCATTGCATATTGAAGCCATGATCCACAAACACAAAGTCAAATGTGTTTTGATAGATGGAGGCACGAGGTTGAATAAATGTACTTACAATCTGCTTACACTACTAGGATTCTCTGAAAATGTCATTGATCTCGGTAAGAAAATAACAATAAAAGCCTATGATGAAGAAGAAAGGACTTCCAAAGGTTTGGTGTCATTCCCAATCAGAGTGGGACCTATAGAAAGAGATGTCCTTTTCCAGGTACTGGATATTCCATTGTCATATAATATATTACTGGGCAGGTGGTGGATTCATGAAATGAAGGCAGTTCCATCAACATACCATCAATGTTTAAAGTTTCCTTATAACGGAGCTGAAGTCAGTATTCTGGCTGATACAAATGTCGTTTGTAATGCATTGACAAAAGGTGCAGATACTTTTGTGCCTCATAATAGGGCAGCCTCTCCAAATGAAGATCCAGAAACACTGATGAAAGACTTAGAAAAGAGATTGAAGATTACAAATACCGGCATGGATGGCTACAAGATAGAACTGGTACTTTCATTAGTTTCTCTTCCTCCATCACCAAAACAGTTGGGCAAACCATCAGAATCTATGAGAACACAAAATTCAACTCTGAATACCATATATGATGGTCTCTTTGTACAATCTTCTACCTCCTTGGTGGATGAAATGGAAGAAGATGCTGTTCGTAACCGGCTCTTTAAGGAAGATACTCAAAATGAGGAGGTATGACATTGTGAGATTTCCTCAAACCAATATGGTCTTGGTTACAAAATGATTCAGTGTATGGGATATTTAGGTACTGTTCCTTTAGGAAAACAAAAAGAGGGTATTACTGAACCAATTCAATTGCAAACAAAATCCATAAATGATAAGGCTGGATTGGGGTACAATTCGAAAATGTCATCAAATCAAAAACATGTTTCTAAGTCTAAGTGCCAGAAAAGGAAATCATCTTCAACATTACATGAAGCAGACACTCAACAAACAAAAACAGAGTGTAGAAAAGAGAAAGAGGAATCAATAGTCAAAAAAGAAGAAATAGTCAGTGCTTAGGCTTCGATGGCATCAGCTACTATAATACATGAAGTTGAGGTCCCTGAGGATATAAGAGATAAAGTAGTAAGAATCAGAGAATTGTTTGCACCATTAAAGGTTCCAGTCACATATACTGGTAGGCAGCAAGTAGACGATTCAGAGACTATTTCAAAAGAGTATGAATGGGGTCCTGACTATCTTTCAGATACATCCACTATAGGAACTTCAGAAGAATCTAGCGGTGTCATAGATGATACTCAAGAGCTGATGTGCATAAAAATAGAGAAGGAAATCCAGGAAATTAGACAAAAGAGACAAGAAAATTATGAACAAGGATTGAAGGAAGGAAGAGTACCCAAAATCTTTTCATCTATGTGTCCTTGTTCTAAAAAAGAACAAATCAAGTATAGCACTACATAAGAAGAGTTGGAAGCTACCAAACAAGAACCAGTTATCAGTCCAGAGGAAGCTGAATGGAGTAGATGACAACAAATCATAGAAACATCAAGATCATGTCAACAGGTGTGTCAGATACAAATGACAAATGAACCACAACATGAAGGAATGTGCAACATTAAAGATGTTGCTATTGATACCATACATACACTTACTAAATCACCTGAAGAAGCCTCAGAAACTTCATCCGATGACTCTGATGACTCTAATGATAGTCTTATTCAAGATGATATCTACTCATCCTCAAATTCTGAATCATCTGATACAAATAATGAAAATTTGTCTACTGGTCTTATTGCTGTTAAACCATGATATGAAGTCCAGTCTGACGTAGTGAACGACGTTACAAGTATGTCTATCGGATTAGATCGATTAAATATTAACATGAATTTTAATAATTATGTTCTGAATCTTCCTGGTCTCAAGACATTTACGCAGGGTATCATTCTGGAACTTGACTTTTCGATCCACAATTGTGATAATAATACCGTGAATGCTCTTGATCCTATCCAACATCTATCCTTAGTACATCCCGAATTGATTGACTATACATTACAAAACTAGTCCATGAGTATACCTACTTTGGCCAATGACTATACGTTAGCCTATTATCTCAATGCAGTCGAACCTATAGGCTCTTCCACCAGTGAACAGAGTGAAAATATGACTGAAGTGGATATCAAGTATCTTAGTCGCAAAAATAAGAAAAATAAAAATAAAAGATCTAATGGAGAAAACCACATTGTGGTGGTGTCAGAATCTAATAAAGAGAAAATAAAGGACATACCCAAAGTGAAAACCTTTCTGAGGCACTTGAAGGTGAGATAATTGATGTACTGCCAAGTCATTTCTAGGAAAGGTCTTCCATATTGATTGAGCCAACTCAGCCAGTGAACATTGGGAGTCAAGAGACACGACACATCATTCATGTAGCTTAATCACTATCAGCAGAAGAATTGAAGGAGTTCACTCAACTATTCTTAGAAAAGAAAATAAAATTTGCATGGATGTATTCTGATATGTCGGGCTTGGATCTTGATCTCATTATGCACCATCTTTCAATCATGTTAGGAGTAAAACTAGTTAAACAAAAACTTCGTAAGATGCACCTGCATGTAGTGCTATTGGTCAAGGCTGAACTAGAAAAACTGCTCAAAGCTAGATTCATTAGAGCTATAGATTATGCCGAATGGATTTCAAACATAGTACCTGTGTCAAAGGCAGACAAATCTATTAGATTTTGCATTGACTTCAGAGATCTTAACAAGGTATGTTCGAAGGATGATTTTTCATTACCAAATATTGATATGATAGTCGACATGACTGCGGGGTATGAAATATACTCACTAATGGATAGATTCTCCAGATACAATCAAATCAAAATAGCTCTTGGAGATCAGGAAAAGATAGCTTTCACTTGTGCATGGGGAACCTTTTGCTGGAATGTCATGCCATTTGGGCTAAAGAATGCAGGGGCGACCTATCAAAGAGCAGTGACAACCATTTTTCATGATATGATGCATAAGAATATGGAAGATTATGTTGATGATACCTTATTGAAGACTATGAAAAGGTCAACACATATTCAAGAGCTAGGTCCTATAGTAGATAGAATGGAAAATTTCAAGCTCCGGTTAAATCCAAATAAGTGTGCATTCGGAGTAACATCTGGTAAGCTACTTGGCTATATCATTTCAAAGAAGGGAATCGAAGTTGATCCTAAGAAGGTCCAAGCTATATTGAAAATGCCACCTCCGAAGAACATCAATAAAATGAGAAGTCTACAAGGACATCTCCAATCCATTAGACATTTCATTTCCTAGCTAGCAGACAAAGCTCAACCTTTCACAAAAGTATTGAGAAAGGGAATAGTATACAATTGGGATCACTAGTGCGAACAACATCTTCAACAGATAAAATAGTACCCGTCGAATCCCCCAATATTGATGCCACTGATTTAGGGTAAACCACTAATCTTATATATCAACAACTGACTCATCATTGAGGGCACTTTTGGTGCAACAAGATGACAACAAAAAGGAACCAACTATTTATTACATCAGTAGGACATTGGTGTCTTATGAAATGAACTACAATATGATAGAAAAAGCATGCTTGGTGTTAGTCTTTGCATCACAAAAACTGAGACACTACATGCTAGCACATTCAGTCAAGCTAGTGGCTAAAATTGATCCACTCAAGTATCTTCTCAATAAGGCAACACTTACGGGAAGATTGGAAAAATGGGTAATGATCCTTACAGAGTTTGACATTGAATATGTGGAACACAAAGCCATGAAAGGATAGGTAATTGCTGATCAACTTGCTGAATCTCCGCTTGAAGACTCTCAACCACTACACATCGAGTTCCCAGATGAATCAATAATGCATCTTACTCAACAACCTTGGAAGATGTTCTTCGATGGGTCCTTTATTCAAAATGGTTCAGGTGTGGGCATATTATTCATTACTCCTCAAATGTATTCAATCCAAAAGTCTTATAAGATTCTATTCCCTTGTACGAACAACATTGCAGAATATGAAGCTTTGGTGAATGGGATAAAGTTAGCTATTGAATGAAAGGTTGCAAAATTGTATATCTATGGAGATTCTCAGCTTGTGGTTAATCAAATTAATGATACATATCAGATTTGGGATGAGAAATTTATGCCTTACAAGAGGATGGTTGATGATCTTAAGAAGTATTTTGCTTTTGTATCATTCCAATAGATCCCTAGGTCCGCAAACAAAGCAGTAGATGCTATGGCTACCTTGGCATCTATACCTGAGCTATAGGAGTCCAATTTTTTCTTTGATTTCCTGTTGGAAGAGTTATATTACCCCACCTATGACTCTCCTGAGACCCAAATAGTCTGTTCCATTATTGGACATGACTCATCCCGATACAACCACATCTATTCCTATCTATGCGACCAAATTATCCCTGGGAATCTTACCCAAAATGAGAAAAGAAACCTAACTCGAAATGCTTCATGGTATGTTATCATAGATAACAATTTATTTAGATGAGGTTTGGACGGTACATTGCTTAGGTGTCTAGAAATTAAAGAATCTAAACGTGCGTTATTAGAAGTTCATGAAGGTATTTGTGGATCTCATTCAAATGGTATTACTTTAGCTTAGAAAATATTATGGCTTGGCTACTACTAGCCAGACATGGAAAAAGATGCCATAAAATTTGCTAAGACTTGTGAGAAATGTCAGCTTCATGGAAATCTCATACATGCTCCGGCAAGGGACCTCATACTATTTATTACACACTGGCCTTTTTAGCAATGGGCCTTTTATCTCATTGGTCAAATATATCTTGCATAATCTAACGTACATAAATTCATCATAATGACCACTGAGTATTTCACCAAGTGGGTAGAGGCGGTTCCGCTCATTAAAGAAACTGGTAAACAAGTTGCCTTGTTCATCCTAAATTATATCGTTTGTAGGTATGGGATACCTTTGTCAATTGTGACTGATAATGGAGGACAGGTTAAGAACAAAGATTTGGATGAGCTTTGTGAGAAATTCAAAATAAAGCAACATTGGTCATAGATATACCACCCTCAAGGTAATGGACAAGCCGAGGCGTCTAACAAAAACCTACTGACTATCTTACACAAAATAGTGAATAAATTCGAGAAGGATTGGCATCTGCAGCTCAATCCTGTACTATGGGCTTATAGAACAAGTATCAGAACACCTAATGGGGCTACACCTTTCTCTTTGGTGTATGGGTCTGAAGCAGTACTACCTATTGAAGTAGAAATACCATCTCTAAGAGTTTCTTTGCAAGGTCTTGTTACTGATGAAGATCATCGAATATCTAGATTGCAAGAACTCGAATTGTTGGATGAGCATCGACAAGTGGCATTTGATCATCTTAGAGTGTATCAGAAGAGAATGTCCAGAGGATATAACAAGAAAGTTTGACAAAGATAATTTCAGGTTGGTGACCTAGTTTTGAGAGAAAATCCAAAAAATCAACAGTTTCCTGACAATAAATGGAAGTTTGAACCCAACTGGCTAGGTCCCTACATTGTTACTGTAGCATACGCCCTGGTGCCTATCAACTCTCAAATTCAAAAGGAGAACAACTGTATGAATTGATTAACACCATCCACTTGAAGAAATTATTTGCTTAGCATTCTTTGTGCTATCAACATGTACGGCTGAAAAAGTCCTTAAAAAAATCCAAAAAAATGGAAAAAGTCTTGAAAAAAAAAAGTCAAAAAAAAAAAAAATAAAGAGAAAAATTGCCCTGCTGAAAACCTGGTAAACAGGCACCTTGGTAAAAAAAACAAATGAATCTCTACCAAATAGGTGAAAACCTGGCAAACAGGTGCCTCTTGTACTCAAGTGCTCCATCTATCAACGCAATGTTGACATTTCCCGCTTTCATGCATCTTTTGCTTTTGTTTGTACGTATTTTTCAGTCACTTTCGTGACATCCTGGTTCATTGGAACCCTCATGACTTGAAACTGATCAACGTCCTAGTCTTAGGTTACTTGAGAGAGCACATTACATATCCTAAGCAGTGTCAACCAAGTCATCTTCGTGTTAGTGAAACCTAGTTGTCCACTCCAAGTCAGTCACCTGTCTCCTAACTACCAAAGAGTTTTTATCACTTAGTAAACAAACAAAACAACATAACGGAAAATAAATCACTAAACAGTTTCAGCTATGAATGAAAATTTTCTTTGTGTGCTGTCTTTTATATTGGTTTTCATTATTATCTCTTTGAGTAAATTGAGGAAGTCTATTGTGACCAAGAGGAGCAAGGATTGGGAGCATAATATTTTCTTTGTTTTCTGCTTTTAGGAATGATCCTGATGGTCTGGAAACATATAAATTAGCTGGGTGTCTGTGATAAGAGCCTTCACAACAAGGTGAAATCGCCTCACATACCTTGACTCCGCTTATTTGTATGCTACAGGGAGGTCCATATCATTTCTTTGTTTGTTTTGAGGGAATTTCTTTATGATGCAATTCGGGTCCCTGCGAAATTTGTCAAAGGATATGAATAAAAAGGTGTCATTGCCGACAAGATAATAAATATTGCACATTGAAAAAGAAAGGAACTCTAACATGCCTGTTGTGTTCATTATGCTCAGTGATGAATCTTAAGTATTTTAAATCCAATGACTAGGTTTAGGATGCATCTTGCATATCATTTTGTATGTCATTTTGCATATCATTTTGCATTTTTGTGAATTTAGAGTGATTTTGGTATGGTAATAATATCTTTATCTTTTGAATGAGAGCTGAAACCATCATCATTTCTTACACTAAGTGGTCTATTTATCATCATTTTTCAATCGAGTACTTGTGTTTTGAGATGATTTAGTTGCATACATAACATTTAGTATAGATTCATACATTTCATTATTCATTACTTAGGTGCACATCAGTTATTTGCATATGAAAAGAAAGAAAGAATTAGACATCCATAATCATTTGCATTACATACATTCATATTGAAAAGAAATGCATACCTATAGAATAAAGCATATAAAAGATATCTCATAAATGAATCAACACAAGTATGATGAATTCAAATCAGATCTCATATATATATATATATCATGTCAAGTATAAGAGTACAAAATGATGTTGACTGACATGTACAAACTCCCATCGGAGCAAGAATCATATAGGCTACAAAAAATGGGTGTGTCTACGAAAAATATATCTGAGCTACAAAAAGAATATCTAGCTCTGAGCCTCTCCCTCATCGCTTGGTGGAGGAGGAGGAGCTTGATGACTGGGATCCTATCAAGGTGCCCAAGCTCCCTCAGAATGTGCCATGTACTATGAATAGGGGATCACCTATTGTGCTACTGGAATCGCCACGCTATAAGCTGCAACATAATAACCTGCCCTACTAGTTTGATGCAAAACCTCCTACTAGAGTGTGTCTCGCTCCACTCTCATCACCGTGACCTGACGATTGTGCTCTGCTCTCAGCTCTGTAAGTTGACGATCTCACTCCACTAGCTGAGTCTGAGCCACTATCAACTGTGACTGCAGTTCTGCAAGGCGTGCTCTCATTGACCATCTGGTGTCTGTCCCCTAATGATCTCTCACCGACTCTCCACCCCCATCTTCACCTGTAGCTCCACCCTGCTCATCTCACCACTGTCAGACCTATCTCAGAGATGCTTGCTCCTCCTCAGCTCCACCCAATCTCACCCCTATATATCCTAGGGATCTGCCCTCACCCCTCTTCTGTCCAACATTAGCTGGCACCCTACTGCTACTAGCACCAAGATCACTGCCACTCTATCACGGAGCCTCAGATCTCTGTGCCTGTCCCTGCATGCGGCCCTATCCCTGTCCCTATGGCGATGCGGGGGCATCATCCTCAACATCCTCAATATGAGGAGCCTGCTCTCCTGGATTTGTGAACTAAGGGAACAAATGCTGCTGAAAAATAATCTCTATATTGGGGAAATGCCCCTGCATCTACCACATCGTCCAAGTAATCCCATCGTAGGCGATGTAAACCAGTCAGCTCCTGCATGGCCAAAGCATAGGACAATCATGGAGACCATCCCTGTCTCTCCTCATCTGCATAACACGCATACGCTATGTACTCTTGTGAGATCCCCTAAGGCTGGCCATACTGCCTCATCACTCGTGAGATGATGAATCGCTCCACAATAGTCTATGAACTCTCGATTAGTGGGTGTGTAACAAAAAGGTCCCCGCGGACTAGCCACCAGTCATCCCATGGCTCCAAGCCTCTGTATGGTCTTCATATGATAGCTATCAAGTCATCAAGCTGCCATCTCCAAAATATATACACCTACAAAATATATTTATCATCAAAATATATACACCTGCAAAATATATACACCGGT